>NC_042623.1:184184219-184517150 GCF_901001135.1 Rhinatrema bivittatum
CTGTGTTTAAAAAAGGATTGGCTAAGTTCTTGGAGGAGAAGTCCATTACCTGCTATTAAGTTCACTTAGAGAATAGCCACTGACATTAGCAATGGTTACATGGAATAGACTTAGTGTTTGGGTACTTGCCAGGTACTTGTGGCCTGGTTTGGCCACTGTTGGAAACAGGATGCTGGGCTTGATGGACCCTTGGTCTGACCCAGTAGGGCATGTTCTTATGTTCTCAGGGCCCATGGCAAATCAACCACAGTGGGGCTCTGGAATACTGAAATTTTAGTGTTGGGGATGGGGCTACCATGGTGGTGTGGGGCCCCCTGAAGGACAGGGTCCAAGATGGTTGCCCCTATTTGAACCCCCCTTTGCCCAAGGGCAGCCGTAGTGGATCGTGTATATATGAAAATCAGGGCAATTTGTATCTACTGGTTACTCTGAAAAACTATGTTTCTCTTAGGGACTTTGTAGATAGAAGCATTTTTTAGTTACATTTTACTTACGTTTTTGTAGATTGCAGAATTCTGGGCTAGGTTTGTGGCAGCACTGTTCTACCATGAGAGGACCTGGGTTCAATTCCTCGGGCCTTCTGCTCCCTATGCCAACAGGAGTTTGGGGATGTTGTGGAAGCAGCGTTTATAGCTCCTGATATGGGGGAGAGGGAATCTGAGTCTTCACATAATGACTGGACATAGGGGCTCGTGGTAGCAGGAGCCCTGGCGCTTGGTCCTCAGTGGAGAACTGGTTTAAATAACTAAGGAGGGGGAGATAAAATAGAGGAAAAAGCTCCAGGAGTGTGCATGAAGGCTCATGGCACGGCAGCCTGATATAAGCTGGAAGCCCCAAGCGAGCCAGCCAGATTGTTCTGGGTGCTTTACACAATCTGCTGGTACCTCTGATGAAAGTTATTGAGTTCCTGAACAACTTGCTCGACAATAATGTTATTGCATGGGTGTCTCTTAAGTAAAACCTGCTTCCTTCTTCTTTTGTTTTTAAAGTATCAGAAATTATTTGTTTGCCCCTGCCAGTGGGAATAGGAAAGGTATCAACAGTACCTGAATGTAATCCGCTTTGCAGTGCCTCAGAAGCGAGATGCAAATCAAATCAAACAATAAATGTCTTGTGATGATTAGACTTTGCAACACGTGTCACGTCTGACAAGGTGTTGCTTAGGGTTAACCCCTGACCTAATTTTGATCACAGAGGCAGAAAGAGAGACCGTGCTGCCTTGGGTGTGTGACTGCTGAGCCCTGACCTTGGCAGTTTTGCTTTATAATGAGCATTGCCGGGTGCCACGTATAGGGAGCATAAACGTGCCACGTGATGAATCATGAAAAAGCTTTGAAGCTTGAAGGAGACTCAGCTCAAGACTAGCACTCCACTTACTGGACATTAGGTCATGAAGGAAACGTGGGCTCGATGTCTTTATTTTCTTTAAAATAAAATAAAATTCCATTCCAGTGCACAGCTCTATCATGGTAGACGCAGTATTGATATCGCTCGTTTCTCTAATATTGCATCTGTATCTCCACACCTCTTATTTTCCCAAGTCTTCCTCTGGGTCACCTACAGTGGCAGAGGCTGTTCATTTTGCACATCGGAGCCAGAAAGAAAACCCAAGGGTAGGCTCAGGGGTGCAGTTTTGCCCTGGTTGAATTTTTCAGAGCCTACCTGAATAATTTTTTACTAAGTTGGCACCAATCTTGGCCACAGTTGGCCTTGACGTGATTTACAAGACCTGCCAAAAAGTGTAAAGAGTCAAGAGGACGGAGGTGCCTTGCATGCCCTGCACTGATTGCAAACCAGTCTTCTAACCCCTGGCCAGCTTCATATTATGCAAAATTGTCGAGGAGAATTAATCCAGATGTCATGCTGTAAACCTCTGATGAGAATATTTATCCCCACTTCAGTAAGGACCGAGCACCGTGTTCCGTAATTGCTGAGACAAAAATGAGTTTATTCACAGAAGATATGTGATTCAGTTTGAGTACAAAATTAGGTCCCTGTGCCATTGTCAGGGAAACTGAATTGTTTCTTCTGTCTTGTGAAATCTCTGTTTTAAGACGCTCAGATCCAGATGACACTAGATAAAATTAATTCAAAACAAAGCTGCTCAAAGTCCATTATTATGATTTGTTTCACCTGATGTTCCCTGTGGTAGTGAGTATGCTGTGTCTCTAAGCTGGTAGGTATTTCCTCAGGTGGCTGCTTACCTTTTTTTCTCTGTTTGCAAAGTCCTCCAATAACAAGATATTGGAAGTAGTTAACTTTGAAACATTGTTCTAATCTTTCTTGATCAGTTGAAGTGGTGGGCATTTTCATATCAACAGTGAGTCATGAATCCATCCAGTGTCTTCTAGTTCCCATATCATCCTTTCCTGCATGATTTAAGGTTGTCCTTTAAGAACTACCACAGGTAAATCAGAGAGCAGTGTTCTGATTAGATGACATGGTGTCCCACAGGGGTGTTGGTACTTGGGTTGATACAGATATACATATATAGTATTTTTTTTAGTATGGATTTACTATTCTGAATGATTTATTTCTTGATTGGTATTGTTTTGAGAATATTGATGTTCTGCTTTCCATTGTTGCACTGCATACATAAATCTGGCTGCTTCTGGTTTCCAGTTCAGTTTTTTTGCTGCATGTGTGTTAGTGTGAAAGAGACACACACACACACATATGCTCCCTCTGTCTCTCACCAAGCATGTATGTGTGTGTGTGTGAGAGAGAGGGAGCATATAATGTGTGTGCATGCATTCTCCCAATCTATGACAATCTTAGAATGACAGATATGGAGAGTGGGAGATTTTTTAAATCCTTATTAGTTTTAATTATTGCGTGTCCGATGTTTTGAAATATTTTATAGATGTTTAGAAAATTTTAAAATCTTTTTCCTCACTGATTTTCATCCATTTGTTGTTCATTATAATAAACACTGATAAATTTCTGAGAAAACTAAAATGAAATCTAAAAACACAGGTCCCTAAGAATATCCATGTCCTGGTCTGAACAGAACTGTATTGCATGGATCATCCACATTCAACAGTACAGCAAGAACTACTGGCCAGAACTGTTCCTGCCAATTGACCCAATCAAAAGTTGATCAAGAGCAGTTTACAAAAATACAATAATCAAATACAATATTATAATACAATACATCATCAAAATACAGCAAACAGTCAAAGAAGAAAAGTATAAAACCTAAGTTGGTGTTTGTTCTGTAGGGTTATTATTGTAACATAGCCATGACCACTTAATTGTTTGGTAAGTAATATGTGTGACCTCGGCTGGTAGAGTGCATCAAAGGCACTCAAACACCACAGGCCTTCTGGTCTTTCCCAGAAGCTTGGGGGAATAGGAGGGAAGGGAGATTTCTGACTCAGTCTGGGTTCACCCGCATAAAGGCAAGAGTAAATTGGCATTATATTACAGTCCAGCTGAAGCCACATTGCTGATTTAAAAATCAGTGGGCCCATTTTGATCCATCATTTTGATTTACTAATAAGATGTAACAGTTGCTGGTCTCTGCACCTCATACAATCAGGAAAATGGAGTGTGCTCAGTTTTTGGGGGTAGAGAAAAGGGAACAAAGCCCACTTTGGAGTTTGACAGATTCTTACTAAGAGCCTTGAAAATACACATTTTTGACTTGCGTTAGTGGGGTTTATTAACGGGCATAAAGCCCTTAATTAACCCTGTATTTGCAGTAACGCACATTCTCACTGGTAATAACATGCATTTTCCCAGTTTTGTAGCCATCCATCCTTGGATCATTAGCTCTGAATCATTTCCCTGAAAATAGTTATCATCTATCTGGGGACCAATGACCTTGCTAGAAATATCCTTGAAGTACAGAAAGGTTTGGCAAAATCTAGGGAAGAAGATTAGACACATGGGAAGGAAAGTCTCTGCCATATAGGTGACTTCAATTTCCAGCTCAAAGCATGGTTAAAGAAGTGGTTTTTGGATACTGGGGCTGTGTATGGAGGCAGTAGAAGGTTATATGGTTAGTAGGGTGGTCACATTTCTCTTTCAACAGCAAAAAACCGGAAATGGTCTCTTGATGCAGAAAGCAATGAAGCGAGATGAGACCAAGCATTTGTAATAAGGGAAAACGTTTTAATTGAATTGCAAAAATCATAAAAAACCCTTGCCCGACTCAGCCCGAGTTTCGCCCTGTTGGGTAGGCTGCATCAGGGACTGTAACCCCCCCTCCAAAAAAAAAAAAAAAAAACCCATAAATATTCATATTATATTTGTAAATTAAAAATTATATATAATAAAAATATTAATAAATTTACAAATGTAATCAATATATAGAATACCATCAATACAATACTAAAAGAACATAATAACTACATCACATAGTGAGAAATGCTCCCGGAGAAGGACTGAAAAGAGAAAGATGGAAAAACAAAAATACAATAGTTGTTTTAAATATATATTACCTCGTACCTTAGTAGGGGCAGTAGTAAAATGTGAAAGTTGTCAGTAATGTGCTCCAGCGGTGGTTCTGTGATGGGTTAATGAGTCAGCCTACTTCAGAAATTGGTTAGCTTGTAGGGGAGTTATTGTTTTAAAAACACACTAATTGGGGGATTAAAAAAATAAAAAACATGAATAAATAAATCTGTAGTAGATATTCCATAGTAAAAACACAAATATAATTAAACAGATAATCAGCTGTAACTTTACTCGGAATTTCTGAATTATCAGTTGCCCATAACATGATACTTAAACATTAAAATAAACGGAATTATCATAGTCGACCGCGTTATCAACTATTTAAAATGCCATAAAAATACTATAATCCATTAATTGATAGATTGTATATTATAAATCAACGGCTGCAAAGAAATCAGGAACAAAAGGTCAAGTGAGAGAAAGGATTGCCAAAGTGGTAAAAGCGAGGTGACAAACAGTTTTCAGACATATTAGAGAAAGAAGGGAGGCCTGAAGTGGTAAAAAATGAAATTGAAGTTGACAAGGAGCAATTTGGTGGAGAGAGATGAAGAAATGGCAGAAATATTAAACAATACTATTCAGTTCAGTATTCACTAAAGAAGACCCTGGAGAAGGATCGTTGCCTGCTTGACAAGACCGTAGATGGGCCTAGACAAAACTCCATTTACAGAAGAGAATATATGGGAAGAGCTAGGAAAACCTGAAAGTGGACAAGGCCATGGGGCCGGATGAGATACATCCCACGGAGCTCAGAGATTTGCTGGAGGATCCACTGAAAGACCTGTTGAAATAGAACCCTGAAAATGGGAGTGTTGCCCCCTTAACTGGAGAAGAGAAGTGGTGGTCCAGCTTCACAGGTAGCGAGAGAGAGAGAGGCTGGAAACTATAGGCCAGTTAGCCTCATCTCAGTGGAGGGAAAAATTAATGGAGACTCTGCTGAAGAAAGTGGTGTCTGGACCCGAGGCAGCATGAATTCACCAGGGGAAAGTGGTATCTGACAAATCTGAATGATTGGGTGACTAGAGAATTGGATCAAGGAAGAGCGCTTACTGTGATTTACTTGGATTTCAGCAAAGCTTTTGATACAGTCCTGCTTAGGAGGCTCATGAACATAATGAGAAACTTGGGAGTCGGTGCCAAGATGGTGGAGTGGATTACAAACTGGTTGACTGAGAGGACACAGCATCTACCTTATAAATGGCCTGTGACCGACGGCCCGCACATGCGCAGTAGAGCACAGCTCTACTGCGCATGTGCGGGCAAGGATGTCGATCAGAAAAAAAAAATGGGCGGTGGGGCCGCAGGAGCGGGAGGGAAGCAGCGGCGCCGCGCGCGCGGTGCCGCTGCTTCTCCTCCCCAGATCTGCCGGCAGATCTCGGGGGGGGGGGGGTGTCACTCCCGCGCCCCCCCCCGAGATCTGCCGGCAGATCTCGGGGGGGGGGGCGCGGGAGCCGGGTGAGGGTTGCGGGAAGTCGCGCTTACGGCGCCGGGAGGAAATGGAGGTGGGTGAAGGGAGGGAGGGAGGGAGAGGGGGACTGAGTGAGTGGGAGGGAGAGGGGGACTGAGTGAGTGGGAGGGAGGGAGAGGGGGGGACTGAGTGGGAGGGAGAGGGGGGACTGAGTGAGAGGAGAGGGAGGGTGGAGAGGAGTGGGTGGGGAGGGGGGTGGTGAAGAGTGAGGGGAGAGAGAATGAGGGGGAGGTGAGAGACAGAGGGATGTAGCCCGTTTTAACGGGCTTTTACGGCTTGTGTAATATAAATGGAACCTATTCTGAAGAGAGTACAGGGTTAAGTGAGTGCCACAAGGATTGGTTTTGGGACTGGTTCTGTTCAATATATTTGTGAGTGAGATGGTATAAGGGATAGAAGGTATTATTTGTCTATTTACAGATAAGATCTGCGACAGAATGGGCACACCTGAAGGAACAGAGAGAATGAAAAGTGATTTAAGAAAGCTTGAAGAGTAGTCAAAGATTTAGTAGCTGGGATTCAATGCCAAGAAGTGCAGAATAATGCATCTGGGGTGTGGTAATCCAAAAGAGCTGTATGTGATGGGGGGTGAAAGACACACATGGACTGGGAGAGGAACTTTGGGGTAATAGTGACTGGCAATCTGAAGGCAGCAAAGCAATGAAAGCCAATGGTTTGAACTGTGGTGTATTTTTCTGCACAGATCCAGTCAGCTGCTAATCAATCCAAATAATTATTTCACATACGTAAAATCTCTGAAATCCACTTCTTTGGATAAAAGGTAGAAATTAGCAGAATTTGTGGGGAAAGCATTTGGGGGCGGTTTTTCTTTAATAAGATTGAATATTTTCCCAACAATCTCCAGGATCCCATAATCAATTTCTTAGATCTTGATTTAGAAAGCACTGTTCTGTGGGGCTCCGTTGATAATGTTTCTTTCTGCAGAAATTATTAGAATTATTGCAAAAATGAAAACGTTTTGCCCTCAAAAGCTCAAATGTGTCACTAAAAGTATTGAGAGAGGACACAAGCAAATTTAATTAGCTCATTTATTAATCTTTCTCTGAACAAGGGCATAGTGCCTTTTATTCTGAAAATGGCAGCTGTTAGATCTACTTTAAAAAAAACAACATACCAACCAACGTGATACTGGGCAATTATTGCCCTATTTCCAACTTGACTTTCCTGCTAAAAGTTTTAAAGAAAGTAGTTCTTAGCAGTTACAGTCTTATATTAATACAACTCTGTCCTTGATGACAGCAATAATGGTTTCAGAGCTGCCCAGAGCACAGAAACTTCTGGTGTCTTTAGTTGACATTTTCACCTTGAATTTGGTAGCGGTCAAGAGTTTCCTATTAGTATTACTTGACTTAATGGCAGCCTTTGATACCATAGACCATTCAATAATGCTAAAGCGACTAGCTCAAATAGGAACTGGAGATCCAGTACTTAAATGATTTGAAATTGTTCTTGCTGAGCACATACAGAAGATTGTCTTGAGTGGAGTCAAAATCCTCATTTCCCTTAAACACTAGAGTGCCCTCAAAGTTCTTGCCTTGTCTGCAACTCTTTTAATATTTATAGTTCTCCCATCTGTAGCGCAGTGTGATGTTGGTTTTAGACTTTATGCAGACAACATCCAGTTTTATTCCTGTTCGAAACTCCTTTGATGATACTCTCAGCAAGATCTCAAAACTTTTAATCACATTGAAAACTTGGCTAGTCAAAAAATTGTTGCTAAATATGAAAAAAGGGCAGAGATTCTGTATCTCATAAGATTCTCTTCTCCAGTATGCCAAGCTCAGTCTGCATAGATGGAAATTCCCATTACCATTTCTAATGAAGTACAGGACCTAGGGGTAACCTTTGATACCAATCTATCTTTACGACCACATATTAATAAGGTCTGAAAAACTGTGCCTACTATGTAGGTTGTGTTCTATTCTGGTTGAAATAAGTTTGAAGACTGTCATGCATTCTTAGTAATTTCTGCGTTCAACTATTGCAATGCTCTATATATTGGTTTGCACAGTTTGTAATGCATGCTATGCTACTGGTTCAAACTATGCTGCTCAAATTGTCAACGGTGCTTCTACTTGGGAGCCTATCACCCAATACTGTTTAAAACTTAATTCCTACCTTAAAAACCCTATTCCTAGTATTTCAAGATAGGAAGGGTCTTACCCTGCTAGTTTTCTATGCAACACTAAAGATTAATCAACCTGTGAGAAGAAGGATCCATCTAAAGAAAATAGGAAAAAGCATAAGTATTGGCAAGTTAAAATGTTAAAAGAGTGATAAGATAGGCTGAGAGAGAATTTGAAAAGAAGCTGGCCGTAGAGGAAAAACTCATAATAAAACTTTAAAAAATATATTTGGAGATCACATGTTTGTTGTGAGAGGAATGAGGATGTGATTCTTCTCTCTCGGGCTTGTTTGCTGACCATCCTCCTCCATCCACTAATACGAATCCTAAGGCCAAGTAGCTATCTAGAGAACCTGAGAATGGTCAGCCATTACTTCCCTGGGGCAGAAAAATCATTGGTTATGCCGCTCGACCGGCAAAAATAGAGAAAGAAAAGGAAATACCTAAGCTGGGAACTCCTAAAATGGTGGACAATATCCTCTTTGGCAGAAGAAGCGCCAGGTTCAGGGTTTGCACTCACTGAGGTGAATCGGCAGTCCATAAAAGCCTGGAACTGGAGTTCAGAGAGAATTTTGACAAGCTGGAGAAGTATCCATGAATATCGCTGGTTTGACTGCCGGTTTGCTGAGGCTAGAGCATTGGGGTATTGATATGCAGATGGCCTACACACTAACAGCCCTTAAAGTGACCCTACATAAACAGGACGAGCAGCTGGGAAGACCTGGAAAACAGGTCTTGCGCCATATCTAAGGTTTATTGGGTTGCTGGCAGAGCGTGAAATTGCCAGGGTTTCTGGAACCTTGGCTATGTTCAAGAACGTGGTCTCTGTGTCAACATTTGGAGTACTGAGAATTGACAGGCTCACCGTTGGGCCTATGTCGGGAAAAATGCAGAGACCCCTCGCGTGTTGATCGCAAAAATACTTAATTACTCCCACAAGAGTGGAGATTTTGCAGTCACTCCAGGCGGGAAGCAGCTAAACTATAATGGAAAAAAAATTCTCGTCTTTCAAGACCGTTCTAATGAAATTGTCTGCACAACGATGAGAGTTTGCTCTTGTGTGCTCTTAAGCTTTTCACCGATTGAAGTCTGTGGGGCTTTAATCTACCTGCTAAGCTCCGGGTAGCACATGAGGGAGGTCCGAATGGTTTCATTCTGTGGAGGATGCAACAGAAATAGATGGCAGAATTGGAAAGAAAAAGCCGCCTAATAACACTTGAAGACTACCCATGCTCCTGAGACAGGAGTGGTTTGCTTACAGCTTTAGCGGTCTTTTCCTTCTTTGGTTTTTTTTCTTTTCCAATGCAGTCTTTCCATCTCCAGAGAACAATACTTGTGATGGAGGAGGGATGTTAGAACAAATATTTTTTTTCTTTTTATTGCATATTGTTGTTGAGTATTCTGGGACAAGAAAACTATTGCTTTTATTGATTGATATGTTTGCTGTTTATATATGTACAAGACGTTAAGCCCGTTAAAACGGGCTACATTAACATTTTTTTTGGATCATTTCCTTCCCCCTCATTCTCCCTCCCACCTCCCCCACTCTCTCCCCTCAGTCACTCCTCTCTCTCCCCCCCTCCCTCCCCCCTCCCCTCAGTCACCCCCCCCTCCTCCCTCCCTCAGTCACTCCTATCTCCCCCTCCCCCAGTCACTCCCCTCAGTCACTCCCCCCCTCCCCTCCCCTCAGTCACTCCCCCCCTCCCCTCAGTCCCTCCTCCTCCTCCTTCCCCTCAGTCACTCCCCCCTCCCCCCTCCAGTCACTCCTCTCTCCCCCCCCTCAGTCCTCCCCCCTCCTCCCTGAGTCACTCCTCTCTCCCCCCTCCCCTGAGTCACTCCTCTCTCCCCCCTCCCTCCTCCCCTCAGTCACTCCTCCCTCCCCTCAGTCACTCCTCCTCCCTCCCCTCCCCCCTCCCTCAGTCACTCCTCTCTCCCTCCTCCCCTCAGTCGATCTCCGCCGAAGACCCAGAGCGGCGGCCGAAGACGCGGAGCGGCGGCGGCATGCGCGCGAGGGAGGGACAGACTTCCTTCCGTCCGTCCGTCTGTCCCTCCCTCGCGCGCATGCCGCCGCCGCTCCGGGTCTTCGGGCCGCCACTCCTGCCGCTCCGGGCCGCCGCCGCCGCTCCTGCCCGGGTCTTCGGGCCGGTGCCGCCGCTCTGCCGCTCCTGCCCTCTTCGGGCCGGTGCCACACGCCCCCTCTTCGGGCCCCGCTTCCGCTCCCGCCGCTCCGGGTCTTCGGGCCGCCGCCGCCGCCGCTCCGGGTCTTCGGGCCGCCGCTCCTGCCGCTCCGGGTCTTCGGGCCGCCGCTCCGGTCTTCGGACCGCCGCTCCTACAGCGCCATTTTTTATTTTTAAGAGGCACACTGTGACCGACGTGCGCGCATGCGCGGGTAGAGCTGCTCTCTACTGCGCATTTGGCGGCACGTCGGTCAACCTTTGTTTATAGGTTGACAAGCCGTTAAAGCCCGTTAAAACGGGCTACATTAACATTTTTTTTGGATCATTTCCTTCCCCTCATTCTCCCTCCCACCATCCCCACTCTCTCCCCTCAGTCACTCCTCTCTCTCCCCCTCCCTCCCTCCTCCCCCCCTCAGTCCTCCCCCCCTCCTCCCTCCCTCAGTCCTCCTATCTCCTCCTCCCCCAGTCCTCACTCCCCCTCAGTCCACTCCCCCCTCCTCCCTCCCTCAGTCACTCCCCCCTCCTCCCTCCCTCCGTCACTCCTATCTCCCCTCCTCAGTCACTCCCCCTCCTCCCTCAGTCAGACTCCCCTCCTCCGCCTCAGTCACTCCCCCCTCCTCCCCTCCCCCTCCCCTGAGTCCACTCGCTACCTCCCCCTCCCCTACAGTCACTCCTCCCTCCCCTCAGTCACTCCCCAGCTCCCCCCTCCCCTCATCACTCCTCCCCCTCCCCTGAAGTCACTCCTCCCTCCCCCCCTCCCCTGAGTCACTCCTCCCTCCCTCCTCCCCTCAGTCACTCCTCCCTCCCCCTCCCCTCAGTCGATCTCCGCCGAAGACGCGGAGCGCGGCGGCATGCGCGTGAGGGAGGGACAGACTTCCTTCCGTCCGTCTCTCCCCTCCCTCGCGCGCATGCCGCCGCCGCTCCGGGTCTTCGGGCCGCCGCTGCCACCCTCCGGCTCCTGCCCATCTTCGGC
Organism: Rhinatrema bivittatum; assembly: GCF_901001135.1. Lineage (NCBI taxonomy): Eukaryota > Metazoa > Chordata > Amphibia > Gymnophiona > Rhinatrematidae > Rhinatrema > Rhinatrema bivittatum. The sequence continues at coordinate 184,195,445 of NC_042623.1, forward strand.
CGGTGCCGCCGCCGCCGCCGCTCCAGGTCTTCAGGCCACCGCGGCCCCTCTCCTGCCCGGGTCTTCTTCCTGCCGCCGCTGCCGCTCTTCAGGCCGCTCTGCTCTCCCCCCCCCCTCCGCTCCGTCTTCGTGCCGCCGCCCTGGGTCTTCGGGCCGCCGCCGCCTCTCCGGGTCTTCGGGCCGCCGCCGCCGCTCCGGTCTTCGGGCCGCCCGCCGCTCCGGGTCTTTCGGCCGCCGCTCCGGGTCTTTGGGCCGCCCTCCTGCCACTCCGGGTCTTCGGGCCGGTGCCCCGCCCCACTCCTCTCTCTTCTGCCGCCGCCACCGCCGCTCCTGCCGCTCTCCTCTTCTTGCCCCTGCTCTCCGCTCTCTCTCCTCCCACCATTTTTATTTTCAAGAGGCACACTGTGACCGATGTGCTCGCATGCGCGGTAGAGCTGCTCTCTACTGCGCATTTGCGGCACGTCGGTCAAGCTTCGTTTATTAGGTAGGATAGGCTGCGTGGTCATACAGTAATTGGGCACGTTTCTGATATTTTTACGGGTCTAAGATGGGTTAGGAGACGATAATCACTAATAGGGTAGGGAGGATGAAAGGGGATGAGGCCTTAACATAAATCATTATCTCAATTTTGAGTAACCCTCAGGGGAATATTGGGGAAGGGGGAGGGATGAGGAATTCACAGGGTAAAACAAAGACCAATCCAGGATTTTTTGGAGAACCTTTCCAAATTTTATTAAGTGGTATATACCAGGACCTCGGGGGTATATCCTTTTTAGGCAGCAAGATGGGTGTGGGTCCTGGCTGAGGGGTTCATACCTTTCCAAATGATATTTGTCCATTCTTTTTTCTCTTCCTTGGCATGAGACCATGACGATGCAGTTGACTATTAAGGTAACGTCATGGAATGTAAGCGTGGTATTAATATTCACCTATTAAAAGGACTAGACCCTAAGTAGGCTAAAAAAAAGCCAGGGCAGATTTGGTCTTTTGCAGAGACTCACCCTTAATGAATGTAGAACACAGGAAATAAAAAGTAGGTGGCTGGGGGTTGTTTAAATTGCTTCCTGTCACAACCCATTCTGCAGGCATAGCAATTCTTATTCACAAAAATCTTTCTTAATAATTTAACAGGAGGTAATTGTTTCTAAGGGACGTTATGTCTTAATGGCTGAACTCTACTATAAACCTGTTATATTATGTAATCTATACATGCCCAATAGTTATGACCCTTCATTTTTTAGGGAAATTTATAATCTCCTCCCTCATCTTGAGAGAGGTTTAAATGTAAGAGGAAATTTCAATTTAATATGAGATCCTGATTTGGATGTCCAATCCCTCCCAAGGTGAAAGGGGCTCAATTAGATAAAAGGGTGAATTTCTTGGAAAGAGAACTAAATATGGTTGATTCGTGGAGACTGCTACATCCTTTGGAGAAGGACTTTACTCCTTTGTCAAGAGCTCACTCGACTACTCATCTTCTCCAACCTGGACTACTGTAACTCCCTGCTATTCAACTTACCTCTCCACCATCCGACCACTCCAAATCCTCCAAAATGCAGCTGCAAGAATACTCACTGGAACTAAAAAACATGATCACAATACTCCTACACTTATATCACTGCACTGGCTCCCAATAAAATTTAGGATGGAATACAAAATACTATCCATACTACATAAAATAATATATGAAAACCAAACAAACTGGCTAAGTCCATCCATAAAATTGCACTCTCCAAACAGAAACCTCAAGATCAGCTAATGAAGGTCTATTAAAGATTCCACCTGCTCGTTCAAAACAACTTACCTCAACTCGGAAGAGGGCCATATCCCTAGGAAGTCCCAAACTCTGGAACACCCTCCCAACCGAACTCAGAACACAACAAAACTTAAAAACCTTCAAAAAAGATCTAAAAACCTGGATGTTTACCAAAGCCTACCAACTCACCCAATGACTCTAAAACACCACTTCCCTCCTAATAATCGTATGCAAACATGTGGAACCAATGCAAGAAAGTAATATAACACATAACCGAAACCTGTATAGCTTGACATACGAACTACATTTATAAAACTGACAATATCTATGTTAACAATCACAGGAACCTTTTGGAAACTCTGTTAAACATCGAAACTTTGTAAACCATTGTGATGGCGAAACCGAACGACGGTATATAAAACTCGACAAATAAATAAATATTCAGCATCAACTGATATTTAGTTCCATATGCTCCTCTTTTGTTGCCTTTCTGTTCCATGGCCATAATGTCTGGCTATATGATTATATATTCTATTTATTTATTTGCATCCATTTCTATACCACCTTCCAGGTCAAAAAAGACTGATCAAAATAGTGCACAATAGCCATCAAATCCATAAAATAAACATCAAATAAAACAAAATAGATAAAACCCATACAATAGCTGCCAGCCAGGGCATTTTGGACCTGTATAACCCCTCATGTCCTTAATAACTTGCCAAAAACAGGTTTTTAGCTTTTTTCTAAAGACAGGTAAACGGAGTTCCAGATGAATGTCAGCTGGGAGGGAATTCCACAACTGGGGGACCACAATAGAAAGTGCTCTACCCCAACCAAATTAACCGCAATGCTAGATCTCAAATACCAGCTCAGCTGCTTCTGTTTTCATGTTCTGCAGTGAGCCAGTTGGAGATCAGAGATCTAGATCGGTCGGTAATGTTTGGAAAGGAAACCCAAACGCTGCTGGTCATTCTGGTGCTAGTTCTGGCCGGGTGACCGTTTGACTCAGGTCTTGGCTGGAGATGTGTTAAATGCACTGTCCCGGCCGGGGCTTTCTTTACCCTGCTGTCCAGCTCTTTCGTTGCTTCAGGCCGTTCCATTGTTTGGTTGACTTGCCTTTCCCAGATTCTCTTGCGTGCTGGGCAGCCATTCCGCTTCCCTCCAGAAATCATCCATTTTGGCTTTGGTTGCTGGGATTTTAACTCTATTAATGTTCTTTCCCAGTAGAATTGCTTTGGGGGTCTCTCTGTTTTCTTTTGCTATCTCTCATTTGCGTTTTCATATCTCTGCAGCTTTTGTGCTTCTGCTGCTATTTATAAATTTAGTGCAAGTTTCAGCTTGAAATGTTTTATTTCGGCCTCCTCCTTCCTTTGAGATGCTCATCTACCAGTGACACGTCTGCATGCAGTGATTTTATTTTTTTCCTCTGCACATCTTTTCCAAGGAGAAGAAATCTGCTTTCTCCTTTACTTCTAGCCTTGTGTCCTCCTTGGTAGGACTCTCTCAGTGATGAGTTTCACTGCACAATATGTATCTGATTTATTTCTGTGATTTCACTATATAGTTGCATTATGCAGATTAAGGCCTTGTTGATCTTACTTATATTTTTTTTTACTTTGAGTGTCAGATTTATCTTAGGTAATCTTTCCCTCTCCTGGACCCCAGTTAACCCATCCATTCCCACGTAGGCCGGTAGCTCATCTACTAATTCCTTTATCTCCTGGTCTCTCTCCTGCCTTTCCTGTTCACTCTGCTTCCTGGCCTGTCTTACATTGGTTTCATCCTTATGGTTTCCTCTGTTCTCACTGGTATCTCGCCCATTACCGCTTCCAATTGCTCTAGCTGTTCTAATATATTTCTCCTACTGCTCCTTGGCTGTCCTAGCTCCTCTCTTCTGGTTCTTCTTGGCTATTCAGCTTAGATGGCTGAGGGGGAGGGGGGGGGGATATGATAGAGGTCTTTAAATCATAAGAGGTCTAGAATGGGTAAATGTGAATTGGTTATTTACTCTTTCAGATAATAGAAGGACTAGGGTGCACTCCATGAAGTTAGCAAATAGTACAATTAAAACAAATCTGAATGGGGAAAACATTTTTCAGTCAACACACAATTAAGCTCTGGAATTTGTTATGGAGGATGTGGTTAGGGCAGTTAGTGTAGCTGGGTTTAAAAAGGGTTTGGACAGATTTCTGGAGGAGAAATCCATAGACTGCTGTTAATCAAGTTGACTTAGGGAATAGCCACTGCTATTAATTGCATCAGTAACATGGGATCTTCTTAGTGTTTGGGTAATTGCCAGGTTCTTGTGGCCTGGTTTGGCCTCTGTTGGAAACAGGATGCTGGGCTTGATGGACTCTTGGTCTGACCCAGTTCGGCAACTTCTTATGGTCTCCTTTTTTTGGCCTCTCTTTCTGCATCAGCTCTGAATTGCTCTAAACTTTTATAACTTGCATTCTTTTCTTTAACGTTTGTTATTAAAGATCTTACATTTTGGTCGGATAGTTTTTGCAGCCTTTTCTTGCATCAAGTTTAGGGTGTGATTTTTTTTTTTTTTTTTAAAACCCTTTCAATTTAAATACAGGGTTTGTGGTACAAAACTAGCAGTACATTATTTCCTTTTTGACTTCAGGCTCCACATAAGTGTCTCTCTCTTCCTCTCTGGCGTTTTAATTAAATTCTGTGATCTGTCTCCTGCTGCAGCAGGCTCAGGAATAGTGTCACCATGGCCTAGAGCTGTACCAGGCTGTTGTCTTCACCTGAAGGATCTGTATTGTCGCTACCACTACGGTTATGAATATTTCTTCTTCTTTTCGGTCATCCTGCTGAGATCTAGTCTGTATGTTATACAGCAAGGGGTACCCAGCAAGACACAGTGAGAGAAACATACTTTCTTCTCGCCCCTTCGGTCCTCCAGCTGGCAGGGTTGTAGGGCCAAGGCCTGGTGGAGCTGTAGCGTGACAACTTGTGGAGCATGGCCTGGTGGAGCTGTAGCGTGACAACTTGTGGAGCATGGCCTGGTGGAGCTGTAGCGTGACAACTTGTGGAGCAAGGCCTGGTGGAGCTGTAGCGTGACAACTTGTGGAGCAAGGCCTGGTGGAGCTGTAGCGTGACAACTTGTGGAGCAATGTCCAGAAATGCATTGAGGAATTTTAGCTCGGGTGTGGATGAAGACAAAACAGGGACATTTGGAAGACAGCTGATACCTCTCTCCCACTCCTTCAAGCTTTATGTTAGCAGTGCTAGAGTGGCATCATTTTTTCCCCGCCCAGGATTAGCAATCCTGATGAAAATTATTGGCCAAATCATTTCCTGGCTGCCGTTGAATTCCTGGCGCCTGTTGAAGACTGAGGGACGGACAAGTCTCTGTGATCACCGGAGCCCCTAATTCTCATTGGTATCTCGCCCATTACTACTTCCAATTTCTCTAGCTCATTGTTGCTCCATTCTTATTCACTGGTATCTCATGGGTGAGGTGGTGACGGTTTCTTCATTCTGTGTTCAGCATTGCCAGTCTCTACGGCATCAGGAGGTCTTGGCTAGGCCACGTTTTTTAAACTGCTATCTCGATGCTTTCTGCTCCATAGCGTCCTGCTTTCAGTAGGATGAGACCCAGAATATATGAGGGCAGGCGGGCAGGGATGGAGTTTGGATTGTGCCGTCACTTGGGCACTTTTACTGCTTTCGAGACTTGGCTTCTTGTGTGTGGGTCTGTGGCAGGGTAGCAGAGGGGCTGCTCTCTGATGAGTGAGGCTCAGCAGAGCGGGAAGGCTGCAAATCGTCAGCCAGCCTCCTGCCCCTTAATGTTTGCTGCCCTTAGCAAAGGCATTACAGGTGCCTATCGATAAATCCAGGGCTACAAGCGGGAACATCAAGGCCCATATAGTCTGCTCTGCTCCTTTTCTCCTCCTTTTGCAGGAGCAGAGACACTTTTTGTTCTCCACCGCAAAGGATTCTCTGTGACTGTCCGGTGGTTTCTTGAATCCCAATACCGATTTTGCCGAGTCTGCACCTACCTTGTAACCACTGTGAAATAAAGCACAAGCAGAAAGACCGAAACATGAAGGTGCAGGGTTCAGGATAAGGAATGAATGAATAATAAATGGGCACTAGATTTGGACACGGCCTTGTCCCACTGTCTGGCAGTCTTGAGATCATCGCATATGATCAAGTCCAGATCCCTTCCTTGTTTTGTGCCTATCAGGACTTCACCCTCATTCCGACACGGGAAAAGAAAACGTCCTCTCCCTGCATGTAGGGGAGGAAGACCGGAAGCCACTCAGCCTGTCCCGTGTGAGTCTTGTGGCTGGTGCGTGGGGTGTGTGCCTGTATTGTGGGGGAGGGTTAAGATTGATTGCTTTTATTGATGCACTGTGACGTGGGATCCATCGTGGTACACCCCTTTGGACAACTACTTAGCGGGAAAGCGGTGTTATAAATTCATTGGAAATAAAACAGACGCGCTGTTTTTGGCCTGATACGCCTCTTTTGTTGTTTGGCTGGTGTTTTACTGTGAAGGCTGTTCTCTCCCTTTCTCCTGATGGCCTTTGCCTGCTGTCTCGGGGGACTCTTCGTGGCAGTTGCATGGAGCCACGGTGGCCCTGAGCCATTCGCCGTCTGCTGGGAAACAGCGAGGCTGCCGTTAGCCTGCGGTAGGGATTGTTTTTCTGGGACTTGCTGTGTGGAAGCCACGTGAACCCCATTATAGCTCTGGAGCAGTCTGAATGGAAAATCCTCTCACCTTTTTTGCTATATGACTGAGAGATGCAGTCTGTCTTCTCTCTCTCTCCCTCTGACTTTTCCTGTACACTTGAGGCTCTTGCTTTCCACTGACCTTTAGCTTGTAATGCCTGAGAGCCTGGTTTTTCATGAAATCAAAATATTCACGCCCTGGCTTCCTGTGCCGTGAGATAACGTTGGGAGGATTATTCCAGTGTTGCACAGTCAGCATGGTGGGTCCTGTCGGTTTCCTCACCGCAAAGTGAGATTGGGGGCTGGTGGGAAAGAGGAGAGGAGCTTGGCATTGCTTATTAGTTTCAAACACTGCAGATTTGGGCAGCTTTGAAATGAGACATAAATCCCTGCCTACGGTGGGGAGTGCCCTATATCGTAAAAGCTTTCTGTGAGGACCATCTCCACAAAAATGACTACAGTTTGCCAGCCACTGGGGCCTGAGGGGTTTTTCCACTTGCGGTAATTTTATGGTCTGAGCCACCTAATTTAAGAAAACAGAAGCATATTCACAGCTGCTACAGTTCTGGCTGGACTCGGGGAGCAAGCAAAGTTCGTTAATAACAATAATGTATCAGAACCTGACCCCCCCCCCCCCCCCCCCCCCCCCCCCCCCCCCCGGAGATGTTCACATGTATTTCTCCCTCCAGGACCTGCGTCTTGTCCCGGGTTCAGCTCCAGGAGGCAGTGGGAAAGTAGAAGGGTGGATTTATCAAACTGCACAGATGATGTTCCTGATTACCTATAGCAAAGCCCCCGTAATTCTAGTCAGCCTCAGGATCATTTTTAGCACTTTATCTGCACCTGCCCATTAACTCAGCCTAAAATGAGTGATTTCTTTTTTCTCTCACAAGCAGCAGTGTTCTGGGAAAGTTTGAATAGGATGAAGCACCACATCTGGAAGGTGAATGAGGAGACTGGTTACAGAGGTTGGGATGATGAGAGAAGATGACGACAGATAAAGTACTGACAACAGATAAAGATCCAAATGGTCGTAAGAACATACCGGGTCAGACCAAGGGTTCATCAAGCTCAGTATCCTGTCTCCAGTAGCGGCCAGTCCAAGTCACAAGTACCCAAACATTAAATAGATCCCAAGCTACTAATGCTGGCAAAAGGCAGTGGCTATTCCCTATTTATTAATTGCAGTTTATGGACTTCTCCAGGAACAAAGCTTTTTTTAAGCCCAGCTGCATTAACTTCCTTAACCACATCCTCTGGCAATGAATACCAGAGCTTAATTGTGTGTTGAGTGAAAAGAACTTTGTTTTATGTGTGCTACTTGCTAACTTCATGGAATGGCCCCGAGTCCTTCTATTATCTGAAAGAGTCTGCCCAGCAAGTTATTTCGGGTAGTAACTGCCACTCTGTGCAGGTTACCCTACGCTTTCTGTTTAGGGTTGTAACTGACGCTCCATAAAGGTTACCCCCATGCAGAAATGTTGCACCTAAAGTTAGTAACAAACCTAAAGTTAGCACAGGTTACCCCCATCTCTTTATTTATGTCCTTTATCCCATGCCCTTTGGAATTGCATGACCACCTCTTCCAGGAGGGAATTTCATGCATCCACCACCCTTTCCATAAAAAAAAAAACATTTTTGATGATGTTTCGGAGCCTATCCCCTTGGAGTTTCATCTCATAACCCCTAGTTCTGCAGCTTCCTTTCAATGGAAAGCTTTGATTCTTGAGCATCTCCAATATCTTTCAGGTATTTAAAAGTCTGTATCATAATCCCTCCTCTCATTTCCATGCAGACCCTTCACTATTTTGGTTGCCTTTCTCTGGACTGCTTCCATTCAGTCTGCCAGAACTGAACGCAGGACTCCAGGTGAGGCCCCATCAATGCCTGTACAGGGGAATCATCACCTCCTTTTTTTTTTTTTTTTTCCTGCTTATGCCTCTCTGTGCAATCCAGCATCTCTCTGGTCTCAGTCCCTGCCCTTGTCACATTGCTTTACTTCCTTCAGATCATGTGACACTGTCATCCCGTGCCGATCGCTCTTTTTTTCCTCTAGCTCGTACAGGTTCTCTGGATTACTGCAGTCCAATGCATGACTCTGCACACTGAATCCCAGCCACCAAATCATCAACCCTAACTCGAGCTTCCGAGATCACTTCTCTCTCTCTCTCTCTCTTCTCCTTCAGAGGTGTCCACTCCATTACAGATCTTAGTGTTACCTTCAAAAGGACACGTGTTTCCTGGTAACCCATCCTCAATATGGCTCACAGAGATACTGAAGAGAGCTGATCCCCGAGGTATTCTGTCTTCAGCGTGAGTTTGTTACCACTGTCAGTTTCTAATCCAGTCTAGCACCTTGGGGACCCCCTCCCAGAGAGAGGCTCAGATCTCACAAAGGTGCCTGCTGTTGTGCAATTCATTGCTTTCCTTTTCTAGAAAGCCTTTGTTCTGTAATATTTTATGAATCCTGAAACAGGCATATGTGCAGTCTCTAAAGCTTAGCTGCTAGAACATCTTTCCATTATTCTTCGGTTGGTAATCTATCACAACCTCCGAAGGAACTGCACCATATTAAATATTATATAATTGTGTGGGGATGGCGATTTTGCATTACATCCTGACTTTCTGTAACTGTGCTTATTCAACCCCTTTTTGTGTGTCCAATACACGCATGCATGCTTTTCTGTATATTCTGTCTTGGTGGTGCTTCCCCACAGGCACTGCTTGGCATGAGTGGCAGCGCGGCATCAGATTTGCCCCCTTAAAGGCACAGAGACTTGCCGCTGGCAGCATTCAGAGCACTGTAAGCTAGCATGGCTATCGGGCCCGCCCCCGGTGCCTTTAAGAGAGTGGGGTCTGAGGTTAGAGAAGGAGATGCCACTTCCAGCATGGGTCTCCTGTGCATTGAAAAGGTAAACCCAGTCCTGGATTTATTTCCTCCATGGCTACTTCTGTAATGCCCGGGCTTGCTGTCTGGGGCGGAGGATTATAACATGGGAAAAAAACGGAAGTAGGACTGAGGCCAAGAAACACCGAAGCTGACGCTTTTCACATTTTAGCTTAAATTTGCCTATGGGACCCAGCCAGCAAAAAACAGGTTACATCTGTTCAGTTTTCAATATCATGTCACACTTCTTTCTGAAAATACAAACAAAAGGAATGCTCCTGCTTTTGGCAGGAAATAATATTATATAAAGAATATATAAAGAATATAAAATGACCTCAGAAATCAGACTTCAGAAATCAGACCTCAGAAATCAGCCCTATGCAATGACCTTGCTGTACTGTCATAGACGTGGCTTTTCAGAAGGCAGAGAGGGTGCCCAACGAGGGATGATATCTTCGAGCACCCAGCAAATAAATGGCCGCCTAAATTAAACCCGAATGATGGCATTTCAGCTCAATGAAAATATTCCTGCGTTATGTGAATAGGGGAGCACTCTGGGTTTTTTCAGATCTCCCAGTAACGCTGCTGTTAATCCCTGCCTCCGGGAGCATGGGCTTCTCGTTATCTTACTTCTGCTGAGCCTTTCCTGAGTGCTGTGTGCTGATGTTTCCGCTGGTCCTGAGCTTGGGCAGCTCACAATGTCGCTCGAATTTGCTTCAGCTGAATTAGGTCTAAACCAAAGTCTTCCTCCTGCATGAAAAGTCTTTATAAGTTTTTAATGTCATGAAATTAGTGTATGCGATTATGAATCTTTATTTTGTAAGCCACAATGAGCACATTTATTTTAGAATTTGAGAAGTAAAGAGCAGGAAATAAAGCCACTCATCAACCATAGTTTTATATCCTTGATCAGTTCTCATTTGTGACCTCACTCTTGTTTTCTCTTTCCAAATTTTAATATCGCTGCTGATCCAGAATTATCTCATCTCAGTTCTCTTATCTATGCATATAAGGAGTGTTTTTTGCTGGGTCTCAGACCAAGGTCCATCAAGTCCAGCATTCTGTCTCCAAAAGTGGCCAGCATGGGTCACAAGTACCCAGCAGATCCCCAATGGTTGAGCTCTTTCTTGCCTCTCACTCGCAGGGATAAGCGCCGGCTTTCCCAAGTCTGCCTGACTAATAACCGTTTATGGACTTTTCCTTCAGGAACTTGTCCAACCCTCTTTTAAACCTCACTATGTGAATTCCCTTGACCACATCCTCCAGAAAAATTCCATAGCTTGACTGTGCACTGAGTAGAAAAATACTTATGACTTGTTTTAAATCTGCCAGTTGCTAGTTTCATGGAGCGTCCTCAGTCCTAATGTTCTTTGAAAAGGTAAATAACTGTCCCCTATTTATCCATCCCACCCCACTCATGATTTTATAAATCTCAATCATATCCCCCCACAGTCTTTTTCAAGCTACTCTAAGCTGTTTAGCCTTTTTCCATAAGAGAGCTTTTCCATCCCATTTACCATTTTTGCACTTCTCTGTACCTTTTTTTTTTTAAGGTGGGGCGACAAGAACTGCACACAGTACACAAGGTGTAGTCGCACCCTGGATCTATACAAAGGCATGATGACATTTTCAGCTCTGCTCTGTATTCCTTTCCAGATAATTCCTACATTCTCTTTACCTTTTGACCGCTGCCCACTGAGTGAAGATTTCAAGGTATTTTCCACGAGGACTCTAAGGTCCTTTTCCTGGGTGACAACTCCTAGAACGGAAGCCAGCATCGTGTCCCGTAGTTGGGATTACTTTTCTGCGCTTGCATTATTTTGCACTTTTCTACAGCTGCCATTTAGAAGCCCAGTTTCCTAATCTCACAAGGTCCTTCTGCGGGTTCTTCATAATCTGCTGCCGTTTTTAATGACCCAAAATTTTGTGTCATCATCATTTATTATTCGCTCTTCCTACAAGTGAGCTCAATGCGAGTTATAAAACAACAAGTTCATGGAGGCCAATTTTAACAACTTACATACAACATTAGACCAATACACAGATTACAAAAGTGAAGGAGTAGCAGAATGCAAAAGCAAATAGTTAAAAAGCAAACAAGCAGCTCACATTGGAATGGAGAGCCAGAAAGCGACGTTTCCCTGTGAGGCTACAAGCTGTCTGAAATCATAGATTATTTATATCTGTGCTAATTATATTTCTTGTCTGATTTTTTAAATATTTTGTACCTTTGAAGGGGAAGGGGGGTCTTTTCTCGTGAGAGGCACCTACAAGCTATCTGGAAAAACAATATTTTTTCTAGCAAGTGATCTCAACTGTTTAGTTCCCACCCTCCATATCCTCTACCCACCCACCCCTGGGTTTACTTTTCTTATATAATCTTCCCTGGCACGCCTAGATACTTAGCTTCAATTACTTCATCTCCCATTACATAGTAGTTCCTTACAGCTCAGATAATAGTAACTTAAACTGACATATTGCTTGTATAAAAATTGGTTTTTCATATTAAATGTACTAATCCTTACTGGCTAGCACTACTAATACTTTTAGTTTTATTTCAAATACCTATTAAAAATCTTGGCTACAGCCTAAATTTTACCGTACCTTAACTGTAAGATTTTAAGGCATGAATGATAATGTAACAAAATGTCTTTCATTCAATGCAACAATTGTGGTGCTTATGTCCCAAGGCCTATCATTTGGAAAATCAAAGGTTGGCCCTTTTGCCTTTAGCTGTCTGCAATTAAAATGGAGCTGATTCATCTAAGGGAGGAATTGTCCAGGTTTCAATTTCCTTGAACCATCCAGTACCTCTCGCTCATCTCCCACACAGGTTTCAGAAACTCAGAAAAAATGGTTTACAGTGGGCTCTAGTAGAACAAGACATGTGATAGACAGACATCCACCTTCCCCAACTTTACAGCATTCTGTGTATCTCCCACAGAGATGTCAGACATCCAGGATTCAGAAATCCAGGAACAATTGGATAACAGTGGGCTCTGGCAGAATATGGCCTGTGATGAGGAGGTACCCACTCGCCTCACTGTGTACCCCTACATAATGCTTTTTCTGCATTGGAGAACGAAGAAACCTCAGCAACAGATTTTGAAGTGATTTCTAAAAATGAAGTCACCCAATGCATCCAGAAGCCCTTCAATAGAATCAAATGTCATGAAAGAAAGCTACTTCTGCTGGGAGACTCAATCATCAGAGGAACCAATTTTTGGGAGCACTTTTTGATGGTAACATAAGAGTTAAATGCCTTCCAGGATTCTCAGCTAGTAGAAATGCAAACCAGATAGTCCAAGTCATTGAAGAAGCAAGTAGGAACTTTGATATCAGGGTTATCATCCCAATAGAAATGGTATCCATGAAATACAAGAAGATTTCCAAAATCTAGGAAAGATAAGACACACTGCAAAGACCATTGCCTTTTTTGAAAGTATTACTTGTTCATGGAAAGGGAAATGAGAAGCTATGCCATATGGATAATTTCAATTCCTGGCTCACAACCTGGTGTACAGAAAGTGGTTTTGGATACATTGGAGGCTGGAGTCGTGTATGCAGCAGTAAAAGGCTGTATGGTAAGGACGGCCTACATTTGTAGCAGGAAGGGAGGATACTAAGTGAGAAATTCAAATCATATATTATCAGGCATTTAAAGAATGGGGGTAGCAGGAAGTGGCCATTGAAATTGACATGTCACCCCCAAGCAATACAGGAAGTGAGAGGAGAATATAACAAAATCAGTCAGCTCAAAAAAGCAGAAAAGGTGTCTTGGAAGTGCAACAAATCAAGGAGAAAAAAGCTATGACTACAGATGCTTGTAGTTTGGGCAATAAAATCCCAGACCTGAAGGCCCTAATGGTGGAGGCGGACTTGGACATTGCTGCTGTTACAGAGACCTGGTTCACGGATTCTCATGATTGGGATACATCTATACCGGGCTTTATTTATTTATTGGGATTTCTATACCAGTATTTGGTAGAACTGTCATATCAGTTTACATCATTTCACATTAATTTACAGATAAAAAAACATCAACAAAAAACACTAAAACAATATTGCTAACACATTTTTAAATTCAGTTACAATTTGTGTTTTAAAAAATTCCTAAACAGAGAAACATACCACAACCATTAACAAACCTACCTTACTCATCATCCATTTTTTTCCTGTTATCTCCATGGATTAAATACCTGTTACTCATAACAGGTATTTACTCATTACTTATTACTTTAACTTGTTAAGGCAGGACTGAGAGGACAGAAAAGGGGGAGCAGTAGCTCTTTGTCAAAAACAATTTCAAAGCAACTAAACTGCAAGGAATGTGGGGTAGAGAAGAAGCATTATGGGCCGTCCTGAAAAAAGAAGATGGTGCATCCATTTTTACTGGAGTAGTTTTCAGGCCTCCTACTCAAATGGAAGAACTAGACAGAGATTTGGTCGAAGACAGCCAAAAGGGGGGGAGCACTGAGAGGAGAGGATCACCTTGCTGGTGGCTGAAAGGAATCAGTAAGTTTTGCTTAGGAAATTTTCTTTCTTTTTTTTTTTAAGTATTGGGGTGACGTTAACTATTGGGGAATATTATTTACTGTGTTTGTGCTTTTAATAGTCAGTAAGGCAGCGAATAAACAGAAGTTAGACTGTATTTTAAAATAGTCAGTAAGGCAGCTAATAACCGGAAGTTAGTATTTGTATATTAAATAAATAAATAAATAGAAACGGTAGCTAGAGGCTAGAAACAAGCTAGGAGCAGTGTATACCTAAGTAAAAAGGTTGAAAAGTTCAGCTCAGTTGACAGTTACTCACCTTGGAAAGGTGTTGAGGTAGTGTGGTTTGTTTTGATTAGGTACCAACATTTGTTAATCAAGAGAGCAGTGAGTCACTCTGGCTAACTGAAGTGTTAAGATTGTGTGATCGATTTGATTAGGTACCATCATTTGTTAATCAGAACAGCAGTGGGTCACTCAGGACAGACAACTAATTGTAGTGTAAATCTCCAAAGGGATAGTTTTGCACTAATTTACCTTAGAAGCACAATATATATTGCAAGGGAAGAGCTCAGTAACCCACAATCCAGTGGGAGCACTGAGAGGAGAGGATCACCTTGCTGGTGGCTGATAGGACTTCTCCTCCAAGAACTTATCCAATCCTTTTTTAATATAGCTATACTAACTGCACTAGCCACATCCCCTGGGAAAAGTTTGAAGCAGGTGATAGGGTTCCTGGGTGTGTGACAGAGTGCTAATGATTTTCTAAGAAGCTTCTCTGGGAAACCCGATTCTGCTTCCCCCTTTCCCCAGAATTTCAAATTGCCAAAGAGGCTAGACTCCAAGGAGGGACACCCCCTTTGCCCTCTCGTTGCTTTGACCTATACTATGCCTTGGGGAGCACCATCTCTTCTTCACCGCAGGGAGCAGATTGCCATGAGCCATCCCGGGTCCTTTAGACTCACCTCATGGGGCTTTATGTTGCAGATTTTGCACTATTTGTAAGCGCTGCTTTGGACTTTCGAAGGTATAGCCTCTAGAATTGAACACACTACTATTCCAGATAAGGTCTCGCCAATGACTTGAAGAATTAAAATTACTCCTTACTTTTTCCTACTAGATCCACCTCTCCATATGCACCCCAGCGCCCCTCTGGCTCTGGCCACTGCCTTGTTGCGCAGTTTTGCTGTCTTGATGATATTCGGAAATGATCACCCTGAAATCTCTCTGTTTGGTGCAGGTTAGTAACTGCACCTCCCATTTTGGGTACTCAATGATAACAAAACTGAGTATGCTAAATGGCTGCAGGTCTAGTTTCTCATTCGAGCCAGCATATATCGTATTCTTTTTTCTCCTCTTGCTACATTACTTACAGAAAAAAACTGTTCTTTGCTGATACAGTAATAAATAGTTCATCTTCAGGGGTCCCATTGTAAATATGATGATAAGAGCACAGTGCTCTGTTCGGCTCTGCAGCAGGCCAGATGCTCAGTTGCCCTTCCCCATTAAAATTCTGTGGTTATGTGCAGGCAGAGGAGTCTTGGGATGGCAGCGCCCAGCACTGTCTTGCCCCAGTGTTAGATTCAAGACACTGTTGGTGTGCCTACGAGCTTGTGAACAGTCCCCCCTCGTGCAGGTGTCATTAAGGCTGCAGCCCGACCCGCTGGAGTGGAGTCACTGGAGGGCTAATGCTAAGACTGCTTATTAAGGCTGCTGCTGGTTCTTATTGAATTCTTTATGCTCCATTTACGTTCGCGCTCCGTTATGCTCCCCTTCTTGTCTTAGTAAGAGACAAAAAGGTTGTATCTCGAGGGGGATTTAAAATGCTAATGTTTCTGAGAAAGTAGTAATGAGGGCCAATGGTTAGCCATACATGCACATTTTACAAAACTGGACTTAACCGTTTGGAAGTGAGGGACGTTTTTGATTTCGGTAAAGTTCTTCCATTTTCTTTAGCAACTATTTGGCTTTTGAAAATTATACAGAGAAAGCTGGTTTCACCCTAACACCAATATCAGATTGCGCAGCCTGTTGTGTCACTGAGGTCCCTCTTGCAAGAATCCATTTCAGGCTGTCAATCTCCTTGAACTATGTTGCCAAATGTTACACTTGTATACTTGTTTCAGTTTGTCTACTCAGTTCTAGAACGTTCTAATTTGTTTTTATTTTATCTTTATGAAACTTTTTTTTTTACAAATAAATCGTAAGTACATATTTGCATGAAATTAAAGAAATCCTACAGAAAACTGTACATCCAGGCAAACCACTACAAAAGAAAAAAACGAACAGCCCTCTCCTTCCCTTGTACTAAGCTCCTGATAGGGAAAGATTCCTAACAACGTGGGAGAAAATGTCAAACAATCCCAATAATACTAGAAAAGGAAAGTTTTGAACCTTCCATTGCCTGCCATGATTACAAAATACACCTAACTAGACTTTATCCTAGTACAGAAATTTTGCATCAAGAAAATCTTTTTAACTGCTAGGGGTCAAAATAAAACATTTTGAACATTAACAAAGTGTAGTGAATCCACAGATAAAATCCACTTGCTAAAGAAATAACATCCTGACACCTCTGCAGGAGCATCTTGTGCCTACCTGTGTCAGTTACTAATACCTGGGAAAAGCTACCCCTCTGACCAATACTCTAAAGAAAATTCTCCTTACTAAGTTCTTCATCTCAAAAAACAAACGATCCAAGAGCCTGGCATGGGTAGCAACCCCTCAGAGGAGTCCTCAGGGAATGCTGTAAGCTCCAGACTGTCCAACTGTCACTTGACCATGGTCATGGGAAGCAACTAACCTTTCCACTCGCTTCTTATAAGGAAGGGAGAAGACTGTATTCAAATGGGGCAAAGTTTCCCCAGGAGTCTTCAAAACGTCCTGCATGTATTTCTTGAAAAGCTCTCCTTGGCTGATTGCTGGAATCAGGAGGGAGATTGATACCCACAGAGTCGGACATCCTGTCTTGTTTTCCGTCATTTCCTTCTTGTGCTGGATAATAGCAGTTCTTCCACTTTCTGAACAGATGGCACTTTGGGCTCTGAAATCTCCATTTTGCCACTGATTACCACAACAGTGACTTCTAGCCTAGTAGTGTCCGTGAAGGGATCAAGTGGTGTCTCCTTACCCTCCAATCTTGTTTACAGGTTTTTCTCCAAGACTGTGATAGCTTGGGGTATCCCCAAACAGCTAAATTATATCTCAGGAGAAGCCTAGGGTATATGTGTGCAGATTCAAGCTCCTAACAACATTTTCTATCTCCACTGGATCCAAGTCCAAAAACAGTTTCACCTGGCAGAATCTGCATTGATGTAACACTCCTGCTTCTGATGGCCTGAGGTCCCCCGGTGTTCTATTCCCTCTTTATACAGGGATCTCTTTGCAAGCTATTTACATACAGAGTCGAGCGGTAGGTGAGCTGGGACTGTGCGTGCGGCAACCGCGGGTGCGCCGGGGCACTAACACAGCTCTTCCTACCACTTTGTTACTGGATTGACCTGTTTGTTCTTTATAGTTTAAGATGCCCTTAATGTCACCAACCTCTATCAGAGGCAACTACTATCTCTAAGAATTTCCTGGATGCATGGTTGTTCTATTTCATTGTTAGTATATACCATACAGTAATCAGTTCTGAGTTTACAAGTAACAATATCCAAGCAACTGAAATGCAAGGGTCATAGTGTAGGGAAGAAGCATTATGGGCTGTCCTAAAAAAAAGATGATGGTGCTTCCATTTACATCAGTGTATTCTACAGGCCTCAGACTCAAACAGAAGAACTAGACATCCAAAAGGTGGGAAAGAAGGGAAACATTTTGCTAGTTGTGCCGGATGTGCATTGGAGTTTTCCTTCTGCGAAATCTACAAAGTAGAGAGATAGTGGGGTGCTTTTAAAAAGGGGCTCTGTTCAAACAAATGATAATGGAACCCACAAGGGAGGTTGTGATACTTAACCTGGTGTTAAAAAATGGGGATAGTGTCTCAGATGTCAAGTAGGTGCCCACCTGAGCACAAGTGATCAACAAGACGGTATGGTTTGATATCGCAAACAGGATACAGAGAAGACACACGAAAACCTGAGTTTTGAATTAAACAATTATTGATTTTGTCAAAATGGGAATGTTCCTAGAAGAAGAACAGTAAGACTGAAAGAAAATGGGTGAGGTGGAACAACAGTGGACCAAACTGAAAGAAGCTATTACAAGGCAACAAATCTATATGTTAGAAACGTAAAAAAGAGTAAGAGAAAAAAAGAAACCCATCTGGTTCTCAAAGGACTAAAACAATAAAGGCAAGAAGTACAAGGATCCCAAAAAGAGGAAGACGGGGAAGACTACCTGGTGAAACTGAGGGAGACAAAGAAAGACAATCAGGAAAGCAAAAGGTCAAGCGGAAGAAAGTATTGCCAAAGAGGTAAAGCGAGGGTGACGAAACATTTTCAGATACATCAGAGAAAGAAAGAAGGTCCAAAGTGGTATAGTGAGACTGAAAGGTGAAAAGGATCAATGGGTGGAGAGAGGACGAAGAAATGGCAGAAATGTTAAACAAATACTTCCGTTCATTGTTCACTAAAGAAGACCCTGGAGAAGGATCATTGCTGGGTACACAAAACTCTTGTTTACAGAACAGAAGAGCTAGGCAAACTGAAAGTGGACAAGGCCATGGGGCCAGGTAAGATACATGCCAGGATAGTGAGGGAGCTCAGAGATGTGCTGGCGATTCCACTGAAGGACCTGTTCAACAGATCCCTAGAAACAGTAGTGGTGCTGCGACTGGAGAAGAGCGGTGGTGATCTGGCTTCACAAGAGTGGGAGCAGAGAGGAGGCTGGAAACTAAAGGCCGGTTAGCCTCACATCAATGGTAGGAAAATTAATAACAACACTGCTGAAGGAAAGGATAGATGAACTATCTACAATCTGGTGGGTTGCTTGGCCCGAGGCATGAATGGGATTCACTGGGGGAAGTCCTTTGATTGGGTGACTAGAGAATTGGATCAAGAAAGAGTGCCCAATGAGATCTACTTGGATTTCAGCAAAGCTTTTGATACGGTCCCACATAGGAGGCTTATGAATAAAATGAGAAGCTTAGGAGTGGTCGCCAAGGTTGGTGGCCTGGATTACAAACTGGTTGACTGATAGGAGGCAGTGTGTAATGATAAATGGAATCTACTCTGAAGAGAGAGCCATGTTAAGCGGCCCGCAGGAATCGGTGTTGGGACCACTTCTGTTCAATATCTTTGTGAGCAACATTGTGGAAGGGATAGAAGGTAAAGTATGTTTATTTGTGGAGAATGCTAGGATCTGCAACAGAATGGACACCCCTGAAGGAGTAGAAAGAATGAAAAGAGATTTAAGAAAGCTTGAAGAATGTTTGAAGATTTAGCAGCTGCGATTCAGTGCCAAGAAGTGCAGACTCATGCATCTGGGGTGCTGCAATCCAAAAGAGCTGTATGTGATGGGGGGTGAAAGACTAATGTGCACGGAGAAAGAAAGGGATCTTGGGGAGACAGTGTCTGAGGATCTGATGACAAGGCGATAGCTAAAGCCAGAAGAATGCTGGGCTGCATAGAGAGAGAAATAACCTGTAAGAAAAAGGAGGTGATAATCCCTTGTACAGGTCCTTGGTGAGGCCTCACCTGGAGGATTGTGTTCAGTTCTGGAGACCGTATTCCGAAAGGGACAGAGACAGCATGGAGGCAGGCCAGAGAAGTGCGACGACTTATGCGGAGAGGCTGAAGGATCCGTCATTTATATGTTTCTATGTAAGTTGCTCTTGTAATTGTTAACGCATGTTTCTCAAGTAGCTTGCCCAAGGAAAGTAAATTACATGTAGGTCAATAGCTTGAAAGATCTGATATTAGTAGTGAAGTTTGTTTTTGTTTTTCATAAACTAAATGGATTAAAGTCCTCTTTAAAATTTCAGGAAACAATAATTCAGGCAAAACATGTTTCAATCTCCATTAAATCCAAAATGGACAAGGGCCCACAAGAGTTTAATTGGGTCAATCTGGGTATTTCCTGAAATTCCTGCCAACGAGAGGGGTGGGCATTAACAGAGCAGCATTCTCCTTGTCCACTGATTTAAGGTGACATGAAGAAATACAATAACTTGCATAGTCTTCACAGTCTTGTCAGCACAGGGGAATTACTAAGCTTAGGTTTTTCCACTTAGATTCGTAATTCTTGTGGCCGATTTAAAGAGTTGTTGAAAAGTGAGGTAGAATATATTTTCTTGGCTGCATCATGCAGTGCAGCCCTGTGATCTGCCTCAGAATAGGCATCTTTTCGTCCAGGATGCCAGATATTCCTTTTACACATCATCATGTCCTGGGAATACCAGGGAACACAGGGCGTTCTGGGAAGCTTCAACCACTTTAAAAGGGCAACTACTCCAGGCTCATTGAAAGTGCATCATCTGTGGTATCTTGATAAGTATTTTTTTTTTTTTTACTATTTGTTTTTATGAAAGAAGCATTTATTGTAGAAATAATGTAACAGGGATAAAGCGGTAGATGGTCGCAATTGTAGTGCTCTTTTCAGATAACGTCTTCCATCCGTTGCGGGCGTAAGACTGCAGATGAATCATGAAGCGCTCTTTCATGATACCACTTTATTGGTATCTCTGGGTCAATGACCTGCTCTCCACCATGACCAGATGTACCTGGCTAAGTTTAAGCTCTGCCCCGAGGATGCTCCCATGCTGCTGCTGCTGCTTGGTTTTGTGTGTTTTTGTTTTAATCTGGCTAGGTAGTGACTCACCCAGCTAAAACGTATCTGGTCAGCAGGGGGAGATAGTTAATCCCCAGGTTTGTTTGGCTAAATCCTTTTGAAGAGGGACCTCATATTGTTCGGTTTTCAGCAATCTGGCAGTAACTGAGGGGAACACAAAAGCACCACTGTCACAGCCACATTTTTCTCCAAGTGAATCCGTTGTCTTTGACACCCAGAGTGATAACTACATGAATAGGCAGCTAAAAAACCTAAGTGGACCTTCGTACCCACC
This sequence comes from Rhinatrema bivittatum, assembly GCF_901001135.1. Classification (NCBI taxonomy): domain Eukaryota; kingdom Metazoa; phylum Chordata; class Amphibia; order Gymnophiona; family Rhinatrematidae; genus Rhinatrema; species Rhinatrema bivittatum. Next base: position 184,216,273 of record NC_042623.1, read on the forward strand.
CTTACTTGTCTTTTAAGGACTCCCCCATCCCATCCTCTTCTGAAACATGACTTAGCAGGCTAGACATAGGCCTCTCTGGTTTAATGCCTGCCCTAGGCCGGAGAGCTCTGAAAATCAACTCTAGCGGGCTAAGTCCTCTCTTGTAAAACAAACCCAAAAAAACCCCCACTGTGACAGCAACACTGGATACCAAGCTGGAATGAAATCAGACTGTGTCCTCCTAGCAGGGCAGCTTCAGGAATATTTGAGGGGGAAGGGAGCCAGGGGCAGTTTGGAGGGACAGGTTGTAGGTTGTTTTTTTTTAAGATTGGGAGAGGACGGATCAGGGGAAGGGCTTGGCTGCTCCTCCTTCCGCACCTTGCCGGAGGGCCATTTGTTATTATTATTATTAGTATTATTATTATTAATAACTTGTATTTCTAGAGTGCCTTCCTTGTACCAAGGTACAACCCAGAAGGGTTTACAGAAAAGAAATAATACAAAAGTAATCAGCACACATCAAGACATTAATCTAATACGTCGACAGTTCGCTAATCCCAGAACAAAGTGACAGATTCTTACCTGTACGTTTCACCAGTGTACAGGTAAGAGGAGCAGGCAATATTTAGATTCAGACCTCTTTCCTGAAGTTCAAATTTTTGGGGCTACTAGGAAAACCTTAGGCTCACTTCACTTACTAAAACAATTGCTGCTCTTATTTCATCAAAAAAAAACCTAGCAACATTAACACAGCCCTTACTAGTCTCACAAATACTATGACATTCTCTATGTTGGTCTGCCAAAAAAGTGCCTTAATAGGCAGAACTCAGCAGCAAGGCTCGTAGCCAGTGTTGGTTATTAAGAACATATAAAGCTCCTATTCTCTAGGCGTCCGATTAAATATTGTTGTCAGTTTAAGTTGTTACTAACAACATTTTAAACTAGACCTGGATTATGGCCAAAAAATCTACATGACGGTTTAACCTTGCAATGATCTACACAAGAAAAATTGCTTTTTCTTCCTCGTGTTTCCCACGCGCAAGTGGTAGAAAACCAAGATCGGACTCTCTCTCTGCTATTGCCCCATGTGTCTGGAACTCTTTTCTAAAACATTTTAGGAAGAGACACGATTTAACTGAATTCCATCATGGTCCGAAGACCTGGCTTTTTAAATAGGGCTTCAGCATTGTAGATGCTGTTTAAGGAGTGATCCCTTTTTAACTGATCCTGTGCTAATGTTTCTAATATACTTTTGTACATGGTTGCATATTGATGTTAATTTTCATTTTAGTTTGTGATTTTTACTTTAAATATGTTTATTGAGTTTTACAAAGAGGTACAACAATGAACTACAGGAGCCAAAAGAAGGCATCTTTCCAACGCAGTCCAAAAACAATGTATCGTATAAGAACAACAACCCAAACAAAAGACACAACATGTATACGAGACCTCTTTACTTACCCCCCTTATCCCAACCGCACACCCTCCCCCTTACCCAGGATCCAGTAGAGAGCAGGTAAAATAGAACCAGCGTGTAAGCAGAAAATAGTTTGTGATTTTTATTTTATCTTGGGTTTTCTGAGTAAATTTTCATTATTTAAATTATATATTTATTTATATAGTTATTTATTTAACATTTTTATATACCGAAATTCATGTAGCAAAGTTACATATCATTTCGGTTTACATTATAACAGAAACAAGCATGTAAGAATGCGATTACATCAAACCAGGAGAATAAACTTGGATCAAGGAACTGGGGAGTAACTTACAAAGATTACGATTAGGTAGTGAGATTCTATAACTGAAACCTGTCTAAGTGTATGGGAATTATGTTACATGGTGCATATTGCATGGTGCATATTGATGGGCGATTATTGGTATGGGTTAAAAGTTTGTTCGAATAGCCAGGTTTTGAGTCTCTTTTTAAAGGTGATAGGGCAAGGTTCCTTCCGGAGTTCTGGAATATAGTTTTGCATTGCTTTGTAGTTCTTTTCAAATAAGCAATACATAAAATGAAATGAAACAGTTCATCATTAAAAACAATATCTCCAAACAATATATCAAAATACATCAATATGTAAGTAACCTGGAAAACTAATTTAGACTAGCTCTGCTTTCAGTAAGGAGGCTAAGCTTAAGATTGACCAGGGGGCAGGGGAGAAGGGTGTTCTCTATCAAATCTGGTTCTGGGGGAAGGTTAGTGAGTGCCAGGCTGGCCAGATTTAGTATTGCACTAACTGAATAACCATTCATCCAGGGCTGCTGTAGGGGGGAATATCCTAAGCAGAGGTTTGGCTGGCTAATTCCCAATATTAGCCAAATAAACTCTCTGAAAATCCTTGTCTTGGAGAAAATTGTTCCATATCATATCCTTCAAAGAGGCTTTCATCTATTTTTGCAGTATAATCATGTCCTTTTCCAACTTTGGCCTGGATTCTCCATTCTCGCACAGAATGGTGAATCCCGCGGTAACAGGGGGGCGAGCCTGCGAAAGCCGGCAGCCAGCGCACCACCGCGGTGTTATTGCTGCTGGCTTTCGCACCCAATAGCACCACCGTGAAAGGTGATGCCATTGGACGCACTACTGGCGACAATAACTGTGCTTACCTTATCGCCGCCAGTGAAGATACCGCCGCGTTCGCCTCCTTGCCGCCCCAACTCCGCCCCCCAGCAAGCTATCGCACACGTGCTTAGAAAATGCCCCCTTACTTTGCTCTTAAACAGCAAATCTGTGATCAGCTTTCCTTATAGGACCCCTTCTCTTGCCTCTTAATTTAGGTGTGCTTTTCTGCCCCTTGTCGGATTTTGTGATATCCTTTCGGAAATGTGGCATCCAAACATGTCCCTGGGAATTGGCCTATAACTTGGAAAGGTTAATTTAGTTGTCCTCTGATTCCACGCCACATTTAATAGGCAGGGTATTTTCCAAAGTTGCTCTGTATTGACAGATGTGATCCACGTGTCACTGCACAGGCTTGCACGCATGCACGCCCTGGTCCTTGCAGTGGACATTTCTTTCCATTATGGGTTAGTTTTGTTTTTTTTTGCAGAATATATGATGCTGCTTTTTGTGACTTGCTGTCATGACTGTTCTGGAGAAGGGGAAATGAAATGCAATAGTATTGTAGCTGTTTAAAGCAGTAGGTCTCTTATTTTATTTTGATTATTTTCATCGGATTGCGCATTAAAAAAACTTCAAGCTGCAGAAATCCAGGCGTGTGGGATGCTGTACGTTGGGAACCTTCTAATAGAAAACAGTTTTAATGAGATGAGTAACAGCAGGAGAGTTGTTGTTCAAGACAGTGGGTCAGAACGGGGTCACCAGACACAGCAGCTCAAGCTCGAGGTATGTGCCCCCTCTAAATCAGAATGATTGATAGATGCTAATGGGTATTTTATTTTGTAACAATCAAAGGAGAGAAATAGAAAGTAGTAGCTTTACTTTAGTGGCAAAGTACTAATACAATGTACTTGCTATGAGCGTTCTCATTGGAATGTTAATAGCTAGTGCGGCCCGGTACTGTGCTAGCTTCTAAGACCATGACAACCTTTGCTGCTGGACGAAGGTAGCTATTAAAGCTCTACACTACAGAATATTCATCGAGGAGACCTTTAAAGGCTTCAAAGGAAAATTCTGGTAGGATAAAGGAAAATTACGTGTGACTAGGGATGGGATGGCAACCTTGCTCTTGAGCTTCCGTCAAGTGATATTTATTTATTTACTAGCGTAATGTGCCCGGCTTTGCTTGGGTAGTCTGGTCTATAATAGCCTCTGTGGTTTTGCGTTCCTGTCTGCGTTCGTGTACGTGCCTGTCGCTGTGTGTGTGTATTTGGGGAACCTGCGTGTATGTGTCTACCCCCAACCCATGTCTGTCTGTCTGTGTACGTGTTTGCCTGTGGTGCGACTACAAGTTAGTGTGTGTCCTTTTGTGCGCTTATGAGAGTTTCTGCGCACAGGCTTGCATACATGTTTGTGTGTGCCTATACTTGCCTGTCCCTGTCTGTTGAGAGCATGAGAGACCAGGCTTCGTAGACAGTGTAACTGACACAACTGACCCACCGACACGAGCAATTTATATATATATAGAGAGAGAGAGAGTATTTTTTATACATCAATGCACTTGAGTTGAGATATAACAAAAAAGCATTTGGACAACTGGTGAAGACCTTAGACAATGGCGTGAGAGCCCAGACAGGCAACAAACCCCATTCCAGCCCGAAGGAGACACAAGCAGCCACAGGCTATTCTGTTGGATCCAAAAGCCCTCCAGATTTTAGAAAACTCCGCTGCCTGCCTGGTTACTGGCAGACTGTGGAGTGAACATATTACTCCAATTTTGAAAGAACTACATTGGCTGCCAGTAAAGAAGAAAAGAATTAAATGTAAGGTTTTAGTATGCTGTTTAAAATTTTGAAGTGAAATAGGCCTTACTGTCTTAAATCACTTCTTTCTTCTTACATCCCAGAGAGAGTCACAGGTTCCAGTAGTACAAATCTTTTAATGTTGTTCACCTTGCCAGTAAATGAAACCGTGTGTTTGCAATTTATGGGCTAGTATGTTGGAATGTCCTACCTTAGCTGTATGAGGGAAACTGATGACTTTGTTGTGTTCAGTAAGCAGCTTAAAGCCACTCTTTATAGAGAGGCTTTTAATCAATGATTGTATTTGCACTCCAGCTAGGATTAATTTTATGTTAAAGATTTTATCTGTTTGACTTTATTTAAGGGATTATGTACTGTTGTTTTACTGTATATTTTATTTTTGTACTTCGCTTAGCACGATTTTGTTGTAGGCAAATGATAAATGCTTATATACATAAGTAAAACTAATGAACTAGTATGTATCATTAATATTGCATTGCTGTCATCTGTGAATCTGGCATCCATGATCTGAAATCAGACAGCATCCCTCAAAGAATATGACAGCTTTGCATGACAGTGATTGTCAAGATCAACAGGGTTGAACCGGCTACCCTAGAAGGCAGAGGCCAGAAAGGTGCAGAGAAACCATGGTCCATACAGAATCAGGGAAAGGCTAGGAGACATTTATCCTTGGGTTGCCAGATAGACATGCTCTTGAAAGGTCATAAGAATGTCATGCTGGATGAGACCAAAGTCATCTGAGGCCAGCATCCTGTCTCATTGGTTCAGCACAGGCCATAATTTGTGACAGTATATACAGAGAGCAACGGGGGCATACCTTTTTATTGGTACAAGAGATTCCTTGGATATATCCTTTGGAACCGCTGCTTGTCTGGCTCTGTTCCTGTGCTACATTCAGCTTTGCCGTCTACTCCAGAGTTCCTGCTCCACATCTAGTTCTGCAGCCCTGGTCTGATATTCCTGCTTCATCCTGACCTTGAGCCTGTTCCAGTGTTACAGTTGCAAACCAAGACACCTTCCAAGCTAGATCTGGTTTTCCCAGCCTTGGCTCACCCTTCAACTGGTCATCTAGTCTCTTCAAGAACACCTCTTCCTAACGTACCATTTGCTAGTACCAGACGTACCTTGGCAGCGATGCATTGAGCTTGTGTGAAGTGCATAGAAAAGTACATTTTGTATTTTGGATGCATGGTAATGCAATTTTAGAAGAAGGGACCTAGGTGGTCCTGAAAGCCCATTCACTGCAGCAATATCTTTATTGTCCCTTAAAAGATATTGCAGTTTATTAAGAGTGGACATATAGCACATGAAGCAACTGAATTATCATAAATTATAAACATGTGAGCAGAATCCACCAGTCTTGCGGCTTTAATTTCAATCCATGACATGGCTATGTTATGGCTGTAACTTTTTAAGCAAAGAGATACTTTTTTGTGAGCATGCATGAAAAGACGTTTAGCCTTATGACCAGTAATAGACATAGCCAAACATATAAAAATGTAAGGTAAAGTGTTTAGCAAAAAAAGATATACTGCGCTCTCCTTCAAAAGAAAGGTCGGTGATAAAACAACACATTCTTCCCTATGATCCCAACTGGGCCTGGCCCCCAGGAATAAGGGGAACGAATAGGGCAAAGACGGAATCATCCCCCAAAGAGGGATCTGTGGTTGATGGCTCTACTTTCAGAAAAGTTCAGTTCTAGATAAACAATTCTCCTTTCATTGACTGAAATGCTGTTTTCATTTGTCTGGTATGTGCCGTGGCACCACTTCCATACTGCTGACAACGATTACTGGCGATGCCTGACAGCTTGGCCATTTGTGCTGCCACAAATTACAATTTAATAGCAAGACTGAACAACAACATGCAAATGGAGCTGCCGAGGGAGCAGCTAGAGTTTAGTTATATTAGCTGTTAAATTAGCCAGTAAGGAAATGCTATTAACAGGAAGACCTAATTACTCATTCTTTGGCTCCGGAGTGTAAAGAAGGAGATGGGAAATGTTTAGTTGTTAGATGCTCAGGAGATGGTAGTAGACAACACTGACCTACCTCTGATTTCTCCAGATAATATGCAAGTAATTTTAAAAGTGTTAAGATTTTTGTTTGTCTGTATGTGAGGCAGAGTGCTCTCGTCTCCTAAATCTAAAGCGTTGAAAATATGTGCAAGAAAAAATGTCTCTAGGATAGCGCTGACATTCCCAGAGATGGCCTGAATCTCTTTTATATGGCATCGTAAAAATTGCCATGGGCAAAATATCTCTAGATTTTGAAATTTCTGCAACACAGAAGCCATTGTAAACCAAAGATTTGATCAGATTTGGAACTTCTGCTGTACAAGCCACAGCAGGGATGATGGTTCAGTGCTATTTTATTAATAGAGAAAGCAGGTAGGAAGAAAGAGGTAACTTTTTAATCAAGGTTGGGGGCAAAGCTTAAATCCAGTCTGCTAATCCAGTCAAAGTTAGTTTCCATAGTAATTCCTTTCCATGGACAGATCCTGTAAATATGTGAGACACAGCTTCCACTTGGAAACATAGAGAGGTTGATATTCAAAGGCATTTATCCAAATAACTTTTAAGTTGCCTCGATAAATGCTGAGTTTTTAATATAGTCACCATTTATCTAAGAAAAATGTATCCAGATACTTAGGAGACATTTCAGGGGTATTCCGGTGCAAAGTTGTTAGCCAAATAACTTATCTGGCCTGCTCCGATACAGGTGTCCCCCAGGGCTCAGCACTATCGGCAACCCCATTCAACATCTACATGCTTCCTCTGTGTAAATTACTGACAGAATTATATGCTGATGACATACAGTTCTACATTCTACTTGCCTCATTATTTGAAAATACAGCATCGAAATTCTTAAAATACATGAAGTCAATACAGCAAGAACTCTCTTATTTTAAACTAATATTAAACTAAAATAAATCAAAAACGAAACCATCTGGTTAAGGAAAAACCCCTCCATAGTTAAATCTCTGCTCCTAAATCTCGGTGATTTTCACATTACACCCTCAGATCAAGTACGGGACTTAGAAAATCAGATAGACGGAAAACCTTACAATGAAAAGGCACATACATTTATCACTACAGGATATGCAAAACTGCACATACTACATAGATAGAAACTATTACTAACTCTTGAAGACTTCCATACAGTTCTACAATCTCTAATTTTCTCAAATATAGAATACTGTAACTCCCTAGTACTCGGACTTCCAACCTACCTATTAAAATAACTACAAGTACTACAAAATGCAACTGCAAGACTTTTAATAGGAACCAGGAAATTTGATCACATCACACCCTCGCTAACAGCCCTGCATTGGTTACCAATACAATACCGAATCTATTTCAAAGTATTAACCTTAATATTTAAATTCATCCACAGCAATAACCCTGGACTAACAGGCATGATGCTACAACCATACACACCATAACAAACGCTAAGGTCCCAAAACAAAGGACTATTAACTGTTCCAACAATCTGGAGCGCACACCTGAAGCAAATAAGAGACCGCGTGTTTTCCATAGCAGCCCTAAACTGTGGAACTCACTACCGGAGTCAAGACTGATCCCAGGAAGAAAGATATTCAAACATGAACTAAAATCTTGGCTATTTAAAAATGCCTATAATCTAACTTAAATCTATTAGAATGCAGTCAACAATATCAAGAGCAAAGGCAATATTAAGTAACGAGAGAACAAAGTATCTCCTGACAATTCCCCTACAATTAGGTATATTACCCAAGAGAATCACCATTCTATTAGCCCAATGTCCCATATCTTCAGTTAAGACATATAAGAACATCCCTGTACATTCACATGACCCCCTTTTGTGTTATTCCAAAGTATGTATTGACCTAAAGTAAGAATGTTAGTTTAGTAAACCGTTGTGATCTTCACTTGGAACGACGGTATATAACAAAATAAAATAAAAATAAGTCCCTTGGGGACCAGTCCATATCCTCACAGGTGGGGCCATACACCAGGCTATCAGTAGTCTAAGCTGGATTTCTCAGAGCTAATTTGTGGTTCTGCATATAGTACACCAGCCCCAAACCAAGCAGACCTGGGTTTGATCTAACAGATCCTTAGATACAAGGGTGTGAGGGTGAATGCTCTGTGATGTTGCAGCAGGAGTGGGCAAACGTAATGGGCCCTGTGGTCCTTATCTGCTGTCATTTTCTCTCTCTTTTTGAACAGAATAAGAACAGCCCATATAGACGGTAGAAGACTTCTAGTTTTTCATTTTTATAGGTAGAGAGAAATTTTATTCAATGTCTTATTTGTAGTTTTTCTTAATACAGGAAGTGTGCAGTTCTAGTCACCAAATCTCAAAAAGTGCAGAGAAGGGCAACCAAAATGATAAGGGGCATGGAGCGGCTGCCCTATGACTAAAGGCTAAAGAGGTTAGGACTGTTCAGTTAGGAGAAGAGACGGCTGAGGGGGGATATGATAGAAGTCTATAAAATCATGAAAGGACTTGAACAAGTTAATGTAAATCAGTTATTTACTCTCTCAGATAATAGAAGGACCAGGGGGCACTCCATGAAGTTAGCAAGTAGCTCATTTAAAACAAATCGAAGTAAATTATTTTTCACTCAGCGCATAGTAAAGCTCTGGAATTCATTGGCAGAGGATGTGGTTACAGCAGTTAGTGCAACTAGGTTTAAAAAAGGTTTGGATAAGTTCCTAGAGGAAAAGCCAATAAACTGCTATTACGGTAATTAATAAGCAATGGTAGCTTGTGATTTATTTAATGTTTAGGTACTTGCCAGGAATTTGTGACTTGGATTGGTCTCTGTTGGAAATAGGATACTGGGCTTGATGGACCCTTGATCTGACCCAGTGTGGCATGTCTTATGCTCTCATGTAAGTGCTTGAATGCGACAGAAGCAAGTGGCCGAGGGAAAGAAGAACAAGCATTTCTAGTTAAAAACAGAAAACAAATAGCAGTGCTGCCAGGTAGGAGATGTGGGTTTCATTCCCAGGCTAGGCTTCTGCTTCTTGGGGCCAGCTGGGGCTGGAAATACTGTGGAAGCCAAATGAGGGTCCATGTTAGCTGAATGCCAGAGGGTGATGCAATTTGTGGGATCCCTGGGCAAGGACTATTGGGCTGGGAATATGAAAATAAGGAAGAAAACTCCATGGTAACTGTAAACCAAAGGCTCATGGTGCAGTAACCCAAAAGATTGTGCTGGAAGCCCAAAAGAAGCAGAAGAAAACTACCAGGTCAAAACCACTAAACAAAACTGAAAACAAAAAATATATCCCAAAAGCTAGGTAGAGCCTAGATAGAAGCATTGATCCCATTCTCTTCTGTTAAGGTGCATACACGGATCTTTTCTACAACTTTGCACAATAAAGGAGAAAGATATCTCACAAATGCTTGTTTTTTGTAGATTATTATAAATAGAAAAACTTATAGATGGAAAACCAGAAAAATAAGAAGTAATACTGGGAGCCCTGCAAGTGTTATTGCAATTCTAAAACATGCTGTCACTCTAAAATGGTAAAAGAATGTATTTTCAGCAGATAGTTGGGTCTTGAAGCATATGTCTTATCGTGTGAATGATATCTGCACAATCAGGAGTAAGAGGATGGTGAGACAATCAGCGCAGCCTTGCACAAGTTAGCACTCTTATTCCATGAGAGGTACCCTCCACAAGACAGTTTATTATAAAATACCTACGGTTCAAGTTCAACCAAAATGATAAAGGGGATGGAACAGCCCACTTATGAGGAAAGGCTGAAGAGGTTAGGCTGTTCAGCTTGGAGAAGAGATGGCTTCTCCAAGCTGAACTTTAAGATCATGAGAGGTCTTGAATGAGTAGAAAGCTGAAAGCAGGCGTAAATCTGGCAATAAAGGTAGGGGGGGAGGTTTAGATAGGGTCGGGGGGGTGGGTTAGGTAGGGGAAGGGAGGGGAAGCTGGGGGGAGGGCGAAGGAAAGTTCCCTCCGAGGCCGCTCCGATTTCGGAGCGGCCTTGGAGGGAACAGACAACGTGCGTTGGCGCGCATGTTGCACAAATGTGCACCCCCTTGCGCGCGCCGACCCCGGATTTTATAAGATACGCGCGTATCTTATAAAATCCAGCGTACTTTTGTTCGCGCCTGGTGCGCGAACAGAAGTACGCCCTCGCGCAAATTTATAAAATCCGGCCCCCCACGTAAAGACACCGATTAATCCCACCAGATGACAAATCAGGGCAGCCATTGACACTAAAGCATCCCCTTACCCCATAATGCACTCTCCATTGTTTACAATTATCTTCAATAAAGGGATCCTGAGCCTCTGATCCTGCCTCACCACAAGATCTCAGTCAGCCTCCGGAAACAGGAAGAAAAGATGGGTTTTATAGTTCTTATCTATCATCTTATACTAGGTTTCTACCTTCCCAATTTTTGTTTTTTACCTCGTTATTTCAGTAAGACCAAGGGGAAGTAAGACGTAGTCCTGGGAGCACTACCAAACTTGCAGTGCTCTCTTTTTCTTTCCGTATGTATGAATTTATGTGTGCACTTATTACCTGTTAATCCAGAGAGAGCATTGCTTATAGTGGCTTGCAATATTTATTTATTTATTTATTTATAATTTTTATATCCCGATGTTCCTGTATAGAATACATATCGCACCGGTTTACAGAGAACTGAACTGTCGCCTCGGGGGCGGATACATTGAAACAAGGTTGAAACAAACTTTCAGAGAAACCAGTGGAATGCAATTCAAAAAATGATTAGCAAAATGAAGTACAATTCAAAGCATATACAATTCATTAATATTAAAAACAAAATACATAAAAATCCATTCTAAACAAACACAACAGAAGGCGTACTAAACCAATATAACAGGACAATGACAGTCCATGCAAAAATACGTATGACCCCAACAAACGCTCACAACAGTAAGAACCCTTACTCATCAGTTGTCAAAACGTCAAACTCCAGCCTCCCGACAAACTCCACTTTCAACACACCAAATCCCTGCCAGAGCTTTGATCTGCTTTTTGAAAATGAAGGTGGTTAACACCTGTGGAAAGGGTGTTCCATAACTTAGGAGCCATCCAAGAGAAGGCCCTAGGCCAGGCTACCCGGGAGCATGCCTCTCTGAATGAAGGCGCCAAAACTGACCCAAGATAACTAGCAGCCTCCCCACAGAGCCTTAAAGATCAACACTACAACTTTAAATGTACTACAGCTTTAATTCTCCACCCAATAGAAGCCAGTATGGAGAAATCTATGCCTGGACCCAAGCTACTGCCTTCTATTAAAATCATGAGAGTCTAGAATGGGTAGATGTGAATCGGTTATTTACTCTTTCGGATAATAGAAAGACTAGGGGGCACTCCATGAAGTTAGCATGGGGCACATTTAAAACTAATTGGGGAAAGTTCTTTTTTACTCAGTGCACAATTAAACTCTGGAATTTGTTGCCAGAGGATGTGGTTAGTGCAGTTAGTGTAGCTGGGTTTAAAAAAGGGTTTGGATATGTTCTTGGAGGAGAAGTCCATTACCTGCTATTAATTAAGTTGACAGCTGTTACTAGCAACGGTAACATGGAATAGACTTAGTTTTTGGGTACTTGCCAGGTTCTTATGGCCTGGATTGGCCACTGTTGGAAACAGGATGCTGGGCTTGATGGACCCTTGGTCTGACCCAGTATGGCATGTTCTTATTCTGTAAACATGAATCAGGAAACTAGGCAGACTCAAATATAGTGCGTTACATACTCCACCCCAGACTCTATTGATGACTGCAAGACTGCTCTAAAATCTCTAGGCTCAAAAAATGCCTTTAATCTACTCACTAATTGTAGTTTGTCAAAAGCTGTTCTAGCTTCAGCTCTGATATGCTTCAACAAAATTAGGCTAGAATGGTAGAAACAATTGAATGTCTTTTTGCATAGATTTTCTATCCTTCTCCCATCGAAGCAGTTATAAACCAGACAGTGATCAGTTGCTTTCCATCGACAGTGACGATAGCGCAAGCAGTGATGGGCTTGAATTGCAGTAAGGAGATTCAGGTTGGACGTTTAGGAAGAGCTGTGGTGAAAATACTGGAACAAGTTACCTGGCGAGCTGGGGGACCCTCCGTCACTGGAGCTATTACAGGGCAGGCGTCCGGATGGTTTACGGGCACTGGATCTTACCATCACCACAGGCCTTCTTGAGGTGCCTTTTACGCCCATGCTCTTCCCTCTTTCTCAGATTTTTATTGGACTGAAGCCAAAGTACCTGTCCATCTGTCTCTCCGTGGCCTTGTTTCAGGGAGCTTTGTCTGACTGGATTTGGGAAATTTGTTGCGGGAGACGCTCACACCAGCAGCAGATTAAAATGGCGCTGTGGGCCTGGCACAGGCTCACCCTTCCACGTCCCCCATGCACATCCTACAGTGCGTGGCGTCTTTTTGGTAGTGGCCAGTGCACGCATTACCAAACTGTTTTTATTTCTTCCAATACGTTTTTCCGTCTTACGCCTTTCAGGATATTTTTCCGTTGGGCCTACTATTGCAGAGAGGCGTTATACCATGTTCTGCCTTCTTATAGTGGTGATTTATTGCCTCACAGTGTCAATGGAAGAGGAAATGGTAAGGTCGGTGTCAAGCCATCTAGGACTGTGGATATTCAGCGCAGTCGTGGGTGGAGCAGCAGGGGAGTATGGGCAGTAGAGGAGATTGCATTTTGAGTCTTATCAGCTTTTGTTTAATATAATTAGAGTCCGGCAGGAAGATCACCCTGTGAGGAGGTGGAGTGGAGGATGCAAGTGAATAGTTACGTCTTCTCTTTATGTCCAAGTGCTGGGAAGCGCCTTCTTCCCAAGCCCCAGGAAAGGAAAGAGAAACACCGGCAGGATATTTGCTGACACCTCCTCTCTTCTCCTTTGTACTTATCTATTAAAATGACAGCAACGTTTAAAGTCATTTCCTTTTTGGACTTCGTTGTTTGCAGTAAAACAGTATTAGCGAGAGGGAGATCCCGGAATAATCTGGCTCCGGGTTCAATCCATATTCTCAGTGTTCAGGTGAGAAAATGCAACACGGGGGGTGTGATCAGAGGGGCAGAATTCTTCACTGGAGGAATAGAGAGGGCCGTGCGTGTGGCTGCCATGCGGGGCCTTGGATTCCCCTCTGCCTGTTGTCCCAGGGCAGGGTGTTAGTTTAATGCCAGCCTTCCCTCTCATCAGTCATAGAACGATTTAAAAAGAAGACTTGACCCATTCGGTGCCCCTTCCAGTACAAGCACCCGAGTCAGGTTCCCCTCTCACCCCTGTCCGTGCCCTGGTCGTAATCACAGTCTTGTCTATGACAGTGCTATTTGTTTGTTAAACCTTATACACCGTTGTGACCTGGTGATTCTCACTTGGAACGACGGTGTCTAAAAAACCAAATGAGATCAAATAAATAAACAGTGAGAAGACGCGATACAGTGACGCACATGGCGGTAATAATTGAATAGGATGTGAAACACAGGTTTCATGTAACGCTCATTAATGGCAGAAAACTCTCAAGCTTTCTGACAGAAATTCAGGCAGATGACAATTTTCAAAGCCAATTATACAGATAAAGAGAATAGAAATGTCTCAAATACTGTGAATAAGTAAACAACAAAGACACATTGTCTGTCTGAAATTCCCCTCTCCCCCCCTTAGCCACATTCAGAGGAGGCACTCCCTATCAGAAGATAACACCCGTGGATCCTATTTTCAGATCTACCCACGGCGGGTTTCCCTGTGAAAATCTGTGCATGCTTTCTTTTTGAAAATTGAAGCAAAGTGAAAAGTACCCACAGACAGTTTGGAAATCACATTGCACCCCCCCCTCCCAGAGAACTTACAATGTAACAGGGTTCAAATCCCATTGCTGCTCCTTGTGACCTTGGGAAAGTGACTTCACCCAGTGTTATCTTGGGTACAGATTTAGACTGTGAGCCCTCCCTCTGGAGACAGGGAAATCCCCACCGTACCTGAATGTAATCTGCTTGAAGTGCCAAAAAGCAGAATATAACATCAAAGTAAGTAAATAAATCTAAAAAGTGAGGGTCCTAGCGCTTGGAAAATTTTACTTAGAAATCTAAGGAGATCATTTTCAAATAGAGCTACATGTGTCAATGGGCTTTTGAAAATTGCTACTTTTACATGCATAACTCCTTTGAAAATTGGCTGAATTTTCAAAAGGTTTTATGTATGTACACGGACTTTTGAATATTGCTACAAAGATGCCAATTAACTGTTTTGAAAATTCACTCCTATGTTTTAGAGTAATATTCTGAAATTTTACAGTCTGTTTGTACTTTGCTGGTATCTACACTAAATCATTTATTTATGACATGCTCTTCCATCAAGAAAGTTCAATGCAAGTTAAAACTAGCTAAATAATAATCAGATCAGGAGGAAAGAAAAACCAAACAAAACAATACTGTTTGCTTTTAGATACAAACTCCAGTGAGTCCTGGAGGTAGGAGAGACTATAATAGATCTGAGTCAGTGACTTGCTTTGTAGATCGATTTGGTTGAAATGTCTTGCTCAGGTAGCGTAGGGAAATTCTGTCAGTCCAGAGAGGTACAGATGTCAGGGGTCTGAGGGAAGGTTTTTAGAGGTTTGGTAACTGTCCCCTTCTGATATAGCAGATAAAAAGAACTGGGATTATATTATGAATGTACAGTATATGACAACCTCTTACATCAGGCTGCATCTGGAGAGAGCTCCTGACTCCAAGTCTCTACTTATTACTTGTGTCTGGTGACCCTTCCTTCTACAGATGTTCCTCCAATCCAAAAATGCCACCATAAGGTGGAAAGGATTGGAGCTTGCAGCATTTTGATGTCTTTGCTACTCTCTTAGGGGCCAGCTGGAAAGGCCTAAGCTTTATTTGTATTATTTTTGAGGATCTGCATTAAGGACCCACCTGCTTTCTATCACACCAAGAATTCTTTTGTACCTCTAAATGTTGACAGAAATATTATACTTGTAAACTTCGATACAATGACTTTGTGGTAACGTGGGTGGTCATGGTTGGGGAAACAGCTAGTAGGATAAAGGAGGCAAGCACTAGCTGTTTATGTACAATTTAGAGGAGGAATAGCCTAGTGGTTAGAGCAGTGGACTATGAACCAGGAGACCAGGGTTCAAGTCCTGCTGTTGCTCCTTGTGACCTTGGGCAAGTCACTTTACCCTCCATTGCCTCAGGTACAAAAACTTAGAATGTAAGCCCTCTGGGGATAGAGAAATACCTACAGTACCTGAATGTAAACCGGTGTGATATCTCAATTGAGATGAATGTCGGCATATTAAAAAAATAAATAAATAAATAAATGTATAGAGCAAAGTCAAAAAACCAAAATAAATTGCTCACCTTGCAATGTTAGCAACAAACAGAGTCAAACGTAACTGATCTTAACATACTCTGGCTTCCTGCCTGCTCCCTGGGGCCTCTCCAACTCTTCTGGGCCCTGTCTCCTTACACTAGGCTGAAGGGATCTTCCCTGGGCCCAGAATCCCTTGCGGGGCTGTTCCTTAAGGAGGACTGGGTTACATAACAGTGGCCAGACCCTTAAGGTACCTTTGCAAATCACATGGTGTACACAGCCAATCCGATCACACACATCGTATGGATTTATGTGCCGCCTCCAATTCTGTGCATGAATACCATGTTATGCACAGATAGTCATTCTGCATTTTAAAGGCCCTAGGTCACGTTTTCAGTAGATGGTGTTTCTGTGTTCAGTAAGTTAATCAGCTTGATGAAAGATGCCTCTTACGATATAAGATGCATTCTATGCAGTTTGGATAGCTAAAAATGCTTGCATCAGTTTCATGATTCTCTTACACAACTGTGCAAGGAGAATGGAAAGAGATGTGAAAATACAAAATTATTATTATATCGCCAACAAGGCCTATTAACTAATCTAAGATGTAATGTACACTTAGAAGTGTACTGCTCCTTATTTAGGGTCCTTCCTAATGTCTACGCTTGATACCTCCACCACCACCTTGTCACCTATCCAGTCATTTAACTTCCCCACCACACACACATACCACATTTTGCTTTTGCAGTTTTCATGGCCTTGAACTGTTTCAGTGTAGGAAACAAATCTGATTTCCAAGAGCCTCAGATGTTGTGCTTTTGAATTAGTCAAAACCAAAAATAACAATGCTGGAGCCAGCTGGATTGCAGTCCAGCTATTAATACAACACGCTCTTTTCAACTTGCCCTGAGCATTGAGAGTGAAAATGTGTACAAGTCTGAAACATGCCGCCTTCTCACAGAAAACAGAAAAGAGTGAGAACATTGCAGCACATGGAGCATTGGCCAGCGATAGAGCGGCCCCCTGGTACTGACGTGTGTCTCAGGCACCTGACTGGTATTTTTAGTCCCCTACAAAAATCGAAGCGTGCCAGGGGCAGAAAGCATAGGTCTGTGGAAGGGGGGATGTCTTCTAGGTCCCAAGTGGAGGAATTATTCTTCCTGCTGGTAAGCTCCCTGCTGCCTTCCGACTTCTCGTTTCCCTTCCTCTTCGTAAATATGCATAACAGAGCACCAGAAGGCAAAGGGAGACTGAACTTATAAAAGGATCCCAGCTCATGATTAATATTTAGCTGAAGATTTTTAACATTTAAAATTCCTTTCTTGACCTCCTCTTTAATCTTCTGTCAATGTAACATGGGGTTTGGAGGTTGTTTTACATATCAAACAGGGCTGCCTTCTGTTCAATACTCCGGCAACTTATGTAGCCTTTTAGGAATCAATAGCAACTGCACAGCCCCACACCCAGTGGCAGTCTTCAAATAAATGAAACTAGGAGGAGCTCCACGGGATGCATCAGCTATCAAATGTTCAAACTATTTTCTTATCTTGATGTCTGAAGATTATCGCTTTATACCCCATGCATTCCTCCTGCCCACTGCAGGAGTTGTGTTAATATTACTGTTTTGCTTGAATTGCTAATGTTCCTTCATTCCAGCTTCATTACATTAATGAAGGAGGCAGTGGATAGGTCCATGACCTGACTGATTATAACGGGGCCATTTCTGATGTCTCTTTTCATGGCATTTTATCTTTTCACATCACGGGTCCTGGCACTTCTGGACAGACAAACTCCCTTGAGTTCCAGTGAATTAAAGGACGAACCATATCCGATAGACCTCAGTCGTTCATGGTGTGCAGCACTCCGCTCTCTTTTTATAAATGTTGGAACCAGGAACCTGGACTTGGATGACTGTTAAGATAAAATTGGATTTCCCACCTTGTTTCTGCCTTTGTTCCCTGTGTCCTTTTTTGTGGTTTTATGGATGCTCTCCTGGTTGCTGCTGTTTTGCTGCTCATTCTGATTACCTTATGAGTTCTGGTTTCTGAAATTAAATTGCACTGATTTGAAGGCAGCCTGCAGTATTTGGCGTTGCATTAATCAATCCTGATAAAAGTGGTTGTGATGCTTTTGCAGGGGGCTGTCAGCCATCAGACTCTATCATTACATAAGGATATCCGAATAAAACCACTCTTGTAATGAGCAAATATTACTGCATCTATTACAATAGTAAACATAGCAATTTACAATATTTCCCTTCTAGCAACTGAATATTTTACTGCTGAATCTTTTTTTTTTTTTTATAACTCTTCAAAGGGTCCCCTACAAAAAGAATACCAACTTTATTAGGATGAAGGAATGCCTTAGGGCGGCACGGTCAGGTTCAGAAGATCTTTGTGGACTAAAATAAAAGGACTTTTGTTAGGAATGTGGGAAATAAGTAAGAGGAAAGGGAGACCGGTATGATTGTCAAAAGAAGTAGCTGAGAAAGTAATGGCAAAAAAATCTGCATGCAAGAAGATATGCGGGATCTCAGAAAAAAGGATGACAGGGCTAGAACACATGAAAAAGCTGAAGGAGTGGAGGAAAAAATACCTAAAATAGTAAAGCAAGGTATGTCTGTGAAAAGAGGAAGTTATAGAGGTGGGATTATAACAGAGAAATGTATGGAGGGGGGAAAAGGCAGAAATATCAAAGAAGGGATTGGAGAAGGAGCACTGACGATAGCAGGTTAATGCCATGTCCATGAAACTAATAAAACTGAAAGTAGTGTGATACATCCTAGGATATTAAGGGAGTTCAGATAACTTTCATTGGTTTTATTCAGTCGTTCTTTGGGGATGGAATTGGCTTCAGAGAACAGGAAAATGGCAGAATGATGTCTGGTTAACAACAGATCCATTAGTCTGTCCTTGGTGTAGGATAAATTAATGGAGTCACTTCTGAAGGAAAGGATAGTGGAGTATCTTGAATCCTTTGGCTTGCAGGGTCTGAGGCAACGTGTTTTTTTTTCCCCTGGAAAATTAGATCGGAGCTTGTAGTGTACTTGAAATTCAGCAACGCTTTTGACATTGTCCCACTTAGAAGGCTTATAAATAAACTAAGCAGCTTGGAAGTGGGTCCCAGATGGCAGATTGGGTTAAAAACGGGTTAAGTGATAGATAGGAATTACCAGTGGAATGGCTCAGGGCTTGGTACTGGGACTAGCTCTATTCAGTATTCCATGTGTAATATTTTAGAGAGGCGAGCAGGAAAGCTTTGACTTTTTGCAGATGAAACTAAGATCTGCCATGGAGTTGACATTCTTGAGGGAGTAGTCAAAATGAAAAGTGGCCTAAGAAATATCAAGAAGTGGTTGAGTACTAGAAAACTAGGATTCATTGCAAAGGAGTACAGTCATGCATGTGGAATTCAGAAATCCAAGGGAGCAGTGCACGAGGGGAGAAATCCAAGGGCACGAGGGGAGAAATACTGATGTACATCACGCAGGAGAGAAAACTAAGTGCGAGTCATATTTGATGAACTCAGGACTAGCAGAACAGTATAACAAGGCAGTATAGCCAGGGCCAGAGGAATGCTAGGAGAGGCATAAACAGCAGGAAAAATAAGGTGGTATTGCTCTATGCATATCACTAGTGGGACTTCATCTAGAATATTGATTATAGACAGAGTGAAAGACATCTAGAAAATGGCAACCAAAATGGTATAGGGTCTGCACCAAACATCTTATGAAATGAGACTTTAAGACCTTAGAGAAGAGATGGGAGGCGAGAGGGCAGGGACTATAATAGAGATATTCAAATACCTCAGAGATATAAATAAGACATAAAAAGCAAACCTTTTAAGAGGAAAGGAAGTTCTAGAACAAGAAGTCATGATCGATGTCACGATCCGCTCCACTGGGGACAAAGAAAAATAGGGTACCTGGGAGAAGTCTGGCATACAGGAGTAAGTATTCTCCTAGGAAAAAAGGATCATGATGGGAGGTAGGGACAAAAGAAACCCTTATTAAGAACAGATTCTTCTTCTGTTGTGAGTTGTCACAAAGATTTATCACTGTTGATTAGCAAAGGTGTCTGTTGCCTGTTGATTGGACGCTGTTCTATATATCCCATCACACTGTACTGGTGGCTTCACCCTCGATAAAATGGACAATGCAGTCATCTGCGATTGTTGGATCCTAAAAAAAGCTCGCCATAATCTCAATCCTGTCTGAAGTCTCTTTGTTGCTGGATATTTCTGTCCAAATCACTTGATGATTTCTCGATGCATAAGATCTTTAAGGAACCCCCCATGATTACTTATTGCCGAGGTCATAATAAACGGGATAAACTGGTTCACGCTGTGTTTACGGATCCATGTGGGTCGAGTGAATCAATATATACTCACAGTACATGTCAACAATTTGACTTTTGTGATTCCTCTGTGACAAATTTGATGTGGATGGACCCCATTACACAAATTATCATCAAACGAAGATGATCTACAGATTTCAACCCAACCTATATGGTTTATGCTTTATAGTGTTCCTGCCGTAAACTTTACATTGGACGCACAAAATGGAATATTAAAAAGCAGTTGATTGAACATAGAAGCCGCATGATGACACAGAATTTGAATGTGCCAGTGGTATCTCACAACATAGCAGAGGGACATTCATTTCAGGATTTTCGTTGGACTATTATTGAACATATACATTCAATCAAAGGGGAGGTAACCAAGAACATCTTTTAATTATTAGGGGACAATTTTTTCCTTAAATACCGTGTCACCATTTGGACTTAATGAACTGATAGAGTGGCAATCTCTGATGTAATTTAGTTCTACCAATCTCTTCATGTTTTTCTTGATTGACAGCTGAGTGATTGTGCATAAATAACTTCTGTTTTCGGTGAGTGACTATCCTTCTTTAAAGCCGACAGAGATATTTTGCTATGAGCGATTGAGTGATTTTTCACCGATGTATGATTCTTCACCAGTGGTGCGTCTCAAAGAAGAAGTTTTACTCTGAAAAAGAAATCAGCATTTTTCAAAACGCGGCCCATGTCTGGTTTCCTGAAAGCTAATAAGTAGACACCACCATTTCAGATAAATATAAGTGTTTTGGACATTTTAAAGATGAAAGGTTATCCACCGCTGTTGTAATTTTTATATTGTGTGTTGAAACATTTAAATGGTTTTCAAAAAAAATGTTTCTATTACACATGGACGATGGAGGGCAATGATGAAATATAGCCTGAACAGTTAACTATGACTGGTGATTCTACTATATGAGCACTTTCCCCTCTCATGCGTTTGTTTGACTAACATTTTTGGTGATTTTTATTTTTATTTATGAAATATTTCACATAGCATAGAGGGCACCATTGTCTGATTATATGAGTATACCTGTGCGTAACATTTCTAGCTCATGTATTAGGTAGTAAGACACAGTTTATGTAATACTTGCTATGTCTACCCAGTTCATTCTTCACCAAAGGCAAGATCCAGGTAAAAGCTGTATTTGCTCAGTGGCTGTTTTGAGTCTGATGCAGTAAAGCAGACTTCACTGTTACACATTCCACTGATTCCCCTCTGTAATCCCTGTTCCCATTCACACAATAGTACAGGGTGGCCCATGGAAAAGTAACCCACCTCTAATAACAGTGCATTGGAGACAGGCTACTTTTCCATGGGCCACCCTGTATATTGCCTGATTACTGTATATATGTCTACAAGACAGTTGATGGACAAAATGGCACCCCGGGCAAGGGTTGCTTTCAGTAACCTCCTTCCCTTTTGGCCTCACATATTCACAGTCTCACAAACTGACTCAAAAGGCTAACATAGCTCCCTCTAGCTTGGCGTTCTGGATAGTCGCCTTGCTTGCCCACCCTTGCAATGGTCCTGCATGTGTGCAGTCACTCTTTCCTTGAATATACTGGGGCTGCCTGACAAATAAACAGCTGCCTTGCTGTTTTTGGCGATGACTTTCACCTCAAAAATTCATTTACAGCACATAATCAGAGCTGGCTTCAAAAAAAAGGAGAGTTGGGATCAGTACAGGAAAATGAGTGTGCTGCTCCATTGCCAGCACCCAAGCCAGCAAAAGTGGTTTTGTGAACTTCAGCTGTCCTCTGTTCATCACTATCTCTTGCCTCTGTAAGATGAGTGCTTCCTTGATAATTTTTCATTTTACTGCCTAGTGGAACTGTATGTGGAAGTTCAAGCTATGTCAAAGATGGCATACATCTGAGTGTGGCAGGAAAAAGGATCCTAACAGATAAATTCAAGTCCTATGCCATAAGGCATTTAAACTAGATGACGGGGGTGACAGAAGGAAATTAGAATGTCACCCCACAAATCTCAAGAAAATGGGTGAAGGGAATAACAAAAGTCAGCTGAATAAGGCACAAAAGAAGTCCAAGAAGAGCAGTAACCTGAAGGAGAGAAGCTGGAAAGCTCTGAGCACAATTGCTCATAGTCTGGGCAATAAAATCCCAGACCTGCAAGCCCTAATGGTGGAGGCAGACTTGGACATTGTTGCTGTTTCGGAGACATGGTTCACGGATTCTCATGATTGGGATATGGCCATACTGGGCTATAATTTAAGGAAGGTCGGAGAGGAAAGAAAAGGGGGAGGAGTAGCTCTTTATGTCAAAAACAATATTCAAGAAGAAGCATTATGGGCCATCCTAAAAAAAAAAAAGATGATGTTGCATCTATTTTTACTGGAGTGGTTTACAGGCCTCCAACTCATACTGAAGAAAGAGACAGAGATCTGGTTGAAGACATCCAAAAGGTGGAAAAGAAGGGAGAAGGGTTGATTGTTGGAGATTTTAATCTGCCAGACGTAGACTGGAGAATCCCTTCTACGCAATCTAACAGAAGTAGAGAGCCCTGCAAAGGGGCTCTGTTCAAACAAATGGTAATGGAACCCACGAGGGAGGGAGTTGTACTCGACCTAGTGCTCACTAACGGAGATAATGTCTCTAATGTCCAGGTGGGTGCCCACCTCAGCACCAGTGATCAACAAACAGTATGGTTTGATATCACAAATAGGATACAGAGAAGTCACACAAAGTCCAGAGTTCTGAATTCCAAAAATATGGACTTTGTTGAAATGGGAAAGTACCTGGAGGTAGAACTAGAAGATTGGGAGAAAACAGAGAGGTGGACCAGTCTAACATGAGTAATTACAAAGGCAACAAATCTATATGCTAGAAAAGTAAACAAAAGCAAGAGAAATATGAAACTTATCTGGTTCTCAAAGGAAATGGCTGATAAAATAAAAACAAAAAGAACAACATTCAAGAAATATAAAAGATCCCAAGAAGAGGAACACAAGTAAGAATATCTGGTAAAACTGTTGGAGACTAGGAAAGTAATCAAGAAAGCAAAAAGTCAGGCGGAAGAAAGGATTGCCAAAGAGGTAAAGCAAGGTGACAAAACATTTTTCAGATACATCCGAGAAAGGAGAAAGGTCCGAAGTGGTATAGTGAAATTGAAAGGCGAAAAGGATCAATGTGTGGAGAGAGATGAAGAAATGGCAGAAATATTAAACAAATACTTCATTCAGAGTTCACTAAAGAAGACCCTGAAGAAGGACCGTTGCTAGTTAACAAGACAGTGGATGGGGGTGGAGTAGACTTAACTCCGTTTACAGACAAGTATATATGGAAAGAGCTAGGAAAACTGAAAGTGGACAAAGCTGTGGGGCCTGATGAGGTATAATCCCAGGATACTGAGGGAGCTCAGAGATGTGCTGGCGGGTCTGCTGCACGACCTGTTCAATAGATCCCTGTAAACGGGAGTGGTTGGAGAAGAGCAGTGGTGGTCTATCTTCACAAGAGTGGGAGGCAGAGAGGAGGCTGGAAACTACAGGCTGGTTAGCCTCACCTCAGTGGTGGGAAAATGAATGGAGACTCACTGAAGGAAAGGATAGTGAACTATCTACAGTGAGGAGGATTGCTGGATCCGAGGCAGTATAGATTCACCAGGGGAAGGTCCTGTCAGACAAATCTAATTGATTTTTTGATTGGGTGACTAAAGAATTGGATTGAGGAAGAGTGCTTGATGTCATCTACTTGGATTTCAGCAACGTTTTTGATATGGTCCCGCATAATAGGAGTCTTGTGAATGAAATGAGAAGCTTGGGAGTGAGCGCCAAGTTGTTGACATGGACTACAAACTGGTTGACGGATAGAAGATAGCATGTGTTGGTAAATGGAACCTACTCTGAAGAGAGAACAGTGTAAACGGAGAGCCGCAAGGATCGGAGTTGGAGCCAGTCCTGTTCAATATCTTTGTGAGTAACATTGCGGAAGGGATAGAAGGTAAAGTTTGTCTTTTTATGGATGATTCTAAGATCTGCAACAGAGTGGACAGCCGAAAGGAGTAGAGAGAATGAGACTGGATTTAAGGAAGCTTGAACAGTGGTCGAAAAAATTGCAGCTGAGATTCAATGCCAAAATGCAGTCATGCAGCTGGGATGTGGTAATCCAAAGGAGCTGTATGTAATGGGGGGTGAAGGACTGTTGTGCATGGAGCAAGAGAAGGATCTAGGTGTGACAGTGTCTAACGATCTAAAGACGGCGAAGCAATATGACAAGGTGATAGTTAAAGCCAGAAGAATGTTGGGCTGTATAGAGACGCAAAGAACAATAAAGGTCCAATTTTAATCTTCATCAAAATTATTTATTTTTAAATGTTCAAAGTCGCCACTCCAACTTTCAAAAACATGCACAATCGAATGACTGTTTCAGGGTCCCCCGACACGGACCCCGTGTTTCGCCCGTAGGCTGCGTCGGGAGGGACAGTCTGTAATTACAATAAAAGCTAAAAGGGAAAAAGAACAATAATACATGAATGTATAAGAGAGGACCAAACTAAGGGTACAAAATGTATCTATTGGTGCCGAGACACATACCTTCAAAGCAGCTGTGGAATTCATACAGCTCAAGCAGCGAGGAGGGCGGGCGGCCAGACTGAACACTGCGTTTAAAAGGGGAAATTTGGCGCGATTTGAACCACCAATCAGAACGCAGAAGAGCTAAGCCAATCAAAATGGAACACGCGACAACAACCTGTTCCGGACCCTTGGCTGTAGCATCACCATCTTCAGTACCAGTGTTCAATTTATCATGTCATTCATTATCTCAATATGAACTATCTGTTTTGGAGAAAGGACTTTCTTTTGTTCCCACTATTCCATTTAATGCATTTAATTTACAAGTTTTTCTGTTTCGATTTTTTCGCATGCTGCGTATAAAACAATTTTTTGCCAATTCCCCACCAGCAGGGGATATGTCAATAATAAAAAGAAAGTCGAGATGGCTTCCTCCGGGACCAATTGACCCTGTATTAATTACATTTGAAAAATTGGTACAGAATGACATTCAAAAGTTGCCACTTAAACCGAAAGTAAAGCATTTTAACATGTCTAAAAATGAAAAATTAGCAATTACATCTTTGTCCTCCGACCCTAATATTATTGTGAAACCAGCTGATAAGGGTGGGGGAATAGTGGTGTTGAACACTATCGATTACAAGGATGAAATTCTTCGCCAACTATCCGATACCAATTTTTATATTCCACTAACCGTTGATCCCACTCAAGAATTAAGGGAATTGATTAAAAATATTGTTCAGGACGCATTAGATTCACATCAGCTTACTTCTCGTGAGGCCAATTTTTTGCAAACAGATCATCCTATCACTCCAACTTTTTATATTCTCCCAAAAATCCATAAATCCCTTGTGAACCCTCCTGGACGGCCCATAGTCGCGGGCATAGGATCCATTCTGGAACCTCTATCACAATTTATAGATGTCTTTTTGAAACCTCAAGTTCCTCAGAGTCGTTCCTATGTCCGTGACTCAAATCACTTCATCACAATCATTGAGAATCTTCCTCCATTTTCAGACACATGTTATCTGGTAAGCTTGGATATAGTCTCCCTATATTCCAACATTCCCCAGAATGAGGCACTGTTATTGGTAGAACATATTTTGAGCTCTCGCCCTCCACATCGTATTTCCACTCAATTTTTAATTTCTATAGCACGTCTGGCTCTTACTAGAAATTTTTTTCAATTTCAGGATACCTTATATCAGCAGGTCAAAGGGACAGCCATGGGGGCTACTATGGCCCCCAGTCTGGCATGTCTATACGTCAGTAAGTTTGAGGAAGAAGTAGTTTACCCCTCTTCACATTTCCAATTCATTAAAGTATGGTACCGTTACATAGATGACATTTTTCTGATTTGGACAGGTACAAATATGCAATTTTACTATTTTCTGGATTGGCTTAATCAAAGTAATCCCCATTTAAAATTCAACCACTGCATTAATTCCACGACTATTTCATTTCTAGATATACAAATTCAATTCAAGGCAGGTTTATTCAGCACATCCATTTATCGTAAGAGCACGGACCGTAACACTCTGTTACGTTTTGACAGCCATCACCCCACCCCCTTAAAAATGAACATCCCAGCCGGGCAGTTACTCCGGCTTCGACGCCTCTGTTCATCAAAAAATGACTTTATCACACAAGCTAAGCAGATGATGCTCCGGTTTGAGGAGAGGGGGTACCCTCACCGGGTCCTCCGGAAAGCTTTTAAGAGAGCATTATATGTTAACCGTGATCTGCTTTTTCTTTCACAATCCACAACAGAGGATTCGTGCATTAATTGTATTTTGCCCTTTTCTACCCATGTGTACACCATTACCTCTATTCTTAAACGTCACTGGTCTCTGCTCTCTTTACATGAAATCTTCAACCATCCCTTACGTTTTTCCTTTTGCCGGGGAAAAAATTTGAGAAACATGCTTGTTCATTCTCATTTTCAATCTACTTCCACCTATGATTCAGGTAACTTTTTTGGCCACCAATCTTGTGGCCAATGCTCAGTATGTCCTTTTACTTTCTCCACCACCATTTTTTAACATCCTTCCACGCACAAAAAATTTCCTTTAAGATTTTCAACTACCTGTCAATCACGAGGAGTAATCTATGTGATCTTGTGTCCCTGCCCGAAACTATATGTAGGAAAAACCACGAGACAGATACGCACACGCATTATTGAACACCGATCTAATATTCGTACTGGTCGTGAAACAGCCCCTGTAGTCTCCCATTGGCAAACAGCTGGACACACTGAGGATGACCTTAAATTCCTTGTGATCGATACGCTTCATCCGCCTAGTCGGGGTGGTAATTTCTCCGAAATGCTTACCCGAAGAGAACAGAAGTGGATTTTTACACTCAATAGCCTGCATCCAGCAGGATTAAATAACGAAATTGAATGGCAGTATTTTTTATAATTATTTTTATAATTATTTTTATAATTATTTCTATAATTATTTAAAGGTACTTATATTCTTTTGATTCCTTCATTGTTCTCCTCGGTAAATGTAGTGGTGTTCCATTTTGATTGGCTTAGCTCTTCTGCGTTCTGATTGGTGGTTCAAATCGCGCCAAATTTCCCCTTTTAAACGCAGTGTTCAGTCTGGCCGCCCGCCCTCCTCGCTGCTTGAGCTGTATGAATTCCACAGCTGCTTTGAAGGTATGTGTCTCGGCACCAATAGATACATTTTGTACCCTTAGTTTGGTCCTCTCTTATACATTCATGTATTATTGTTCTTTTTCCCTTTTAGCTTTTATTGTAATTACAGACTGTCCCTCCCGACGCAGCCTACGGGCGAAACACGGGGTCCGTGTCGGGGGACCCTGAAACAGTCATTCGATTGTGCATGTTTTTGAAAGTTGGAGTGGCGACTTTGAACATTTAAAAATAAATAATTTTGATGAAGATTAAAATTGGACCTTTATTGTTCTTTGCACTCCTTTGTGGACTATATATTGATTGTGGAGTGCAACCAGCTCCTTCTCTTATATTTGGGCTGTATAGAGAGAAATAACCAGTAAGAAAAAGGAGGTGATAATCCCCTTGTACAGGTCCTTGGTGAGGCCTCACCTGGAGTATTGTGTTCAGTTCTGGAGACCGCATCTCAAAAGGGACAGAGACAGGATGGAGGCGGTCCAGAGAAGGTGGGGGGGGGGGGGGGGTCTCCATCAAATGACATGAGGAGAGGTTGAAGGACCTAAATAATGTATATCCTGGAGGGGAGGAGAGGAGGTGCAGGGGGGATATGATACAGAGCTTCAGATACCTGAAAGGTTTTAATGATGCACAATTGACAAACCACCTCCGTTGTAAAGAAATCAGTAGAGCCAGGGGTCACGAAATTAAACTCCCGGGAGGACGACTCAAAACCAACGTCAGGAAATATTTCTTCACAGAGAGGATGGTAGATGCCTGGAATGCCCTTCTGCAGGAGGTGTTGAAGACAAAAATGCTGAAAGATTTCAAAGGGGCATGGGGTAAAAAGTGTGGATCCCTAAAGGCTGGAGGACGGGAATGAAGAAAAAAAAGTGCATGGGGATAACTTGCTGGTGTTGCGGTTACTACCCTTAAGCAATAAGCCTTCATAATGTTGATGCAACTCCAATATTGCTCTCTGCTTTAACAGCAAGAGGAAAAGGGGGAATTACTTTCAGACAGCAGCCAACAAGGACATTGAATTTTATGGTCTGGGAAAAAAGATAAGTATGAGGGAAACTTGCTTAACCAATAAGCCTTATACTTGTGATGCAATTCCAGCATTACTTTCTGCTTCATCCTCAAGAGGTAATGGGGAATTGGACTTAGACAGTAACCAACAAGGATCCTGACTTTGACGGTTTGGGAAACTAAGTATGGGGATGACTTGTATGGCGCAGCAGATGCTACCATTATGGAGGAGACCTGTATGGCACGACAGATGCTACCATAAGCTTGCTGGGCAGACTGCATGGACCATTTGGTCCTTTTCTGCCGTCATTTCTATGTTTCTTTGATTCTATATTTTCCATGCTCATGATGTCAGACAGAAGCCTTCTTTAATTGGGCCAGTCTGTAGAGCTGTGTTCTGCTATGTTGGACACCTGGGTTTATTGTGGTTCTCTGAAAATAGAGCCAACAGCAGTAGAGAAAAGCTTTTTTTTTTTTTTTTATTAAATGCTATAAAATTTAAATATTAAATGATAAGGTACCTTATGGAGAGGCAAAGTGCCATGCAAGGCACCAGTATAAAAAACTCCCTCTTAAATGATTTTACTCATACCAAAGCATTATATAGAATTTACAGTTGTATATTTCCAACTCCTAAACTAGGATACCTAATTGTCATAATTTCTACGATTGGCCTTCTATTATAAAGAAATAATCTGAATGGCTATATGGTAATTTGCTTGCGTTCTCTAAATTAATTAATCCTCTTCTTGTATGTGAATGTTTTCTTGGAATTTTGCGGTGTTAGTGGCCTTGTGTCTGTTCTAAGAATGCTTCCTATAACCTTGCAGTCTAGTCTTTTCTGGTACTGTAGCATCCATCTGTCTAGAAAAACAAGCACAAAGTTGAAGCACAGATGTCATTTTATATTGTTGTTAATTATAAAGGTTGCCTATGATCAGAAGAGCAAGAATGACTTCCTGTAAGACAGGAAGTGTTTGCCTCTTCACCGCTTTCCTTTCCAGGTCGTCTGTAATGGAGGTTGTAAGCACTACAGCAGGTTCAGTTGCCAAACTTTGCTTCTTTTTTTTTTTTAATTCTATTTATTAGGTTTTACAAATATAAATACAATGAAAATCTTTGTAAAGAAATAGCATGAGAATTAAGAAAACAATCATAGCCAGGAAATAAAAAGAAACAGAAGATGTGTCTCATTCAATTATCCAAACAAATTGTATGCGGGAGCTGGAAAAAGATGAGATATAACAAATCATATTGTCATCGTATAAAGACACGACTGCCAAAAAAGTCCCTAGCATAGGCAAACAAATATTTAACAATTCAGATCGAACCTCTCGAGATCCTAGGTTCCTGAATTAACATTTCCATCCAAGAACCCTCGAAGCTGATCTGGAGCAAAGAAAATAAACTCCCGGGAGGACGATTTAATTAAGCATTTACAAGGATATTGCAGAATAAATGAGGCTCCAATAGCCTGGACCTCTTGCCTCATAGTAAGAAAAGCCTTTCTCCTTTCCTGTGTGAACTTCGCCAAATCTGGGTAGATTCTAACCACTGCGTCCAGGAAAGTAGCATTAATATTTTGAAAATAGTGTTTCATCACAAGGTTCTAACACTTTCCTATAAAAAGGAAACAATTAAAGTAGATCTCTCAATAATTTCAACACTTGTTGTCTCCAGAAATGCTGATAAATTCCCAATATCCACAATAGAAAGCAAACCCACAGAGCCAGTACAGGATTTAATGGAACAAACTTAGCATGGCTTTACCCAAGGGAAGTCTTGCCTCACAAATCTGCTTCACTTTTTTGAAGGGGTTAATAAACATGTGGATAAAGGTGAACCGGTAGATGTAGTGTATTTGGATTTTCAGAAGGCGTTTGACAAAGTTCCTCATGAGAGGCTTCTAAGAAAACTAAAAAGTCATGGGATAGGAGGCGATGTCCTTTCATGGATTACAAACTGGTTAAAAGACAAGAAACAGAGAGTAGGATTAAATGGTCAATTTTCTCAGTGGAAAAGGGTAAACAGTGGAGTGCCTCAGGGATCTGTACTTGGACCGGTGCTTTTCAATATATATATAAATGATCTGGAAAGGAATACGACGAGTGAGGTTATCAAATTTGCAGACGATACAAAATTATTCAGAGTAGTTAAATCACATGCAGATTGTGATACATTGCAGGAGGACCTTGTGAGACTGGAAGATTGGGCATCCAAATGGCAGATGAAATTTAATTTGGACAAGTGCAAGGTGATGCATAGAGGAAAAAATAACCCTTGCTGTAGTTACACGATGTTAGGTTCCATTTTAGGAGCTACCACCCAGGAAAAGGATCTAGGCATCATAGTGGATAATACTTTAAAATCGTCGGCTCAGTGTGCTGTGGCAGTCAAAATAGCAAAAAAAATGTTAGGAATTATTAGGAAGGGAATGGTAAATAAAACAGAAAATATCATAATGCCTCTGTATCGCTCCATGGTGAGACCTTGAGTACTGTGTACAATTCTGGTTGCCTTATTTTAAAAAAAGATATAATTGCACTGGAGAAAGTACAGAGAAGGGTGACCAAAGGGGATGGAACAGCTCCCCTATGAGGAAAGACTAAAGAGGTTAGGACTTTTCAGCTTGGAGAAGAGATGGCTGAGGGGGGGATATGATAGAGGTCTAGAAAATCATGAGAGGTCTAGAATGGGTAAATATGAATTGGTTATTTACTCTTTCAGAGAATAGAAAGACTAGGGGGCACTCCATGAAGTTAGTATGTGGCACATTTAAAACAAATTGGAGAAAATTCTTTTTCACTCAATGCACAATTAAGCTCTGGAATTTGTTGCCAGAGGATGTTGGTAGGGCAGTTAGTGTAGCTGGGTTTAAAAAAAGTTTGGATTAGTTCCTGGCGGAGAAGTCCATTAACTGTTCTTAATCAAGTTGACTTAGCAAATAGCCACTGCTATTACTGGCATTAATAGCATGGGATCTTCTTAGTGTTTGGATTTTTGCCAGGTACTTGTAACCTGGATTGGCCACTGTTGAAAACAGGATGCTGGGCTTGATGGACCCTTGGTCTGCCCCTGTATGGCAACTTATGTTCTTACTAACATATGGCTACTGTCAGCTTAGGGGCCTTGCTGTAGAGGAGTCTGATTTTTCTTATGATAACAAAAGGGATGCATGTGTTCCAACAATACAATTGACTTATCTCTGAATCCTTTCCGGTCCAATGGCTTCATGGAGAACAAGGCAAATTGTTAGATGCAAAGAGATGTGCCGGATGATTCCACAGTTGCCACTAAGGGACAGGGATAAGAATTTGAGCAAGCATGTGATGGCTCCATCTGAATGTTGTGCCATGCACACCATGGAATACCGACCCATGACCTCATAGGACATCCAGTCTAAAGAATCTATGAGAAGAGGACAATGAATTTCAAACGGTGACTTGATCAGCCTGGCAAAACTATTGGCCTGGCCACAGCAAGTGTTTTCAATATCCCTTCAGCTGTCAATTCAATCTCTGATTCTCTTGTGAGGTATCTCTAGCTCTCATCACCCAGGAGGGTAGCAGACTCTGCCATCTGAATCTGACATCACTGGCCCTCACAGGAAGGACGGTGAGCATGCAGGTGTCTCCTCCTTACTCCTTCCTAAGAACTTGTAGGATGTACTGATTTCAACAAGAAAGTAAATCCTGTAGTTTCAAGTGGAAGAAATTCTCAACGTGATATGGGACCAGCCAGCTGGATCCCTTCTGTAGCCCAAAGGATTAGCTTCAGCATTTCTTCTTCTCATTCTTAGGCCTCATCCTGGTAGCACATCATTAGCAGGTGTAAGGGGTTCCAATCTCATGCCACTTAATGAAAGCCACTGGTCAATAAACCTCCAGTATCTTGTGACCTCAACTCATGAAACCTCCCTTCCCACCTCTTGAGTCGGTGGAATTAAATGTTTCTCACCTGGAAAGTGTTTTTTTTCTTGTAGCTATTGCTTCGGCTTAAAGAATAAGCGAATTATGGGATCTGATTTCATATTCACCGTACCTGCAGTTTTTTTCACAACAAGGTTCAGCCCAAAATTCCTGCTGAAAGTGATGTTCACATTCCACATTAACCAAGCCTTTGGGCTACCAATGTTCTATCCAAGGCCATATGAATGCCAAGGCAAACGGGCTCTTTGCTCCTTGGACCGTAAGAGAGCCCTAGCAAAATCTAAGGCAGCCGTACATGATGGGGAAAGGTGAAAGACTGATGTGCACAGACCGGAAGAGAGACCTTGGGGTGATATTGTCTAATGATCTGAAGGTAGTGAAGCAATGTGACAAGGCAGTGGCTAAGGCCAGAGGGATTTTGGCCTGCATAGGGAGAGGCATAACCAGCAGGGAAAAAGGATGCGATAATGCCCTGACAAGATCGTTGGCGAGGCCTTACCTGGAGTTTCATGTTCAGTTCTGGAGACCATATATCAAAAAGGATAAGGACGAGATGTAAGCAGTCCAGAGAAAGGCAACTAAAATGGTGTGGGGGTCTGCACCGGAAGACTTATGAGGGGGAGACTGAAGGATCTAAATATGTATACCCCGGCAAAGAGGAGAGACAGACTTTCAAATATCTGAAAGGAATTCATGAGGCACAAAAATCTAATTTTTTTCCCCATGGAAAAGAAGTTGTAAAACTAGGGGTCATGACATGAAATTCCAAGGGGGAAGGCTGAGGAACAATGTCCGGAAATATTTTTTCATGGAAAAGGGTGGTAGACGCATGGAGTGCTCTCCCGGAAGAGGTGGTGAAGACAAAAATGGTAATAGAATTCAAAAGGGCATGGGACAAACAGAGAGGATTCCTGCTGGCTAGAGAATGGACATAAAGCAATGGAGTAACCCATGTTAGATCCAAAGTTAACATTTCTGCATGAGGGCAAGCCTGCAATGGAGCAGCAGTTATTGCCCTTAACAGAAGACATGGGGGTAACTGCAGAGAGCAGCAGTCATTATCCTAAGCAACTTGCCGGGCAGCCTGGATATGGACCATTTTCGTCATTATCTGCTGTTATTAATTATGTTACTAAGGTACTTTTTGACAAGAACTCATCCTCACCATCAGGTTTCTCAGCTGTTCACGTCCTTTGAACCCCAACAGGTTGGGATAGGGCAGATGCCAAAAGAACTCGAATTGGCTACCTTACAGATTATGAACTTGGTCAAGGCAACTTCAGGCCACGCCTTTGAAGACACGTGCAAAGCTGCTACTTGCTTACCTTTCACACCTTTGAGTTCCATTCCTAACTGGACAGTTTGTCTTGTAGTGAGGCTGAGTTTGGATAAGCAGCTCTGTGCAGCTTGCTCATCAGTGATCCACTTTCCTCCTGGTGGGGCAAGAGTTGCACTGCAGTGCTTGGGATGCCACATGCATTACGGGTGATTCACGCCTGCGTGCTGACAGAGAAAGCAAGTTTGCTTGCCTGTAAACAGGGCTCTCCGTAGATGGCGGGATAAATCGGCCGTTCTTAATACTCCCCTGCCTTCCTGAAGAGTTGCTTGTCTCGCCAAAGCTTAAGTTCTGGAAGCGTGAGAGGCAGCAACAGAGTGCAGGAATTCTCACGTGTGCTCAAAAAGCACTTTTCCTGGGCTCTGAGCGCTGGCTCAGTGTCTGTGCTGTTGGATAATGTCACCTACACTGGGCTTTGTGGCTGATTCATCCTGCTGTCTACAGGTAAGCAAATTTGCTATATAGTGCGGCGGTCAGAGTGCAGGTTAATGCCATGCACACGTCACTGAGGCTATATTTTAGTGCATCGCTCAAGGATGTTTTAAAATGCAGGTTTACATTTTTTTTGCTCGAGTCTTAGTGCCTGATTTATCATGGATTTCTCTTCTAAATCCAGAATGGAAAAAAAAGACTTAAATCAGGCCCTTAGTGCCTGATGGAGTGGGCGAGCGCTGTGGGGTGCCCACGTATTGTGCTTTTAGTCCTGGGAGAGGGCTGAAAAGCTGCGGGCCCTGTCTGTCTGCATGGGGCTCGCCCTCCAGGACCTGCCGCTCTGCCTGGAGATAAAAACCCCAGGTCACTGCAAGCGAAGTCTCCGGACCCTCCTGTCAGCATAGCAGTGTGGGGGGAAAACTCAGAGGCTTCGGCTGCTTAGCCCTTCCCCCTCTTCAGCTTTCTGCTAGTAACAGTGAAATAGCGCAGTAAAGCCAATGGTCCCTTGGCATCTTAAATCACTGTGTGCAAATGGTGCTAAACTGCAACAACGCTCTTAATTGCTGATCGTTCTGACTGGGTGCCAGAACCTGACTCTTGCAGAGTATTTTCCACCACAGTGCACTCAATTTGGGGGACGAGCTAAATGGCAGAGTGGGGGATCCTGTCTCCGTATTCAGCAAGACCCGTTCTGTGAATCTGAAAACTGGAACGCTGCTGCCGCGTTCACAGCCTTCATTACACCCCAGCGAGGGGCTTCATTAGAAAGATTGCTCTATTTTTGCAGATGTGAATTTGAAAGCTGCCTCTGTGCTTTAATCAGCAGAGAAGCTGTGATTCCCTTCTCCTTCCTCCTCATCCCCGTGCTGGCCACCACTGCTGCGGACACCTGTGACTCCGGCGGAAGTGCTGGAACCCCATTCCCCTCCCCCCCGAGCCTGGCACTACTAATGCCACTGCTGCCCCCGAGCCTGGCACTAATGCCACTGCTGCCCCCCCCGAGCCTGGTACTAATGCCACTGCTGCCCCCCCCGAGCCAGGCGCTACTAATGCCACTGCTGCCCCCCCGAGCCAGGCGCTACTAATGCCACTGCTGCCCCCGAGCCTGGCACTACTAATGCCACTGCTGCCCCGGACCCAGGCACTACTAATGCCACTGCTGCCCCCGAGCCTGGCGCTACTAATGCCACTGCTGCCCCCCCGAGCCTGGTGCTACTAATGCCACTGCTGCCCCCGAGCCTGGCACTACTAATGCCACTGCTGCCCCCGAGCCTGGCGCTACTAATGCTACTGCTGCCCCCCCGAGCCAGGCACTACTAATGCCACTGCTGCCCCCCGAGCCTGGCGCTACTAATGCCACTGCTGCCCCCCCCCCCCGAGCCAGGCACTACTAATGCCACTGCTGCCCCAGACCCAGGCACTACTAATGCCACTGCTGCCCCGGAGGCTGGCACTACTAATGCCACTGCTGCCCCCCGGAGCCTGGCGCTACTAATGCCACTGCTGCCCCCCCGAGCCTGGCGCTACTAATGCCACTGCTGCCCCGGACCCAGGCACTACTAATGCCACTGCTGCCCCGGAGCCTGGTGCTACTAATGCCACTGCTGCCCCCTAGCCTGGCACTACTAATGCCACTGCTGCCCCTGAGCCTGGCGCTACTAATGCCACTGCTGCCCCCCCGAGCCTGGTGCTACTAATGCCACTGCTGCCCCGGAGCCTGGCGCTACTAATGCCACTGCTGCCCCTGAGCCTGGTGCTACTAATACCACTGCTGCCCCCCGGAGCCTGGCACTACTAATGCCACTGCTGCCCCTGAGCCTGGTGCTACTAATGCCACTGCTGCCCGCTCCTCCATCCCCCTCCCCCATGCGTTGGGTGCTGCCGCCGCTGCCTGTGACTGGAAGAGCAGCAGCAGATTCTGACTGCCCTCTCACTGCTCACCTTGACCTCTTTAACAGCAATTTTTCATTTCAAATTTGAGTCATGACAGCTGCCAAATTGACATTAACATCTCCCACCGGGGCTAGGAGACTTGCTTGCTTTTATGTTGCATTTTATCCACTCAGGGAAGCAGCAGGGGGGGCTTGTTCAATTTTTTTTGCCTTTTTTAAACCATTAGTGAAACAGCGTGGGGTAAATTTCAGGCGCGGGTTGCTGGCTGTGATATGATCCACAATTCTCATTACTTTAATGAATATCTTATTGCCTTCCTTGTCCCATAATGCTGCCTGCCCCCATCTGTAGTGCTGGGTACAGTCTTAATGCAACTTACTGTCTGCCCAGTCTGTAATGCCTACATACCAGGTCCTCAAAAGCCAGAAACCTGCCGTGAATGTGAGTTCATGTCCTGCCTCCATTACATGCAGAGATATCTCATGCATATTCATTCTGGACATTCTTGAAAAGCAGACCAGGAGTTTCTGTAACGCCATATCCTCTGCCCATAATGCTCTACGCTTTCTGTAATGTGGGTATTGTGATCATATTAATACTGTAAGTTGCCTCTTACCCTGTACAATGCACGCCTACACGGCCAATGGTCCTCTCCATCCTACCTGGGATGCTCTGTAGGGTCTCTCGGGGGGGGATGGATCCTGCTGGAACGCGGATTCCCATGGTGCAGTGGCCTTTTGAGGGAGGGATCTCTGTGGTGCACCCATTCTCTGGGGTGGCCCATAGGACCTGGATTCCTGCATATATATAGGGCTTATCTGCTAGAGTTCATTATTTCAAAGTCCTACATACAAGGCCCCAGGAGCTGAGACGCTTTCGGGGTGCCAGTGCCAGAGGCTCCTCGGGAACCTTGTAGGAAGGTGCGTTGATTTATTTACATTCCACCTTTTCCAAGCTGTTACATTCCCCTATCCCAGAGGACTTACAATCAGTGTTTCCCATAGACCCCTTTTATCCTTCTACCTCTCACATATTCTGACCCTCCCATCTTCCTGCAGGGCTTTTTCTAGGCATGAGCTGTATTTTAGTAACACTACCAGGAACGCATGGCCAAAAAGATCTATTTTTGTGTGTGTGTGGTTTTTTTCTTTTTGTCTTTCATCTGACCTGCTGACCGCGGAGTATCGGTGCGGCACTCCCAGTCCTGACACACTCAGGCTTCTCTTTTGCACCCCTCCAATATAACCAGCCAAAAGTCAGATCACAAATCCTAAGAGAGACTGTTTTCTCCTCTATTACTGGGAATGGTAACTTAGTTTGATTAAAATGGCCTGTTGAGAGGCGGGAGCGGGATAGCACGAAATATTCTACGCGCGGATGCTCTGATAGAGAGGCTCAGCTTAGCAGGTTATTGATGTTGGTCCGCCGTTGGCATCTGAAGGCAGACGTTTTTGGAGAGGGGGGAGCAAGCCAGAGTGACATTTCCACACATCATGGCCACCCCCATCACATGGCTTCCTGCCTTTAAACTGCCTATAAAATAAGAAAAAAGTCCAAATGGCTTTCTATACAATTTTAAAAACAAAACTTGACTAGTTTCTAGCACTCGGTAACCTCCTACTAAAAGTTATTTGGTAGCATCATTCAACCAGTTCTACACAAATAATGAGAATGTAGTGTAAAGTGTACACAGGAAGGGACAGACTCCGAGCAGTACCGCACTGCAGAAAGAGCCCGTCCTCAGCACAACACATTCCCCATCTTTCAAAACCTGAAAATAAAATCTTATGGCCTGGTCTCTCTCTTCCACTCATAGCTAAATATCATCCCTCCTCCTCCTTTCTAACCTCGTCCACCTACCTAGCAGCTTTCACCCCTCCCCAGCCCTCTCTCAGCCTCCTCTTCCCCCATTTCCATCCCACCAGATTCCATTTCCATCCCACCAGATCTTAGAATGGAATCCAGCCTCTCAACCTTCAAGAAAAGACTCAAGACCTGGATGTTCATGCAGGCTTTTCCATAACTCCAATTTTATTTAACTCATAACAACCAACACACATCACCATCAATAGCACTATTAACTACCTCTTACAATGTAATTATATGTAATTATCTGGTTTTCCTATTCCTTTTTTCCTTCTTACTCCAAGTTCTATTTCCCCTGTTACATGTAACTGCTTTTTCCGCACAATTGTTCAAGTTTAAGCTTATTTTGCACTCCTGTTTCATGTGAACCAGCATGATGGGACTATTGTCTTGAATGTTGGTATATAAAAAACTTAAATAAATAAATAAATAAATAAATAAATAAATTTCTACCCTCTGAACTTACCCCACCCCACCCCTCTCCCTCTGCCTGTCCTCCCCCTCACCAATCCAAGCTCCTTCCATCGCTCATGTCCACCCCTTTCTTCTGTCTCTTATCATTTACCCTTTCATTATCTCCCCAGCCCCATTCCCACCTTATTTCCCATATCTCTTCCTTTCCCCACTGCCTCTCTCTAGTGCTCCAGCTCATTCACTTTTCAACCCCATCTAATACCCACCCAGTGCCGAGTCCCCATGTCCCCTTCCTAAACATCCCTATTAAGTATAAGTCCCTGTTCTCTCCTCCACTCTCTGTTACTCTTCCACTCACACTCAGTCCCTGCTCTCCCCCATGTCTGGCCCCACTCTATATCAAACTCTTCACTCACACTCAGTCCCTGCTCTTCCCCATGTCTGCCCCCACTCTATATCAAACTCTTCCACTCACACTCAGTCCCTGCTCTTCCCCATGTCTGCCCCCACTCTATATCAAACTCTTCCACTCACACTCAGTCCCTGCTCTCCCCCATGTCTGCCCCCACTCTATATCAAACTCTTCCACTCACACTCAGTCCCTGCTCTCCCCCATGTCTGGCCCCACTCTATATCAAACTCTTCCACTCACACTCAGTCCCTGCTCTCCCCTATGTCTGCCCCCACTCTATATCAAACTCTTCCACTCACACTCAGTCCCTGCTCTCCCTCAATTCTGCCCCCTCTCTATATCAAACTCTTCCACTCACACTCAGTCCCTGCTCTTCCCCATGTCTGCCCCCACACTATATCAAACTCTTCCACTCACACT
This sequence comes from Rhinatrema bivittatum, assembly GCF_901001135.1. Classification (NCBI taxonomy): domain Eukaryota; kingdom Metazoa; phylum Chordata; class Amphibia; order Gymnophiona; family Rhinatrematidae; genus Rhinatrema; species Rhinatrema bivittatum. The sequence goes on from NC_042623.1 coordinate 184,255,205, forward strand.
CAGTCCCTGCTCTCCCCCATGTCTGCCCCCACTCTATATCAAACTCTTCCACTCACACTCAGTCCCTGCTCTCCCCCATGTCTGCCCCCACTCTATATCAAACTCTTCCACTCACACTCAGTCCCTGCTCTCCCCCATGTCTGGCCCCACTCTATATCAAACTCTTCCACTCACACTCACTCCCTGCTCTCCCACATGTCTGCCCCCACTCTATATCAAACTCTTCCACTCACACTCACTCCCTGCTCTCCCACATGTCTGCCCCACTCTATATCAAACTCTTCCACTCACACTAGTCCCTGCTCTCCCCCATGTCTGCCCCCACTCTATATCAAACTCTTCCACTCACACTCAGTCCCTGCTCTCCCCCATGTCTGCCCCCACTCTATATCACTGTCTCACATGATCTCTCTCACACACATCCCCACTGTGTCACACACTCATGCTCTTGTTCACACATGCTCACTGGCTCAATTGCTCTCTCATATACATGCTCACTGACTCGTTCTTGTTCACACACATGCTCACTGGCTCAATTGTTCTCTCATATACATGCTCACACACATGCTCACTGACTCAATTGCTCTCTCATATACATGTTCACCCACATGCTGACTGACTCATTCTTGTTCACACATGTGCTCACTGGCTCAATTGCTCTCTCATATACATGTTCACACACATGCTGACTGACTCATTCTTGTTCACACACATGCTCACTGGCTCAATTGCTCTCTCATATACATGCTCACTGATTCGTTCTTGCTCTCACACACATGCTCACTGGCTCAATTGCTCTCTCATATACATGCTCACTGGCTCAATTGCTCTTTCATATACATGCTCACACACATGCTCACTGACTCGTTCTTGCTCTCACACACATGCTCACTGGCTCATTCTTGCTCTCACACACATGCTCACTGGCTCAATTGCTCTCTCATATACATGCTCACTGGCTCAATTGCTCTTTCATATACCTGCTCACACACATGCTCACTGACTCATTCTTGTTCACACACATGCTCACTGGCTCAATTGCTCTCTCATATACATGATCACACACATGCTCACTGACTCGTTCTTGCTCTCACACACATGCTCACTGACTCGTTCTTGCTCTCACACACATGCTCACTGGCTCAATTGCTCTTTCATATACATGCTCACACACATGCTCACTGACTCATTCTTGCTCTCACACACATGCTCACTGGCTCAATTGCTCTCTCATATACATGTTCACACACATGCAGACTGACTCATTCTTGCTCACACACATGCTCACTGGCTCAATCGCTCTCATTTATACTCACGCACTGGCCCACTGGCTTAAATAGTCCTCTTGCTCAAACATATGCTCACTGGCTCACTCATTCCCTCTCGCTCACAAACCTGCTCTGGTAACCACAATAAGCCCGTCTGTATTATGCAGTGCAACAATGGAAAAACAGAAACATAATCACTCCTCACAAAACATCAAGCAATAAAATGAAGAGGTATAAGACATTCATAATATTAAAACCATGAAAAGAATGAATATATCAAAGCAGCCGAAAAACATAGTGGGACCAATATTCAAAGCGCATTCAGCGCTACTTAGCCGGATACATAGGACTTATGTGGTTAAGTAGTGGCCTCTGAATATGCGCCTACATTTATTGGCTGCTGCTTAGCCACATAAGTCCCTTACATGGCTAAAACGTTAGCTGCTTAAGTCATGGGCAGGCAGTGGGTGGAGCAACTTAGCCACATAACTTATGCAACTAAGTAGCAGTATTTTGTCTTAGCCGCATAAGTTTATCAGCTGCGTTAGTTGGTTATAACTGATACGGCTAAGTACAAATATATATGCGTAAATTAAGCGACAAGGCCGTGCTGCTGAATATACCGTGTAATTTAGCCGGATAAGTTATATCTGGCCAAGTTAAACGGCCATCTTTCAATATTGGGCCCCTAATGAGTTAAAAAGTCACATAAATGTGTTCTAATATTTCCCAAACACCAATAAAATATTTCAAAAATAACATCCCAAAATGTAAAATAATAAAAATATTAAATTATTAAAAAATCTCCAGCTCTCTATACCATTAAATACATAAATACCTGGCATCTTTTGATTTTCCAGAGATTGTTGTGGATTTGGGTGAAGAAGGCCACCCAGTCTTTATCCATTCTCCTTCACACATGGGCACTCTCTTTCTCACACACATGTAGGCTCTCACTCTCTCATGCGCACATGCAGGTACTCTCATACAAACATGTAGGCGCTCACTCTCATGCACATATTCAAGCTCGCTCTCATACACACTTGCAGGCTCGCTCTCTTTCATACACACATGCAGGCGCTCTCTCATATGCATACTTGCAAGCTCTTTCTCTCATGCACGCATGCACACACACACACACACACACACACCCCTCTCAGGCATCCTCCTTTCTTCTGGGCATAGGCCAAGCCCGCGCTGCTCATTTACTGCTGGAGGGGGAAGTCGGAGGAAGCGGCCCTGCAACCGCCAGATGCTTCCTGTTGCCGAGCCTGTAGGCCTTTCTTTGGGCCAAGAACTCCGTTGGGCTGCACGGCCATGCCAAGCCTCCTACAGGCCATACCGACACTTCCCTTGGGCCGCGACAGGTTGGGCTCCGTCGCGGCCCTGCTGACACCCACCTCGGGCTGCGTTGAGTTCCGCGGAAATCCCTCAGCAGGAGCTGAGATAGCCACGTGACCAGTGCCACCGTCCTACCGGGGGATGCCTGGTCCCCCAATAGGCCAGTCTGCCCCTGTTGGTGTTTCGGGGCCTGGTGTAACATTTGCAGTGCTGCCTTCTCATTGATAGAGCTCTTACATTTTACGTGCTGGCAGTTAGTGCTGTTTTGGTGTGGGAGGTTTATTATATTTATGGCTTTCTGAGGGTCAAGCCCACACCTAACACACATTACAGTAGCCCTAATGCCATATAAGTTCCAAGTGTCTTTTTTTTGTAGGGTTTTCTGGTTGGCACCAAAGATGTGCATGCAAATACTTGGATATTTTTTTTACCTCAGAAGACTGAATATTCATTTTCTTTTAAATCTGTTGTTATAAATGCATAATTTTTAACTGTGTGCATGGCGAGAGCAGGAGGCGGGGGTGCAAGGGTATAAGATTTGCCTAGGACACCAGCAGTGAATTCCAGGGGAGGGGAGGGTAGAGGTGACGGTTTATAAAGTTTAGGTCGTTGGAAGGAGCTGGGTTTTGTTTTTTTTTTGGGAGGCCCGAGACAGAGAGTGAATGAAGCGTGTGTGTGGGTGGAGGGGAGGGCGCCATGGTAATTGTTCGCACAGGGTAGCGAAAACGCTAGCACCGGCCCTGTTTGCACAGCGTGGTGGCTTCTGTCTCCCCTATAATTCAGAGCGAGCTGAATAATACCTTCCTTATTATGAAAATCCTCTTCCATCGGGAAATGGATATTTGTCCAATTAGCTGCAGATGACCTTGCCAGAAAGAAAAATGCTTTTACCTATAGTAGGTGTAATGCCCTCTGCCAAGGAGAGCCTGACGAGAAGGGCACCAGCCCTTGTGTGAGCTGAGCAGACTGGAACTTAATTGAGTTGCACTCAGGGGGCCGGGGCACTGGATTAATTGATGTAAGACGAAACATAACTTTCAGATGTTCTCTGTGCAGATTTTGCATCAAGCAAGGACATCTTTAAAATGACAAAAAACAGAGCCAAGAAAAGCGATGGGGGGGAAACGAAATGGTCTCAGGAAAACCCTGAGGCTTCCCGGCATCAAATGCTTGAGAAAATGTCTCGAAGCCCCCGGCAGACGTATCCAGAACCTGCAAAAGGAGGTGCGGACGCCCTCGGGGAAGGCCGGTGAAGCAGAGTGGATACCTGGGCCCGTACCCTAGGAAAAGCTCACACCCGTCCGTCCTTTGTCACTGGTTTCCAGCCATTTCTTTCCTTTCCATCCCCCAGCGGGCTCTCTCTCTCTCTCTCTCCTCTGCAGAGTGGCAGAGGTTTTGGCACTGCACAGGTATCTTTCCATCTTTATCCTGGACTCTGCGCCTTGCATCACGTTACAGAGAGAGAGTGCCTGTGTGGCCTTTTGCACCTGGTTTTCAGCCGGCGGCCTTTTCCTGGAAAATAATGTGAATCCTGGAAACACCTCCCCTCCGCTGCCTGCATTGAATTTGGAGGATTGAAGGAGAGCAATTTTCAGACAGTTTACGCTGTTTGCTCACTTAAATGGCTTTAACCGTTGTTGTGCATAATACATAAATGCGTTGTACTGTGTAAAGTCAAGCTTCAGGGTCATTTACTGTGCGCAGGCACTTTCAGGTTCACTAGAGACTAACAGGCCGATGCAGAAAGAAACGTGGGAGAGCAGGCACTCCGTGTTGAGCGCCCGCTCTTCCGACACACACCCAGCCACCTCTCCTGGGCGCACTAGGGACAATAGTGCATCCCTAGCACCTCCTTATTAGTGGTAGAGGTGACTGTCAGCAGGTCTGACAGCCGACGCTCTATTTTACCGGCAACAGTTTCTGAACCCGCTGACAGCCGCGGGTTAGGAAAATGGACGCTGGTAAAATTGAGCGTCTGTTTTGCTAATCGCAGACCAGCGGGCAGATTGTTTTTTACTTTTTTTTTTTGGTTCTTCCGACTTAATATCGCTAGGATATTAAGTCGGAGGGTGTACAGAAAAGCAGTATTTTCTCATTTTCTGTACACTTTTTTGGGGACTAACTAATAGCCTCATCAGCATGCATTTGCATGTGATGAACGCTATTAGTTTTCAATGCGCTAAACCCCTTACAGTGTAAGGGGTAGTGGACGCGTGTCGAAAATGCGCAGCCTGTCGCATGCTAAACGGTGCACTTGGCCAAGCACACCGTACTGTATCGGCCTGTAAGAGGGCTTGTTTTTGGAGTCCCTGGCACACAGACTGAAAGGCTCAGGGCTTACTTGCAGGTTAGTATATAACCCGCCACCTGCACTTGGCAATCTACAGCTTTTGGCCTGTTGGCATCTGCTTGGGCCCAGCACGTATAGAATGGTCAGCGCTGCCATCTGCTGGTCACATTGGGTGAGAACAGTTTCACAGCATCCTGAAATAGCGGAGTCTCCGTGTTAGTCTACTTGATTGTGTAGAAATAAAGGTCAACGAAAAAGAACTCCATCACGAGGTGTTACCTATTTATTGCATGAACTTATTTCATTTAGCATACATTTTTATACTTCGGAAGATCCAATTTTCTCTGCGAATTACAATAAAACATAAAATTCCAAAATCACAAAAAAATAAGTCAAAACTGACCAACCAAACAGCACATAAACAATCCATATGCTGTCAACTCTAGGCCATGTATAGTCCAAAAGCTTTTTGTCATCTAATAAACAGTGTACTCAGAGAACAGATTCATTAGGGGGAAGCCTCCAAATAAAGGATCCCTTCTAGCTTTTTTCTGAAGGAGAAATAGTGCTGGTCTACTCTGAGATCAAGAGGGAGCGAGTTCCACCATTTCAGCTGGGTCTTGTGTCAATCATACAAGCCTCTTTCTGTGATGGCCAAGACAACGTTTCTTTGCACATTGAAGAGTTTGTCTCAGTACTTACTCTTTGAGAAGCAACTACACATACAGAGGGGGTTCCCCCTGAGTGGGAAGGAGGGGAACGCAAGTATTTTGAATCTAATCCGTAGGCAGATAGGTGACCAATGAGGTGTGTACCTGGTAACCACTTCCCAAAATGGCACACAACACTGTGTTACGGGCCAGCTAAAGGGCTTACATTGAGAACTAAGAAAGAGCTATTAAGAAGGCGTTACCGAGGTCTAGGCTAGACATTACCGTGACCTGAACCACAGATCTCAGGTCACAAAATGGAAGCAAATATTTCAGCTTCCTAACACGATGGTCCTTAGGGCTACTGCCCCGATGTAGGATTTCTGCGACAACCTAGAATCAAATATAACCCCCAAATTACGTGATTCAGTCTGCTCTGAAACTTAGATATCTTCCACCTGTACTCTATGGAGCTCATCTAGTAAAGTTGAATGGGTTTATTTTTTAATTCAAGGACAATATATAATTTATCAGCTGGCACTGACCTCTTCAATGCAATGTTTAGGCAGCTGAAGTTTTCCCAGGGTCAGAAAGACAAGGAACGGCCAACGGAATACCATTGGTTTAAAGTCTATACATAACCCTTCGGCACCTCCCCAGTCAATGCTGAGACGAGTAGCAACCCCTAAGGAATGCCAGGCAATTTAACTCTCCGCCCGAAGACATCCCTGCCTATTCTCACCTACAGGCAGCGTTCTGAGAGAAAATATTCAAACCAGGCAGGAATTACACTGCCACACACCAGAAATCTTAGTCAGCTGGGAAGAATGGAGTTGCCGATGGTGTCGAAGGCGGATACAATATCCAAGAAAAGACATCGTCTCATCCAAATCTCATCACAAGAGATCCAGCAGGGGGGAACTATGCTGTGTATCCCCTGTGAAATCTGGACCCACAAAGATCTCTTCGCCAAAAATCCCCGCAAATGAATCAGCATAGCCTAATCAATAATCTTCCTTAAAAATAGGACGATACTTGGCAGGGACTGAGCTCACTGACATTGGGTTGTTTTGTTTTTTGTTTTTTTTTTAAACAGACCAGTAAAAATCAGCTTCTCCTTAGCAAGGTATTAATAATGCCTGATAGGCAATCTGCTGCCTCAAGCCAGGGATGAAACAGCGGCTGCCGGCCCCCACCAGGCATAGCACAGGGAAAATCATCAAAAGAGCCGGGGGGGCCCTTGGAGTCTGGCCCTTTCGGTGATTTGAAATGCTGCCGAAGGGGGGGCAAAGCGGGGGTCAGAGTTCCCAGAGGAGTAGGTATAGTCAGCGATAATATTTCCAGGAAGGTGGCAACTCGGCCAACATCCCAGGAACATTATGGCCTGTCTCCTAACTTCCCCCAGCATTTCCCCCACTGGAGAAGTGGGAGATGTGTGTGCATGGTGGATGTCTACGTGTGGGGCACGTTCTCAAGGTCGCCTCTGGCAGGCGTAACTTCCACAACAAAGGTAGGGGGAAGGGTTAGGCAGGGGAAGGGAGGGAAAGGTGCGGGGGGGGGGGGGTAGAGGGAACGGGCAGCGCGCACAGGGCTCGGCGCGCGCAAGTTGCACAAATGTGCACCCCTTGCGCGTGCCGACGCAGGATTTTATAAGATACGCACGGCTACGCGCGTATCTTATAAAATCCGGCGTACTTTTGTTCGCGCCTGGTGCATGAACAAAAGTACGCACGCGCGCAAATTTATAAAATCTACCCCAGTATGTATTTGCCTATGTGCTATTTTATGTGCCCAAGTGCTAATTTTTATGCGCATGACATTTGAAAATTCACCTGTTAGCATTCCTAATAGACTTTATATGAAAAAGGACATTCACAGTCTTCTGAGGTAAAAATATCACAACAACATGTATATTATTTTTACATGCACCAGAAAACTCTGCAAAAAAGATACTTGATGTGGGCTTGGGCCTCAGAAAGCTATGAGTAAATAGAATCACAATTATAGTATAATAAACCTTCTAAACCAAAATGCACAAAATTCCAGCACTCAGTAGCAATCCTTCCTATGAAAAGGCAACACTGCAAATATTATATTAGGTCCCAAAACAACAGTACTATGTAAAAAGAACAAGCCAGGCTACTATAGATCCCTACACAGAAGCTATATGCCAGCAGAATATCTCACCCCAGTCACACATGTGGAATACAGACGGACCCTCACCAAATACAGAATAAAGAGACTATAAAGTATAAACAGAAACATGCAGAAAAAAAATGAACTGAAAACTGCAAGAAGCCAGACTGTATGCAGTGCAACAATGGAAAAACAGAAACATCATCATTCCTCATAAAACAATAATGCAAATAAGAAATATATTCCTAATAGTAAAGCTATACTAATAGCATAAATATTTCAAAACAACTGACAAACAGAACTTCATTCAATAATTAAACTCAAAACATTTTTTTACATTTCTCAAAAACCAGTAAAGTATTTCAAAACAGACACATCAAATAACACCCAACAATTAAAGCAAATAAGAATTAAAAAAAATGTCCACTCTCCATACCTGGGATCTTTTGATTTCCAGTCATCCTAAGATTGTTGTAGATTGGTAGATGCGGCCTCACAAACTTTATCCTCACTTTCTCACACATATACTTACACATTCCCGGTCTCTCACACACTTGCTTTCTCTCCTGTATACAGGCTTTCTCTCCCTCACACACACAAACAATCTCCCTCACACACATGCACACAGTCTCTCTCTCTCTCTCATATACACACATGCACACTGACTCTCACACACAACACTCATACATGCATACAGGCTCTCAAACACATACATTCACACATCCGTACAGGCCATCACTCACACATGCATGCAGGCTTTCTCTCACTTGCACACAAGCACTCATTTTCCCCTCTCATACACACACATACACGCTCACACGTGTACAGGCTCTCTCACATATTGTGTCTCGGGAGCAATTCAAGGTAATTTACTGCCTGAGGCAAGAGATAAAATGGTGCCCCCTCCCCCAAGGTGCAATGCAGGTGAAATTATCAAGAGTACCAAGGTGAGCAGGGGATCCCCCTTGGAGTCTGGCCTTTCTGTGATTTGTAATGCTGGGGGAGGGTTCCCAAAGGAATGTCAGGGTGATGGGGCATATACCCAGGAACCCCAGAACACCTTAAGAACAGGACTTACTATCTGGGCCCAGTCTATCCCAGAATACAGGCGGTCTCCTCTGGCCCAGGGGTATAATGTAGACTGAGAGGAGAGCAAAGGGGGAGGCTCAGGACTCCGGGAAGGAGAGTAAGAAGGGATAGTCAGCCCCTTAAGAAAAGCTGACTTCTTTGTGTTATCAGGTAAATGGGAGAAGGGCAGTCCTTTTGCATAGCTGCCTGAATTTGCATTGAGCGAACTGTGAATGCTGGTGGTTTTGTTGCCCTGTAAAACTAACTCACTTGAAAGAAGAACAAGCCTTGCCGCCTCATTTTGTTGTCACAGTCCGTGATACTATGTCTGTGAAGCTGGCACCCCTGCCACACTCCCTCTCACCTGCTTCCTGAGGAAGTGGGAGATGGGTGAACGGTGGGACTCTGGCTGTGGAGCACTCTCTCCGGGCTGGCGCCATAGGTGAACCTCACCTCCCCGTCCCTCACACAATGAAAAACCATGCATTCGGTTTTTTCATTTTAAACATTTATTAACCTTTTTCCCAGTCCAAAAAGGGAGATTTTACATTGAAAGGGGACATTCAAAGTAGGGTCTTCTGAGGTAAAAATATCGCCTACAACATGTACATTATATTTACAGGCACTGCTGTGGTGCCCATTAGAAAATCCTGCAAAGAAAAGACCCATATGCTATTAGGCCTGTTGTGAAGGGTGTTAAGAAGGGGCTTGGCCTGCAGAAAGCTACAGTTTCAATATAATAAGTCTTCCATACCAAAACAGCATTACCTGTCAGCACTCATCAGGAAGAATCCCATTTATGAAAAGGTAATAGTGCAAATATTACATCAGGCCCTAAAACACCTCCTCCTATTAGGAAAACAGCCCCAGCAAGATAGCTCCCCTCAGTCGCACAGGCTGAGCACAAAGGGACTATTGTGCGCTGAAGGGAGGGGTTTTGCTAAGATGAAGTTTCTGGCTGGTTCTGTTTTCCTGATAGGGAGGTGTCCTGATGGGATTATACTGCTATTATCACTCTGTTTCTACGGTCCTGCCTGCCTGTTCAATGCCCCCTCTTTGTTCTGTATCCCTGGCATCCCCATATATGTCACCCGCCGCATCCAGACTCACGCCTCAGTACATTGTTACTCTATAAGCTGCCACGCACCTCTTGTCACGTTTGCCGCACCAGACTAACACAGCTCTCCCTCTGGATATCAGAATCAATCATAATAGTCAACCATACTAATAAAAAGAATGTTTCAGACCCACTGAAGAGTAACATCCAATGAATAAACTTATATAAACATTTTAAAAAGTCCCAAAAAAATAACAAAATATGTCAAAATAGCAAACATCAAATAACATGCAATAATTACAATGAATACGGGTAACACATAGTGGGGCAGATTTTTAAAAAGAACACCCGCGCAAGCAAAAGCACACCGGATTTTATTAGATACGCGCGTATCTTTTAAAATCTGGGGTCGGCGCGCGCAAGGCTGCGCAAATTCGGCAGCCTGCGCGCGCCAAGCCGCGCAGCCTGCCTCGGAGGGAACTTTCCTTCCACCCCCCCCCCCTGCACCTTCCCCTACCTAACCCACCCCCCTGGCCCTATCTAACCCCCCCCCCCTACCTTTAATCCAAAAGTTATGCCTGCCCGAGGCAGGCGTAACTTGCACGCACTGGGCCAGCTGCCGGCGCACCATGTTCCGGTCTGGGGGCTGGACCGGAGGCCACAGCCACACCCGTGGCCCCACACACGGAGCACCCCCAATGACACGCCCCCCTATATAGAAACATAGAAACATAGAAATGACGGCAGAAGAAGACCAACCGGTCCATCCAGTCTGCCCAGCAAGCTTCACACATTTGTTCTCATACTTAACTGTTTCTCTTGGCTCTTAGTAACCTTATGTTCTAATTCCCTTTTCACCCCCACCATTAATGTAGAGAGCAGTGCTGGAGCTGCTTCCAAGTGAAATATTAAGTTTGATTAGTTGGGTAAGCGGCAGCATAGCTCTCTGCCATGAAGCAGAGGGCAATGCTGGAAATGTGTGAAGTATCAGTTTTTCTTTTCCCCTGTCATTGAAGCAAGGAGTCATGCCGGACATGCACCGAAAGTGAAGAATGCCTTGAAAGTCACATTAACTATCATCAAATATTGAAAAGCCTAATAATTGGTAATACCTATAAGCCCATGAACCCATCCCTGTTTTTTTTTCTTTTCTTTTTTTAATTGGGAGATGGATGCCCTTCATCCTTCTACTCTGTGAAGGTGGACACCTACCACCGGCCACTGGCATCCCGCTCCGTTAATGCCTCTGTGGCTACTGCCGCTCCATGCAGTGTTTTACTACCTGCTCTTTATATGCGTCCTCTAGAACTGATGGATCCCATCTAGAACTGATGGATCCCATCTAGAACTGATGGATCCCATCCCATGCGCCAGCCGTGACACGCCCCTCCGACACCCCCCCCCCCCCCCCCCCCGGAAAACCCCGGGACTTGCGCGCGCCGCCGACCCTATTCAACATAGGCTTGGCGCATGCAGGGGGAGCTTAGGGCAGGTTTTCGGGGGGTACACACGTGTCCCTTTGGAAATCTGCCCCAGTATGTGCTTGCCATACTTGGGAGCTTTTGATTTCCAGTCACCCAGAGAGTGTTTCTCTCTTATACACACTCTCTCTTAACACACATTTTCACACTCTCACATATTCTTTCACTCATTCTCCTCCTCCACCAGAAAACACAAACGCAAGGGGTCTCCACCTTCAGCCCACGCAGCTTGATGGGACGATTCCTCTTTCCTCCCAGGACACGGGACAGCGCTGCTCCTACTCCCTCCGGTGCTGACATTTTGCCACTTCCTTTCTGCCCAAGCAGGTCCATTGCAACACAACTTCTTCTGGGCCTGCACAAGCAGGAAGAATGAGGAGGAGCCATTGCCACGGCCCCACCCCTGCTGCCCCGCCCTCAGAATTGTGGCTTCCACCAGCCCTGCATTCTCACGCTCACGCACCCCATACAGTTGCTTCCTTCGCTACTTCCCACCCTCTCCCCTCTTCCACCTCTCAAATACCTCCTTCCTTCCCTCTCACTCACATCCTCTTCTTTCCCACCCATTCACCCCCTTATCTATGTCACTCACACCCCCTTCTCTCCTCACTCATCCCATCCCTTCCCTCTCCCTCCATCTTTCCTCTCCACCCCTAGGTCGTCTTGCTGCCGCCAGGTCTTACTGCTGAAGGGGAGTGGGAACCCTGCTAGAGCATCATCCTGGAGCGCCAGCAGGGTGAGGGAACTCCGCTGGCTTTAGAAGGCAAAATTCAAAGTGAAGCAACCACCGCAGGGGTATTTTGGGGTCAGTTGTTCCGCCCCAAAATTTTGCTGCCTGAGACGGCTGCCTCATCCTGCCTCATTGCGGAACCGCCCATGGTAGGAAAGCTACAAAAGTGGAAGGGGTGACCCTTGTCCATTGGCAATGGGTTTGTTCATGATATTACTCTTACTGTTTTCGGAGCTCACCAAGTGCTTTGCTGAGCTGTTATTGTAAAGAGCTTAATTCCGTTATCTCACTAGATGTCTCAAAAGATCACCAGGAGGGAGTCCTTTGAGTTTGGAGTTTGGCAAATAGATATTGCTGCTGTTTATTATGAGCAATCGCTAGGTTATCAGTGTGCATGCAGATACCGCCCATGCTTTGGAAGAATTTGAGAGCGCGCATTCTTCTCATGCTAAAGTCTATTGTTCATGCCAGGTCACCTGTTTGTGCTTTTGGACATCCTACACTATCTGCTGGTGAAAGTGAACATTTTACGCATTTAAGGCAGCGTTTTTACTGAGCTACCTAGCAGCAAGGTACCAGGCGTTTTTGTACCCACAGGAGAGAGAATTTTCAAAGAGAAGCGAGTCTGGTAACGCACTTACAGGCCGATGCGATGTCACGTGCTCAGGCGAGCTAGCTCACAGCTTAACCCGCGATTAGACGCCTGTTTGGGATATGCTAGGCTAACACCCCATGCAATAAGGGAATTAGCACGGCCAAAATGCCTGTCCAAACACACACGTAAATGCCATGTAGATGAGGATATTAGCTATTACCCCCAGTGCAATAAATCGCTCTGCGCCCGATGGGCACTTTTTAACAGGGCAAATTTAACGCCAGCCCCATAGCTGGAGTCAAGTCTTGCCGCTTGTCAAGAGCTCATCTAAAAAAGGTTTTCTGTGGTTCCTACTACTGAGGTGCATTGGGGGGGCTTCCAGGAGCGGATCGTGGCGCTATCCACGTCTCTTTTTTTTATTTTATTTATACTGTAACTCCCTGACGCGGCCTCATCATCGCCACCGCCCACCCCGACTCCTGCTGGCAGAACACAGAGAAAGGGTCCGTGCACCACGGGGCTGCCTCCCGCCCCTGCCCCGCAGCTCTTGCCGTCTAGCAGTGAGCCCAAAGTGCCAGGGATTTTTAACACACAGGGTTTTTCATGTCCCGAGCCAAAATCACCAACAAGGACTCGGGGAATGGTGGGTTAAGTGACCGATCGTAACGTACAACATTACTAAACGTGCATCACTAAACGCCATCGGCCTAAAAGGGGAGACACAATCAGTACCTAAAAACAAACTATGCCATCAATCAGCGTCACAACTTGTTCCCTCATGGGGAGTCAGTTTGATATAAAAAAAAATATCTTTTAGGCAGGGAGAAAGATGTAAGGCACCAATGCCAAGACGTGCATCCAGAGTGCGCGCCTGTTATTTTCAACGTGCGCACACAGCCACAGCTGTCCTGGGCGTCGAATGCTTTTTAATGCGGCAGCTCGTTAAAATATAGCATCGTGCGCCCAGAAGAGGTGAATGTGCACGCGTTAAAAAAAGGGTGCCGAGTTTAGATGCAGGTTTTTTACGCGCACTTTATTGCATGATCTAAATACACCACATCTACCGGTTCAAATTTGTCCACATGTTTATTCACCCCTTCAAAAAAAATGTAGGAAATTTGTGAGGCAAGACTTCCCTTGGGTGAATCCATGCTGGCTGTGACCCATTAAACTGTGCCAATCTAAGGGGCCGATGGAATTAAGGGGATTAGTGCCTCTACAACGCGTGTCCAACGCGGAGTGAATCTAATAGCGCTTATCACATGCGTGTGAATGAGGCTATATTGCGTATTAACTCCTGATGCAAAAACAAATGTGCGTCCAGGACGCACATTTAGCGATCAGAAATTAATGCCTGCCTGGAGCAGGGGTTAATAGCCAAGCACTCTTAAAACTAGTACAGAAAAGCAGAAAAAAAACTGCTTTTCTGTACTGCCTCCTACTTAATATCATTGCGATAATATCATTAATATCATTGCGATATTAAGTAGGAGGAAAAACAAAACTAAATAAACTTTAAAAAAAAAAAAAAAAAGTTTTTAAAAAATTGCTGTCAGTCGCATGCAGGAAACGGACGCTCAACTGACCAGCATCCGTTTCCTGAACCCCCTGGCTGTGCGGCTGTATGACGTTTAGGGAAACTGACGCCCATAAACTCGGCCAAACGCCGAACGGGTTCTCATTAGCAAGGAGGCGCTAGGGTTGCTTGCACGGTCCTGGTGTCTCCTTGCTAGCGCAACCCCCTAATTTAAATATTGCGTGCTGCCCCCGGGGGGGGGGCACCTGGGGGGGTGTTAGGAAAGCGGGCGCTGACAATATCTGGTAAAGCTAAGAGAAACTGGGGAAGTAGGCAGAAATGGAAGAAAAAATAACAAATGTAGTAAAACGGGGAGGATAGGAATTATTTTAGTACTAGAAGAAAGTGCAAATGTGGCATTGTGAGATTCAGGTGAAGGAGAGGAATATGGAGAGACTGATGAGGAAAAAGTGAAATTGTGAACAAATATTTCTGTTCACTGGGTGAGGACCCAGGTGCAAGATCATATAAAGGGAATAAGACTGGAAGCGAGGTAAACCTCAATCGATTTTCAGAAAACTGTGTTTGTGGGGAGCTAACTAAACTTACTACTACTACTTAATGTTTTTATAGAGCTACCTAACATACCCAGCGCTGTACAAACGCACAAAAAAAGACAATCTAATAAGAAAAGTACAGGTCAGGAGACTCGGGGCAAGGAAGCTTAAGCGATCTCTTGGTAGCCCTGCTGACTCACCTTCAGAGTCGGGAGTAGTTCCGGAGGACTGGAGACAGGCAGGTGTGGAAGTAAGGGGGGGGAGGCAGGCTGAGGAGTGAGCTTGGAAAATATTTCTTTACAGAGAGGATAGTGGATGCATGGGGGCCAGTGTGTTTGTGTTGTCTTCCCTGTGGGCCCCCCCTTCTTCTCCCCCGCCACCACCTGCCAGCGCATCAGCGCACGGCACCAACGCACAGGGTCTCTCTTCACTGGGGAATCCTACCAGCGCGTCGCAACAGGGCCGCCGCCGTGCAGGCCCAGCGCTAACGTTTGTGCAGCTCTCTGTAAAGCTGGCCCTTCCTTGTTTTGGTTTGTTTTTTTTCTAATCGGGCTCAGTACAAGGGTATTAGGCACCCTAAATGAATCTTATGGCTTTGTGCCCGTCTTTTGCTCATCCCAGTCCTGACGACCTTTTTTTTTTTTTTTTGTCTTGTAGGTTGGTTGAAGAGTTCATGCTCTTGGCAAACATGGCGGTGGCCCACAAAATCTATCGCTCCTTTCGGGGTCAGGCATTGCTCCGCCGCCACCCGCCACCCCAGTCCAAGATGCTGGAAGACTTGATTGAGTTCTGTGAGCAGATGGGCTTGAACATTGACTTCAGTAATGCCGGGACCTTGCATGTGAGTACTGTGCTCTGCTCCGTGCCGTGCTGTGCTCAGCATGTATAACTCTGAGTCCTGGACAGTGCTCAGCCTAATCCAGGGCACACTGCTCCAAGCACAGCCCGTGCAGTGAGCGCACGCGGGGGAGGACTGCACTGTTCTCGTCCTACGGCGCGCGCGTTGCACTGCTCTCAGCACCCATCGTGAGCGGTGCACATCACGAGATGAGCGCTGCGCCCTGCTCTTCCCTGTTCAGAAGTATCACTGGACTTTGAAATAGTCTGCAGAGTGTTCAGCTTTGTCTTTTGTGATCGCTCACGAGCGAGGGGAGATGATAAGGAGAGAGAAGGCAAAGCTTCCCCTTCTGCTCTGCCGCGAGCCGTCTCTCGGGCTCTTGTTCACTTTTACACAATCTTGCAGGGCCGCCAAACGTATGTTCCTTGTTTGTTTGGCCAAGCTGGTTATTTGTGCCAAATGAAAAACCAAATTCTCCTTGAAGTCTGCAGGCACATTAGCTAGTGCCATTTACTATTTATTTATTTATTTATTTATTTAAGGCTTTTATATACCAACTTTCTTGATACAAATCAAATCAACTCGGTTTACATCGAACTAGGCAGTAACTATAACCAACCAAACAACAAGAGACAATTTGAAGGAGAATAAAGTTACATTATAACAAGGGTGCCTTAACTGGGAGTAGGAAAAATAAAGGGGGAACGAAGATAAAGTGCAATATACAAGAGAATATGTGAGGGGCAAGGAGCCATCCTCGTGGTAACTTGTAACATGATTTAGTGTTTATTTCCTTACATAATTGCTGGAACGTTATTTATTTACATAATTGCTGGCATAATTCAAGTGAGGCTGTTGGACAAGAGGCGGGGAAGGCTCGGCAGAATAATAATAAAATAATAATAATATATAATATAAAATAATATATAATATATATTATTATATATTATAATATTATATATATATAATATTATAATATTATATATATATAATATAAAATAATAATAATAAAACTTGTATTCCTTGCACTGTCCACAATTCAAGGCGAGTAACAAAACAATACAGATAATATTAAAAACAAACTCTAAAAACCAACATATCAAATAAGGGAAACCAAAATCAAAGCAGTGATGGGAACCAGCTGCAGAATCTAAGCTTCAGCTGCTGAAGTGCGCTCTGCCCGACTTCATGCCACTTTCCAGGTGACCTGAGGCTATGGAGAAGGTGGCCGTGTCTCCAAACTGCCAGGTCAGGAATCCCTCACCCACAGTTCTGCAAAGGACTCCGCTTTGATTATGTCCCAAGGGAGAAACTCCCTCAGCCTTTCCTCCTGTTTTCTCAATAGCAGTCCTCGGCTTTCTCTTTCTTTCTAGAACTGTCCCCCTGGGAATTTTCTCTTCTGCTTCCTCTCCTTCCAAGGACCCTGCTCGGATTTAAAGCAGGTTCTTCTTACATCCAAGAGGCCTGCAATAAGCTCACTCTGCCACAGTGGCAATGACCAGTATGAGTTTGAGGGCCAAAAGAGGCAAGAATATCAAGACATGCAAACTGCAACACTGGTTTGCTGAATCCTAGAGAACAGAGTTTCTAACAATCTGATACTATTCTGTTTGGCTTTTTCCAGAAAAGTTTGAATGAAGCAATTGGGACAGATAAATATGCAGCTGCTCGAAAGGAAGTGGTGACCAACATGTGCTCCCGACCGATGCAGGTAAGGAGGACTCGTGTCACTAACCTGTGCTCCCGACCGATGCAGGTAAGGAGGACTCATGTCCCTGCTGCATTGCTCGCCTTCCTATCCTGCAGCGCTAACCTCTCAGTACCAGTTAAATGATGGTTTGAATATTTCAGGCTAAGCCTGTAGATGGAAGTCATGAGTGGCTTGAGGAGGCAGTTTAGCTTCAGGGAGTGTCTGCTGATGTTAGTACTGTTTGAAAGGCTGAATCGCCGCTTTCTATTTCCCCTTCAAGACCTTATGGACCTCTTGTATCATCTGTCAGTAGTCCCTTCTTCTGGGAACAGTTTTAAATAAATCGTTTGACTGCTCTGTGAATTTTAGGCATGTTTGACAGGTCTTTCAGGAAAAAAAGGTTTCCTAGCGTGTAGCAGATGGTCTCAGGACCAATGGGTATAGGTACTCCTGATAGCAGTTGGAGATGGATCAGATTTCAATCTGATGTCAGCCCTAGTACGTATACCCCTGCAGGACGCCATGCTCTTCAGTATTTTCCATCTCCATAGCAGTTAGGGACTACCTGCACGCTCTCACAGCGTTGGAGCAAAATTTAATGGAGAAAAACCCAAAATAAGAAGAAAACTTACCTCAACAGTCAAAATTCCTGCGATCTTGGAATTCCTACAGAATGGCCTACAGAAGGGATTGTCCCTCAACTCCATCAAGGTACAGGTGGTCGCATTGTCATGCTACGGAACCAAGCGCGAGGGCAACACCATAGCCTCTCACCTGGATGTTTCACGTTTCCTGAAAGGAGTCAAGCACATCTGACCCCCTCTAAAATGGCCGGTACCTCTTTGGAACCTCAACCTGGTCCTGGATTTCTTAGCAGGAGCCTCTTTCAGACCTCTCCACGGCCTGTCTCTCCGACTACTAATGTTGAAGACAGCCTTCTTGCTGGCAGTTTGTTCAGCCCGTCGTATATCCGAGCTACAAGCACTGTCCTGCCGGGAGCCATTCCTCAGACTCACCCTGGGAACCATCCAGTTACGCACAATTCCGTCGTTCCTCCCCAAAGTGGTGTCTCACTTCCATATCAACCAAACCATCTCACTACCATCGCCAGATAAACATAAGAATTCAGAAGAGGCTCGAAGTCTACGCCACCTCAACATTAGCAGACTCCTATCCAGATACCTGGAAATGTCAGATCCCGTACGAAAAATGGACCACCTATTCGTCCTTCACAGTGGGAAGAGACAAGGGGAAGCGGCCTCACAAGCAACCATAGCCCGCTGGATCAAATAAGTTATCAAGGCGGCCTACGTAGAAGCAGGCAAGCCGCCGCCTCTACAACTCAAGGCCCATTCTACTAGAGCCCAGGCAATGTCCTGGGTAGAAACCAAGATGTTGTCACCCGCCGAGATTTGCAGGGCGGCGACATGGTCCTCCATCCACACCTTTTCCAGGTTTTACTGCCTGGATGTTCAGGCTCGGGAGGACACAGCATTTGCAAGGGCAGTACTAAGTGGGTCACGGGCAGCTGCCCACCCGGTTCGGGAGTAGCTTTTATACATCCCATTGGTCCTGAGTCCATCTGCTACATGCTAGGAAATGGAGAAATTACTTACCTGATAATTTCGTTTTCCTTAGTGTAGACAGATGGACTCAGCATCCCACCCACGGCTGCCGTTACTCATGGAATGCTCGAGTCACTCAAGGGTAAGCCATACTTTCCTTCATCTAGGACACCTATCCTACCGGGTGTCGATGTTTTCCGGTTGAGGGCGCTGGCGGTCTCCAGCTATAACCAAATTCAACCAACTCAAGTTAATCAAGTTATAAAGTTAATCAAGTTCTTCAAGTTATGAAGTTATACAAGTCATTCAAATTAGTCAGTCACACATATATCCACAATGCTTTTTGAGGAGCATACTGAAGAGCTGCACTTCCTGCAGGGATATATGTACTAGGGGCTGACGTCAGATTGAAATCTGATCCGTCTCCAACTGCTATCAGGAGTACACTATACCCATTGGTCCTGAGTCCATCTGTCCACACTAAGGAAAACGAAATTATCAGGTAAGTGATTTCTCCATTTAGGAATATAAAAAAATCAAAATAAGTAAAATAAAATAAATAATCTCTTTAATAGCCGGATGTAATGAGTGTTATTTTTCGTAATATAATTTTACATTTCTGTGTTTGTTTAAAATATTTGGTAAACCTGTTTAAAATTGGTAAATGATTTTACAAGCCCTATATACTAAATTAGTGATCGTTTTTTTTATCCATGTGAGGAAATGTGGATTTTATTTCTCATTCATTGGGCAGTCAGTGAGTGGACAACCAAAGGGGCTGAATTAGCAGAAGTTTGAAATTTGTGAGCAGTGGCTTCAACCATCAGAGCTTCAACCCTGGCTTTGTCCATTCGCACATCTTTCATAAACACTCACAATTCAGTTACCTTTCATACTTAAAACTAAGTATGCTTGGATCAAAAATGCCGGCTTGGGGTTTCTAAAGACCGCAGTTAGGAAATTTAAATATCAGTGGAGGGAGAAGGCCTGCAGGGGAATGTGCTAAAAATCCTAAAAATACTGCATCCATTGCCATTGAGTCTGCCGCGATCCCTGTTCTATATTTCTAAACTTATCTAATTACATATATTAGCCTTTTTAGACGGTTCGGTTTAGATTTGGTTCGGTTTGCCGTGAGAATCAAGAAAACTTGAAAGTGTGCCCCGATATTTAAAAAAAAAAAAAAATGTTGAGAGGCTCTGCGTGAAGGGACTCCAAAAATTTGTATTTCTCTTTTACTTGAGTTGTTAAACACTGAGATGCTAATATTATTTGGTGACATTTAAATACTGATGAAACAAATCCCCGTTTTCTTTTACTGTTTCGTATGCTCTTGTTGATTGTACCGGTGGTAAAAGTCTGTTAAGTGAAAAGTGTTCTCCATGACTGAGGCAGTGCCGTGCGCAGCTTCCTGCATAGGAGCAGCTCTTCCGGGGAGAAGCCCGCTCGGCTGAGAGCCCCGCGCACTCTCTGCTGCTGCTTCCAGGGTGAGAGTGGCGTATCCCATTTTTGTGAACGGAGGGCCTACTCACGATGCGCGCCCCGGCTCCCAGAGAGTGCCCTTTGTAGCTTTCCTCCACTAGAGGTTCAAAGTGCTTGGCTTTTAGCCAGACTCGGACCCCAGTCAAAGAGCAATTCTCCCACCGCAAGATGTGAGCACTAAGCAGGTGGAGTCTGCACGGCAGAACTTTGACTCCATGAATTCATCACGTTACCTTACTCTCTTTCCCTGTCTCTCACTCTTTCTCATTTCATCTTTATTCCTCTCTCCCAAATGCATTTTGCAGAGGATGAGCTGTCAGAAGCTTGGCTTGCTTGGGAAGATGCTGATCTGTGTTAGTGCTGCTTAAAGCTTGCCAAGTTTGACAGTGCAGCTGGGAACCAAATGATGAATGTAGAGTAGAACATTAGAAAATGCCCCAGTGCATTTGCAAAATGCCTGTTGTCATGTAAAGGTGGAATATACATAAGTTCCAAAGTCTGGAGATAGATTTATCCTTCCAGTGCTGCTATTAAAGCAGAGACGAAGCAAGGCTGCCACAGGCACGCACTCTAGTACTGCAGGGTTATGGGCTGGCCTTGTGTCCGAAAACCCGGGTTTGATTCTCAGTCCAGGCTTCTATGCCCCAGGCTGGTCAGGGTTAGGGATGCTGCGGAGAGAGGTATTTTCAGCCATCCCTTAATGGTGACACCTAGTGGCCGGACCTAGAGACTACGTTAGCTGCATTCCAGTTCATAGCCCCTGGCCAAAGGCTGACAATATTGCAATGCCTGTGCTGAGTTGGAAGTAGGCAAGGTCCCCTTGGGAGGGGGAGGGAGGTGAATAAGGGTGACCACCCTGGATCTTGTACTTTGGGGGGGCCCCACACCACCATGGTCAACGTCGTCAACGCTATAAGTTCAGCATTCCTGGGCCCCTCTCCTTTCTAAGGTCAGCCCTGGGAGAGAGATATAAAATTAAGGGAAAATACCCAAGTAGTTATAAATAAAAACTCATGGCATTGTAGCCCAACAGTGGTCGGTTCAGGATGAGCTGGAAGCCCAAAGGAGCAAGAGGAAACTGCCATGGTTTTTCCTGGAGGATTTGCTAGCATTACGCCCGCTGTTACCACATTTTAGGAACGTTAATTTAAAGCACCTCTCTGCTGCTAAAAGCTAATTTGTGAAAATGAGGTTCTCGAGTTTCCCACTGGGTGCTGTCCCAGCTGATCAGAATTACTCAGCTAATGCACACTGCTCATGGATTGAGTAGGAAAGGCCATGACACCACCGGACACTTACCGGCTCGCTGTCTGAGACAATCACCAGCAGATGAGAGACATCGGGAAAGGAGTCTAAGATTTAACCCACAAATGGTGCAATTGGGACACGACTGGAAGGGAAAAGAAATAGGAAGTGTGTCTGTGCTGCCTTCTAAATGAATATCTGAGACCTCAGAGGCCCATGACTCCTCTTCACAGAAAGCCCACAGGTCAGCTCTGTGTGTGTCACAAAGCCATTCATAAAGCAGGTCTCGCTATGCTGTTTGTTAGGAGAATTAATAGACTGGGGCTGCGTAAGAAGGAATGTAGGGCAGTGGAGTGGAGGGGACTGAACTAAGTAGTGGGCGACCTTCTACTAGCTCCTGAACTTTGACCTGTAGGTTGGAAAATGAGGGCTTGATGCTATCCTGTTCGTTCTTTTCAGTTTTTGTAAGGTATGTTGCTTTCTGTAGTAACTGTAGAGCGCTCACTCTTGGACATGGCTTAACGTGGGCAGGGATTGTTGAACGTGACATTATCCTTCTTGTGATGCCTTGTGCTGTAATGGGTTTTCCCCTTGGTCCTGTTTTAGATGGCGTTGTACTTCTGCGCTGGAAGCCTGAATGATGAGACTCTGTTCCGGCACTATGCACTGAACGTGCCACTGTACACCCATTTCACATCACCCATCCGACGCTTTGCTGATGTCATCGTGCACCGTCTTCTCACTGCAGCCATCGGTAGGTTCAGAAGAAGCTGACATGTATAGATATGCACATTCTGATGACAGAGAGAGACCGCCAGGTCCAGATGGTTTACCCATAATTACAGATATAATTCTTAACAACAGTAAAAAATCAGAGAAGCTGATGATATCTAAAATGTTTTTGTCCACAGTCACCACTAGATAGCAGTGCGTTAACCTTGCTTATTGTACTGGAATCCCATTGATGGGGAGGGCTGCCCAGCTTCATGCTGAATATTGTAGTGCTATCAGTGGGTGGTCTGATTTCCTTAGACAGCTATAGATGGAAGTAGTATGATACTGCTGCTGTTGCTGTTTCTGGCCTTCTCTAACCAGGCTGTACTACCATGTACATGAAGCTATAACGTGTGTGTGTGTGTGTGTGTGTGTGTGTGTGTGTGTGTGTGTGTGTTTGTGTATTCCAGGCTGTGGGAGTCCTGTGAGCCTCTCAGTGGCAGCCATTCAGAAACAATCCGATCACTGCAACGACCGGAAGACTGCTTCCAAGCGTGTGCAGGAGCTCAGCACCGAACTCTTCTTCTCTGTGTTTGTCAAGGTGAGGCCCAAGAGTTTCTGTGTAACAGCCCATGAACCATTCCCAGCAGCAGAGTATGAAATTGTTCTACTTAGATATACTCTACAGCTCTCCTGTTCAAAAAAAAAAAAGATGCCTGTATTTTGCATTCATGTATGAAGAACATCAGACGTGCCATGGTAGATCAGATCAATGGTCCTTCGAGCCTCGACAGTGGCCAGTCCAGGAGATCCATTCCCAGAAGTAAGAGGTGGGCAGTCCCCTCGTACCTACCTGGCTAGTACCTGTCAAGGAACCTGTCCTCCAGAATCTTGTTCAAACACAGATAGATACAAACATACGTAATCATTTCAAGGAAACGGGTGAGTTAAAACAGAAAATTGACCCAGCTATACCATGACCCTTGTCCACATTCTGTGGTGACAAATTCCACAGCTTAATTGTACATTGGCTGAAAAAGCACTTTCTTAAATGTGTTCTGAATCAGCTGGAAGTTACTTTCATGGCTGTCCCCTCGTGCTAGCACTGGTTCAAAGGTAAATAACCGTTCCCTCTTAACTTGTGCCACACCATTCACAGTCTTTTAACGATACCTTTACACAGCTTATTTACACTGTACTGTGACTGCACTGCAAAACTGCAATGCAAGAGCATCTGTAAATAAAAAGAAACCTGCCACCACATATTATATATCCATGCATCCTGCGCACATGGAGTGGACCATTCATGTTCCAAAGAGACCAGCAGATCCGCTCCTGGTTTTACCCGTTGCATGCAGGGAGCTGGAGCTGCTTTTCTTTACTGAATTCCTTAAGAAAAGCAAGATTGCACCTCCATGCGTGCAGGGCTGGCTGAACCTGCCTTCGGAGATAGCATACGGTAAGAAAGGGTCCGGTGGTGGACTGGCAACATCTTTTATTTCCTTGATGGGAAAGGGACACTCGTGCAGCAACATAACCCAGTTCTATATGTTTTGGGTTTTTTTTTTAATTAAGTTTTTAAAAATGTTTATACTTCTACAGAAATTGCCCCATAATGTCATGGGCTTCTCTTTGTTTCACTCTACGTCACCAATAAGGAGTGATGTCAAAGAGCACAGAATACAGCTGGCAGCTGCACTATAAAAAAAAGCACTCGTATTAATAAACCTTAAAAAAAGAGAGAATGAAATTGAAGCATGCGCGTGTGTGTGTGTGTGTGTGTGTGTGTGTTTGTGTGTTCCCTCACCCACTCGTCCCCTTCAGTAGGAACTGGAAGCCTGCTATAGGGGAAGAGGCGCTTTACCTGAGAAGTGTGACTGCTGTAAATGCTCCAGGGCTGTTTTGCTTGGGGGTTGTTAAAGGAAGACAATCTTCGCACGGCTGTGCACTGCGTCACGTGCCATTGAAAGCATTCTGCATTTTTTGCACTGTTAACCCAGGAGTCTGGCCCCTTGGAATCTGAAGCCATGGTGATGGGAGTCCTGAACGAAGCCTTTGATGTCTTGGTGCTGAGATATGGGGTCCAGAAACGCATCTACTGCAATGTAAGAGCCTTTACACTCTAATTTGGGTTCTTCAAGCAGCATGGTATCGCTTCTGCATAGCAGAGGCTGAGGGATTAGAGCATTGTCTGAGAATTGGGAATCCTGGCTCTGCCATCGTAATTCTGATGCTTGATGCAGCTCCTGAAAGATTAATGTACAAAAACATTAATAACCATCTAATCCCATCAATCCTATCAACAAGAATGGTAGCAGAGTGTTATTTTCAGGTTTGATGGGAAAACCAGGCAAATAATCAAAATAGAGCAGAGGATGGCGGGAGGTATATAACAAGGCTCCGTTGGTTTTAGTCCACCGAGCAGAAACCCTCTACAATAAATGGAAAAAACTTTCATAAACCAAAATCATTTATGTAGTCCTTGAAATATCCCCACTTTTGTACAAGAAGCTGTGTCCCCGACACACACGTGTTTCGTGGCCGCGCTGCATCGGGAGGGACAGTGGTATTTCAATCAGCTTCTGTCCTTGAATACAGAACTCCGATAGATGCACAGTGTACGCTGATTGAAACTCGTACGTGTCGGGGGAACTCCGATAGATGCACAGTGTACGCTGATTGAAACTCGTACATGTCGGGGGAACTCCGATAGATGCACAGTGTACGCTGATTGAAACACGTGCGTGTCGGGGGAACTCCGATAGATGCACAGTGTACGCTGATTGAAACACGTGCGTTTCGGGGGAACTCCGACAGATGCACAGTGTACGCTGATTGAAACTCGTACGTGTCGGGGGAACTCCGATAGATGCACAGTGTACGCTGATTGAAACACGTGCGTGTCGGGGGAACTCCGATAGATGCACAGTGTACGCCGATTGAAACTCGTACGTGTCGGGGGAACTCCGATAGATGCACAGTGTACGCCGATTGAAACTCGTACGTGTCGGGGGAACTCCGATAGATGCACAGTGTACGCCGATTGAAACTCGTACGTGTCGGGGGAACTCCGATAGATGCACAGTGTACGCCGATTGAAACTCGTACGTGTCGGGGGAACTCCGATAGATGCACAGTGTACGCCGATTGAAACACGTACGTGTCGGGGGAACTCCGATAGATACACAGTGTACGCCGATTGAAACTCGTACGTGTCGGGGGAACTCCGATAGATGCACAGTGTACGCCGATTGAAACTCGTACGTGTCGGGGGAACTCCGATAGATGCACAGTGTACGCCGATTGAAACTCGTACGTGTCGGGGGAACTCCGATAGATGCACAGTGTACGCCGATTGAAACTCGTACGTGTCGGGGGAACTCCGATAGATGCACAGTGTACGCCGATTGAAACTCGTACGTGTCGGGGGAACTCCGATAGATGCACAGTGTACGCCGATTGAAACTCGTACGTGTCGGGGGAACTCCGATAGATGCACAGCGTACGCCGATTGAAACTCGTACGTGTCGGGGGAACTCCGATAGATGCACAGCGTACGCCGATTGAAACTCTTACGTGTCGGGGGAACTCCGATAGATGCACAGCGTACGCCGATTGAAACTCGTACGTGTCGGGGGAACTCCGATAGATGCACAGCGTACGCCGATTGAAACTCGTACGTGTCGGGGGAACTCCGATAGATGCACAGCGTACGCCGATTGAAACTCGTACGTGTCGGGGGAACTCCGATAGATGCACAGCGTACGCCGATTGAAACTCGTACGTGTCGGGGGAACTCCGATAGATGCACAGCGTACGCCGATTGAAACTCGTACGTGTCGGGGGAACTCCGATAGATGCACAGCGTACGCCGATTGAAACTCGTGCGTGTCGGGGGAACTCCGATAGATGCACAGCGTACGCCGATTGAAACTCGTACGTGTCGGGGGAACTCCGATAGATGCACAGCGTACGCCGATTGAAACTCGTACGTGTCGGGGGAACTCCGATAGATGCACAGTGTACGCCGATTGAAACTCGTACGTGTCGGGGGAACTCCGATAGATGCACAGTGTACGCTGATTGAAACTCGTACGTGTCGGGGGAACTCCGATAGATGCACAGTGTACGCTGATTGAAACTCGTACGTGTCGGGGGAACTCCGATAGATGCACAGTGTACGCTGATTGAAACTCGTACGTGACAGGGACACAGCTTCTTCTACAAAAGTGGGGATACTTCAAGGACTTCATAAATGATTTTGGTTTATGAAAGTTTATTTTCTACTTACTATGGAGTTTCTGCTCGGCGGACTATAATCACCTGAGACATCATCCACTGCACTATTTTTAATTTTTTAGAGATATATTGGTGACATTTTGCTTCTTTGATTGGAAGGTATGAGTGTGCTTTCTGAATGTTTGGAGTGGTTAGATCAGTGTGACATTAATATTTGTTGTAAACATTCAGTTAGTTGTAAAACTATGTTGTATTTGGGCAGCACTGCCACTTTAGAAGATGGTGATTTCTCTTTTCCATATATCAGAAGGTCTATTGAGCGTAATACTTTGTTACATTACTTGACTTGTCATTCTAAGAAATTACAAGATAAGTAATTTGCCATTTGGCCAGTTTGTATGCCTATGTAAGCTTTGCTCTACTGTCTCTGAGTTTAAAACTTGTGCGGTCGTTATGAAAAAAGAGGTTTCTTGCTAGAGGTTATCCATCACAGATTATTAAGCAGGTATGTACTAGGGTGAGATGGATGCAGCCTGAATTATTGTTACAACCTAAAAAATCCCCTTTACGTGCATGTTTGATTTGGGCTTTGCCGTATTCACCCTATATTTATTTGGTCCAGTGAAGCATAAAACAACCTTGGTCCATTTTACAGCCACCTTCCATGTTCAGACTCCTTCCATTTTTGCGTTGGAAAGAGCGCCCAGTCTCCATGATAAATTGGTGCAGTCTGTGTTTTTACCACAGAGTGACTTGTAAATATCACATTGTGAAACGTTGGCTTATCTGTGCAGACCGTGTAGCGTTTGTCCACAATCTGTTGATGGTAAGGAGCTACCTTTTTCTAAGTTAAATTCAACAAGGGTTACAGATACAGACCATATTTAGTTGTTTATTTAAAATGCTTACATTCTATAGCATCCAAGAAAAAATTCTGCCCGGAGGTAATGCCCTAGCTCACGTCTGCTCACTCGGGTAAGCTTGAGTGGCAGCCACCTGCCACAGTCTTGTTCCCACTCATCATAATGCCTGAGATGGTACATACCAAGTGATTTTGCTTCCAACGGAACAAGAATACTCAGAATTTAATAACTTACGTGTTGTAAGCAGCAGTAGGAATTTTGACCTCCATTTAACTGGAAGCCAAAGTAATTCCTGTAAAGCAGGAGTTGTATGATCCTGCCGAGTACGACAAGGCCCATATTAACTTCTCAGGCAGGCCCACGCATAAACTACTACAGTAGTCGAGGTGCCCTTAATACTAATGTTTGCAGCACAGTTCTAAAAAAGTTGGGTGGCAATAATGGCGTCAAAGGTTTCAACATTTTTAATTTATATAATGCGTCCTATGCTAAATGCCAAACATATAGAGTCTAAGATCACCCCTAAACTACGTATCTCGGAAAAGTTGAGCAATGTGATGTTTTCATAGGATATTGTCAGTATTTCCTCCTAAAGGACACTTTCCCACCAAGAGTAGCCTAGGCTTCTGAATATTCAGAGGCAATCAGTTTTTAGGCAACCAACCCTTAATAAGTGTCATGCAGTCACAAAAGAGCTTCTCAGGAAGCACGTCAGGCTCTCACTGCAAGGGATATATAGCTGGATGTCGTCTTCATATATGAAATATGTTACATCCAATGCCTGGAGAACCGACCCTAGTGAGGACAAATGTTGAACAGGACAGAGGACATGTTTGGCCATGGGAGTTGTGTATCTCATTTGATGTCCTTGCAACTTGATCTATGTTGGTTAAGACCACATGGGTCTTGAAACAACGCATAATTGAACATCAAAGTCGTTTTGAAAATTAGAAGCTCCACTGGTCGCACATTGTTTAGCAGCGGGACACGGTTTTCAAGATTTGACATTTTCCATGTTAGATAAGCCCCAGCACAATGTTCAATCTTGTTATGTTCGGAGGAGCCGTGGATTTATGGAATTATGGACTATTCCTCCACAAGGATTGAGTAGAGTAGCTTGGTCTGTCTTTATATAAATTGCTGGGGGGTGGTTCTGAGTGGTTGCTGACATTGACTGATGATGCTGTTTAAGAGATGTGTTTTAAATTAGATTGGCATCTGAAATTGATTTGATTATTGGTTTGAATGGATTATGCCTTCAAATATTTTCATAGTTTATGATGCCGGTCCTCATGTTGAAACCCTTGGAGGTGTAGCGTTCGGATAGAAAGTGGCATGTCGAAGTGCATGTGTTTATATTTAGGTTTGGACAGTTTTTTAGTAAGGATATGTTGTCTGATTTATTGCAGTCGACCCCTGAAACAGACAATGAACTGTCGAATGTTTAAAGCCCATTGCATGGCATAAGACAGCATAGAACACTCTGATCCCACACTTGTTGATAGATTTCATGTGATTAGATGGTTGAAATCTTTTGTAAAGTTGGCATCCTTCATTAATTTTTTGTGAAGGATTTTTACTCAGTTAGATTTTTGAGGTCTCAGTCTAACTTTTGTGGTCTCGTGTTTCAAGTCCCTGAATCTGTTTTTCTCTTTCCTTTCTGCTGCTGTATCTTCCCCGGCAGGCCCTGCCGCTGTTAGGGAGCCATTTCACAAAGGTGGGGAAGAAGCCGGAGCTGACACTCATCTGGGAGCCTGAGACTCCGGAGCAGGCAGCAGTACACCAGGTAACTGGAAAGGATGTCCCGGGAGGGAGGGAGGGCTCGACTGTGCTTGGCAGGGAGTGGGGGGGACACACTCACATATTCTTCTTTTTTGCCTTGTCCTTGATTACTGGATGCTCTTCAAAGAGCTGCTGTCCTTATTTCTAATGGATTCCCAGAGTGGCCCTAGTGATTACAGAGCGGAGAGATAAGTAGGATTGCAAATCACAGGTCCATCTGTGTGATCTAAAGCAGTCTTGGGACAGAGGCTTGTTCTTTTTGGTCTCACAGTTTTCTTCTGCATCTTTCAGCATTCAGCTAAATTGGAACTGATCTCTACTGGTGCTATAGTGCTATGAGCCTTCATTTACAGCTATTGGGGAGGGGTTCCCAAATTTTTTTTTTAACACTCCCTTCTTGTCCAGCCACTGCAATAAAAGACCGCAGCTCGCTCAGGAACCTGGTACACATGCTGGCTCCTCTTGTAATGTGTAATGGGCACAGATATTTTCAAAGTGTCCATATTGGGGCCTTGTCCACCGTTATGGTTTATCTGCGCACCTTTGCACCTAAGCTTGGTAGATTTGCTACAGAAAATAAAGGGCATAGACATGAACATAGAATCTACACACTGTATTTTCCCATCCCACCACAGCACTCCCTGGAAGGCCTCTGTTAAATGGAGCTAAAATCCCATGTATTATTCCATTTCACAACTGCTTTTAGCCACGTTGAAGGGGACCACTTTTCAGACAGCCAGTGCATTGAAGCCACTATTTACTTGTGTATTTCCATTTGATATTCCCCCTCTTCCTAGTAAGGCACAAGGTGGGTTACAAAGAAAGAAGTGAATTACACAACTTATATCTGGCGAAGAAGAGGACATAAGAACATAAAACTGCGAATTGAACAATGCAAAACTGTACATGTAGCAATACACAGTGTACACTGTGGATTCCTAGCAATAAGATGAACACAGCACATAAAAGTAGAATAATACTTTTACAGTTAACTAGCAGTAAGATGGGTGGAAATGCAGAGTTCCGAAGAATAGCCAAGTTTTGATTCTTTTTCGAAAGGAAGAGTGATGGATTTCCTTATAGCTTTCTGTAGGTGGCAAGTTTCCTGGTAGCTTCCACCATTTTGCTCGGCATCCCTGCCTTATACGGTCCCATACTGCCCTCAACCTGCCAGTATTCTCTGTCTCCAGCAGATGGTAGGAGAGCATCCTATGCTGTGATCTGAGGCCTAGTTAGATTGGATTTTCTCAGGCAGCTCCTGAGGTGGAAGTCTGGTGCCCCCTCCCTTAGTGGAGCAGTGCCCTAGGCTTGGGGACTTCCAGGGTTTTGGAAATAGGCTTTTGTATCCTGCCCCCCCTTCTCCCCCTCTCCCTCCTCTTGCTATCCTGCAGTTTTCCCCTGCTCTCCTTCTAGGGGGGAAAAAAAAGGGGGCTTAGATCAAGGGGAAGGGAGTCCCTCTTGCAGCTTGGGGAGCAGTTTGCTTATTTCTCCAGAGCTGGTGCCCTGAGAGATTAAAGTTGAAAAGGAGAGAAGGGAGAGAGTCTTCAGAGGAGCTCCCAGTCGACGTGGTCTTTGCCACCAGCACCTAAGTAAGTACTTTGCCATTTTTTGAGATCACTGAGTTATATTTTTTTGCCTCTTCCTCTGAGCACAGGAAGTAGCCCGTGTTTTGCTCTGACTGTAGTTCGCATCGGCATGGGGGTGCGAGAGGAGTGTACTTTGCCAAAAATACACCCGAGAGGAGGAGGTGGAGCAGCATAAACCACAGTGCTGTCCAGGGGGCCTGCATCGAGCTTACTGCTGAGACAGCCAGTTTGGACCTGCAGCCAGAGGGAGAAAGAGATCTGGGGCTTTCTCCATTGTTCCTCGCAATCCTGGCCCTTGTGTCAGGAGCGACTTTACCTGTGGGTGTTGAAGGGGCAGCTCCTGTTCGTCCTGCTGCGGAGTTAATCTCTCCCTCGGTTTTTTTCTGCAGGGTCAGGCAAGGTTTTGAAATGTTTACATAAAGCCTTTTGCATGGGGCAGAGCTTACCCTCCAGGTCCCTCTCTTATGATTTCTCCTCCCCAAAGGGGTAGTTAAGGGGGAGAAGAACCACAAGAGAAGAGGAGGAGAAGAAGAGAAAGATGATGGGGAGGATCCTCAGAGTCAGCGTTTTTGCTGCTTGGGCCTAAGGATTGCAAGAAAGGTGACAATGAAACTACAGTTGGAAGAGGGTGAGTGTCCCCGAACAGAAGGTGAGGGCTCTTCTATGGTCCTTTTCCATAGGGACGAGCCACCAGGGTTGATCTCTCATTCCTTGCAGATTCCGAATATTTCAGAGAAAAAGGAATAGGAGGGTCCAGAAGCAGCTGAGGATCTGCACAGACCATCATCTTACGTTCTTTCCCTTACACAGGGCAGTGAAGGATTTAATTGATTTGTAATGGGAGTCTTCATAAGCCAACTTTAAAGCAGGCTGAGCACTTGCAAAGGTATATGCCTTGGTCACTTCTGAAAAGGATAAGCTGAGGTTTCCAAAAGTGGATGCCTTGGTCACTTCTGAAAAGGATAAGCTGAGGTTTCCAAAAGTGGATGCCTTGGTCACTTCTGAAAAGGATAAGCTGAGGTTTCCAAAAGTGGATGCCTTGGTCACTTCTGAAAAGGATAAGCTGAGGTTTCCAAAAGTGGATGCATTGGTGTGTTCGGTTACCAAGCATATCACTGGGGTCCAGCGCTTAAGGATGCACAGAATGAAGCAATGCTCAAGCAGGCGTTTGAGGCGGCTGGAATGGCGCTTCAGATGGCGGTGCGCATGTGGAACGAGCAGGGTTGCACATGTCACAGTAATTGCAAGAGAGAGATTTAGATAATCCATAGTGGATGAGTCAATGCAGATGGAACCAGGGGCAGCAATTTTGACAGATGCAACCTTTGCTCTGGTTTGGACTTCGGCTACAAGTTTAGCTTCTGTCATGGCAGCCAAGTGAGTGCTGTGGCTTCAGCATTGGTCTGCAGACTCAATTTCCAAGTCCAGTTTGATCAAGCTTCCTGTCACAGGAAAGCTGCTCTTTGGTGAGGATCTGGAGAAAGTGACCAAAGCTTGGGATGGTTCGAAGGTATTCCGGCTTCCAGAGGATCAGCTTAGAGCCCCTTTGCATTCCACACAGCCTAGATCTCACTTTTATGATTCCAGAAAAATTAGACAAGGTCACTTTTCTGGTGGTCTTGGGAATCAGCCTTTTGATTGGTTTCAGCCCTTCCTCTGAGAGAGGGGGTGCCAGGGGGTTCTGGGTCCTTCCATAGTTCTCAATGAAGGTGTCGGGACCCAGCTTCTGGCGGTTATATTTTTGCCTTCATCTAGAAATGGGTGTAGATAAAGTCAGATCAGTAGGTATTGGAGATTGTTCATGTCAGCTGAGCATTGAAGTTTTCCTCTCCTACACCAAACACTTTTATGCCTTTTCCTTGTTCTTCCACACAAAGGGAATAGGTGATTCAAGGTACTTTGAATTGTCTTCTTCATATCAGCACAGTGGTCCCATTTCCCAGAGAACTAGAGAGTATTGGGTGCTACTTATTTTACTTTGTTAGATTTTGGATTTAAAGGAGATCAACAAGGCCCTGAAGGTCACTCATTTCAGAATGGAGACTTTAAAGTCGATCATCTTGGTTTTAAGGCAGGGACAATTTCTAACAGTCATATCTCCATATTTACCATAAGAGAAGGACATCAGAAGTTTCTCCGTTTTGTAATACTAGATAGTAATTTTCAGTTTCAGGCCCTGCCTTTCGGGTTAGCCACAGTTCCCAGAATCTTCTCCAAGGTAATGGTAATGGTGGCTGCCTATTAATGTCAGGAAGGGGTTTTGGTGCACCCTTATCTGGAAACTGATTGATCTGAGCAAAATTGTTACCAGAGAGCAAAAAGGTTACAGCAAGAGTGATTTGTTTGTTGCAGGACCTTGGCTGGGTGATAAATTTTGCAAAGAGCAGATTGTAACCTTCTTAGTTTCTGGAGTATCTAGAGGCTCGATTCAATACATTAAGGGTTTATGTGAAATTAATAGCTCAACGAATACTCAAGTTGCAGAATCAGGAGGGCCTTGATCTCAGTGAGCCGTTATCTTCAGCTGTTTGGGGGTTCATGGCAGCAGCCTTGGATTTAGTTCCATGGGTGAGAGCTCACATGAGACCCTGTCAGAGAGCTCTGCTGTCAAGATGGGACCCATGTTCTCAGGATTGCTCCATTCAGTGCTGTTTCAGGTCAGAGTCAGTCTGCAGTGATGATTATAGACTGACGAAGAAAGGGGTGGATTTGAAATCCCCATCTTGGATTTACAGCCATGATGGGAGTTCAGTCTGTTGGGGTGCTCATTGCCAGGAGCAAGTGGCTCATTGACACTTGGAGGTCAGAGGAAGTTCAGTAGTCCATCGCTCTTTCGGACTCCAGGGCATTATTTCTTCGGGAGGATATTCAGTCAGGGTTCTCTCCAATAATGCAACTGCAGTGGCAAACGTGAACCATCAAAGGACGATGGTTCACACATGCCCATGTAGTCATGGAGACATCCTTTCTGTTAGATTGGGAGAAGAAGAATGTGAGGGTCCTCTCAGCATTCCACATGGCAGGAGTGAATGTTCAGGTGGGTTTTTTAAACTGCAACTTTCTGGATCCGGGAAAATGTCTGTCTCGGAAGAGGTTTGCTTGAATAGTGGACTGGTGGGCTCTTCCGGGATTGAACTTGATGGGTTCCAGAAGGAACACAAAAGTAGAAATGCTTTTCATCAGAAGGCAGGAATTTGATGCAGGGATAGCATTGGGGGGGGTCTGGATGTGTTGGTGCAGGAATAGCATTGGGGGGTCTTCTGTATCTATTTATGCCATGGCCCCTAATAGGGAGGATTCTTCACAGGATTTCCTTTAATCCAGGTCTACTCATCCTGGCAACTTCTAACTAGCCCAGTTATCCCTGCTATAGTTAAGTAGATAGTTTTTGATTTATTTGATGGATCGCTTTTCTTACATTAAAATCAAGGCAGATCTAGTCAGATAATTGGTGGGAAAGCCATCACGGTTTCCCCTGAACAAGGGGAGTTGTGTCAGGGTCCAGTGAGGCATGAGGACCCAGCTCAATTTTGTCTGATGGCTTGGCCCTTGAAAGATCTTGGTTAGTTAGCAAAGGGTATTCAAGAAAGGTCATTCAAACTCTTACATTCTCAGAAGACTGTGATTGCTCAGGCCTAAATGACAGTGTGCTGCCTATTTGAGCAATGGTGTGTGACATAGTTTCGGCTAAGAAAGCCCTGTTACTGAGTATTGTACAGTTTTTGAAGAAGGACCTTCAGAAAGGTTTTGGCTCTAAATTGAGGGTACAGGTAGCGACTGCTGCTTGTTTCACGAGTCAGATTTTGGGCCAGTCTCTGTCTTCCCATCCAGATGAGTCTCAAGATTAAAGCATATCAGACTAATCTGTTAGAGATCCCGTGCATCTCATGTAGGGAACCCGTTTTGATCTTTACTGATAATTTGATGATGAAAATTCATACAGTGTCCTCATTTCTTCTGAAGGTGGTATCTTCCTTTCATCTTAACCAGGTGGTACGTCTCCTCTCTTTTCAGACGGAGTCTTGTGGGAAAGAGTTTTCCATGCTTCACTGCTTGGATGTGAGAATGGTCCTTCTGAGGTACCTGAAGGTTACTAACAATTTCAGGAGAGCCAATCGTCTTTTCATGCTCTTTGGGGATCACAATAAGGGCTTGGAGGCTTCTATGGCCACTTTAGTTTGGTGGATAAAGGAAGTGATTGAAGCAGAATATGTGGATGCCAGCCATGTTTGCCTAAGCAGATTAAGGCTCATTCTACTAGGGCGTAGGCCACTTCTTTGGCAGAGCTTCGATTGATCTCACCAGTGGAGATTTGCAAGGTGACAACCTGGTCATCTTTTGTGAAGCATTATCATTTGGATATGAATGCTAGGAGGTCTTCTTTGGTTCGGAGGTCTTGAGAGCGCGGTTGGTAGTATCCCACCCAAAGGGAAAGTAGGTTTGGTACATCTCATGTGTTTGGACTGGTCTGGCTAGAAGATAAGGAGAAATTAATTATTGCCTGAAAATTTCCTTTCCTTTAGCCAGACCTGTCCAGGAATTGTTTTTTTACCTCAAATTAATTTCATGGTTTTTCAGGAGACGAGAAGAAAGAATCAGGTTGTGTTTTGCTGGAAGGTAAGTTCCAGCGGTGTTTGTTCTCGTCTGGGTTTTCCTACAGTTCTGTTTTTTATGGTTTGGTTCATTTCTCCAAATACTCCTGGTTGCCCCTGGTCTGGAGATGGGAGAATTAGTTTTGAGTTTTTCCTTAGCTTTTGCAGAATATACTGGCAGGCTGGGATCAGCATGAGATCCTATAAGACGTGATGTTCTGCAGGCTTTTAGTCTTTGTCTCCATCTGCTGGTTGGTGGGCATAACCCATGCATCTGGAATGGTCTGGTCGCACTCAAGGAAAGTATCAAGTAAGAACTAATTTCTACTTCTTCGTTCTATCATAGTCTCTCTTTTTAAAGTTATATGCTGTAGTTTTACTTAATGTCCTCCCTCAAATGATTGTCAAATATGACTGCATTATTATTGCTCAGCGGCCCAGCACAGTAAGCCCTCACACCAGGTCCTGTGTTCCACGGGGAATTAGGTCAGGAAATGCAAATTCTGGTTTTTGGGAGGGCAATGTTGCTTCTGCCCACAGAATATCCATTTTAAAATATGGCTGGCATGCACCATGCAGGTACAAAAGTACCTGCACATGGTGCACCTGCAGGTGCACAATACATGCCAGGAAGTAAGCCTAAAGAATTGAAAAGTAAATCACTGAATGCACTTTCACTCATCTCACTTGATGCTGGCCACTTTTTTCTGTGAGTCGAAGCATATGTACTTTTACATGCATACAACTGAAGGTGGGTAATAAACTGCTTTATTACATGGATAATATTATAAAGGCTTGGCTCTTTAAACAAGCAGATAGTGAAGAGCAGGAATTGTGGGGTTAGTCTCATGCATTTTATTTCACTTATTTTATAGGTAATGTGTTTTATATTGTAATATATTTTATTTTGTTTATGTGTATACATTTGTAATTTGTGTGTTAGTTGTAAACTGCTTTGATGATTTTTTTTTTAAAATAGAAATGCAGTATATAAAGTAAATAATAATAATAATAATGATAGATCCTGTCAGAGAGACACCCCCTGCCACCCAAGTTAAAATGTGTGATCAGCCAGTGCCGTGTACACATTTTAACTCCTGATGTATTAGCATATTATTTGTTTATTGCATCAGGAGTTGGGGTTTTTTTTTAGCACCGGAGTTAAGAAACAATGCACTGAATTTCAGCCCACAGTCTTTAACACAGGGCTTATTACAATGGCCCGTAAACCGACTTTACAAGTCCTTATCTGTCATCTTTTTCTCTGCTTCTCTGAAAGAAGACACCCATTGTGGTGCTTTTCGATAAGATTGAGGTTTCCTAGAGTTTTGTGTAAATTCATTATCTGGGTCAGGATGGAGCAGCTCAGGAAATTCTTAAGACTGCCGAGGACCCCTGAGGAATGGTAGAAACGCTGGCAAAACCCACTGTGTGCTTTTTTTTTTTGGCTGCAGGTGATTGGTGTCTTCACCCTGGTGGAGGTGGAGCTGAGGTCGGAGGCGGTGCCTCTGAAGTACAGCGCTGTCCTGAGGAGACCCGGAGAGGCGCCCAAGGAATGAGCCGAACAGGCAATCCCACTGCTGCTGTCACCTCCTGCCAAGGACATTTTTAAAGAACTTTTATGGAACTTTTATTTTACCAGAAGATGTATTTTGGGTTGCAGTTTTGACTTTTAAGCTGACCGGGGGGGTTAAAGAAGTGTGAATAAGGCTTTAATTTCTAGAACCCTGCACCCCTTCCCCCATCAAATCAGGGTCCTTGTCATTTTAGCTCCGTGTTGTTCCGACAGTCATATTTTGTTTTTAAATAATTCAGATGGCAATAAGTGGATAAAAGAAGGCTCCTGGTGGGCCACCCAGCACAGCTGCTGCTTGACTGGTGTTTTGCTTTTGCTGAGCGCCGATGCTCTCCGGAAGGGGGAAGCACAGGAGCAGTGATTCCCACCACGCGGGCAGGTAGAAGGGCTGAGGAGAAGCCTTCCTGGGTCCTGCTGCGGGGCACTGGGGTTTAGTGGCACGCACCTTCGGGAGGCAGCCTGTCAGATTGTAAGCGAGGAGCAGGCCTGCAGTCCACGTCTGCACTTTTATTTATGTGTTAAGTGTGTGATATTGCTTTTCCAAGTCTCAAGGCAAAGTGCAAGAACTTAAATCAACACTAAAAGCACAACGTACAGTTCAGTGGATAACACAAAAAGCATAGAAAAGAGAAATCATTTTGCCTATTAAGGCCCATCCCCACAACACACATTTAATGTATCCTAAAGCAAGCACGAGTGTAAATGATAAATCAGTTAAAAGGCAGACTGGAAAGCCTAAAAATGCAAAAATAAATCATCAGAGACGGCATAGAGAAACGGAAGAAGGAATGTGTGGGTAAAAGCTTGCATTAAAAAAAACCTCCTAAAATCCAAACTCCTTGCCTTCCCTGGTCCTGAGATCCACAAAAAGGGAGCTGCTCTTGGAGAAGGTGACCTGTGGGGCTCCCATTTCACCTCCAGCCTTTCAGAGAAGGGACACGTAGGAAGCGTCCTCGTAGGCAAAGTGTAACCGAGGACGATCCCGCCGATCTGCTGAAGCCTGTGCACCAGCAGTGCTGCCTGGCGTCAGCTGAACATCGGGGGATGTCATGTAATGATTTCCCCACCCGTAAGACCTCTGATCTTGGGGGTGGTATCAGTAATCTATTTGTGCTAGACCAGGAGTTAATATTATCCAGGCAAGTCGTTAATGTCTGACTAACCTCTGACCTCTCTGGTTATAGGGAGAGGTAAGTCTAGACCTGGTTCACCTAAATGTAGGAGCTGAGGCTGCAGGATTTAATCATTTCACCATGAGGGTTACTGCCCCTGCGACCTGACCTCTTTGGGGACCATAAAACTGTTGAAATCTTGACCAAACCAGGAGGGCTAAAGCTCACTTCAAAATAAGATACCTTGAAGGTAATCACCAATCGAAAAACAAAGTTGGAAGTCATCAGGGCTGTGGTTGGATTGCGTATTCTGTAAACCTTTTCTGAAATGGTGGAGGAGCCCCGGGGCTTGGCCTTCCCTGGCCCCATCCTGTGACTGTCCGTCCGAAACCTTCCATGCATGGTCAGCGGGGCCGCTGCTAGGAGCTTTGCTGCCCTATACAAAAAAATTGCTGTGCTGCCCCACAAAAGTTTTGTTTTCTCCAATAATCAACCCACAATAGAAACTGTCAGTCTCACACTTTGTCCCACCAAAAAAGAAAGCTTTGCTCCCTCCGGCAATCCAAACTGTCAGTACTGACACACACTCATGAATCTATTTTACCCCCATCCACAGGTCCAAAATTTCTAATTTGTGCAGGAATGAACCCCAGGTGCTCCTGCCCCCACCTTTCAGGTGCCGGCTTGGGGGGGGGATGTGTGTGTAGACTGGTTTGTTCTATGGAAAAACATGCACTGCTGTGGTACCACCCAGTAAACCCTGCAAGAAATGGAAGTCAAATAGCATTAGGCCTATTGTAATAGGTATGGGTTTGGTCCTTGGACATAAGAACATAAGTTGCCTTCTGGGTGAGACCAAAGGTCCATCAAGCCCAGCATCCTGTTTCCAACAGTGGCCAATCCAGACCATAAGAACCTGGCAAGTACCCAAACACTAAGTCTATTCCATGTTACTGATGCAATTAATAGCAGTGGCTATTCTCTAAGTGAACTTAATAGCAGGTAATGGACTTCTCCTCCAAGAACTTATCCAATCCTTTTTTTAAACCCAGCTACACTAACTGCACTAACCACATCCTCTGGCAACAAATTCCAGAGCTTTATTGTGCGCTGAGTGAAAAAGAACTTTCTCCAATTAGTTTTAAATGTGCCCCATGCTAACTTCATGGAGTGCCCTCTAGTCCTTCTATTATCTGAAAGAGTAAATAACCGATTCACATCTGCCCGTTCTAGACCTCTCATGATTTTAAACACCTCTATCATATCCCCCCTCAGCCGTCTCTTCTCCAAGCTGAACAGCCCTAACCTCTTCAGCCTTTCCTCATAGGGGAGCTGTTCCATCTCCTTTATCATTTTGGTTGCCCTTCTCTGTACCTTCGCCATCGCAACTATATCTTTTTTGGGATGCGGCGACCAGAATTGTACACAGTATTCAAGGTGTGGTCTCACCATGGAGCGATACAGAGGCATTATGATATTTTCCGTTTTATTAACCATTCCCTTCCTAATAATTCCCAACATTCTGTTTGCCTTTTTTGGGAGTTGCAGCATTCAGAGCCAGCGATTTCAATGTATTATCCACTATGACGTCTAGATCTTTTTCCTGGGCGATAACTCCTAATATCAAACCTAATATCATGTAACTACAGCTTGAATGACAACAACAGAGTAAAATTCCCATATCAAAACAGTACTAACCGCAAGCACTCAAACAGGAATAACCATATCTAAGAAAAGGCAAATATTACACCTGGTTGTAAAACAGCTCCTATTAGGAAAGCAGAACCAAACCAGTCTGCTATAAATTCCTACATAGAAATTACATGCTAGCAGAATACCTCACTTCACTTTACACATGCAGAATACAGTCAGAAATATGTAGACAGAAACTGAACTGGAAACTGCAACAAGCCAAACACTGTACGCAATGCAGCAGTGGAAAAACAGAAACATCACCAGTCCTCATAAATTTTCAAACAAAAGAAAATATAAAGCAATCATAATAAACTATACTAATAAAAAGAATATTGGCAAATATAATGAATAGAATAATAGAGATGTGCATTGTGTGTTATTATTGTGTTCAGCTTCATTCCAGTGGTTCGGGCGGGGGGGGGGGGGGGGGGTTTCGGGGGCCTTAATTTTCGGGTTAGTGCGCACTAACCCGAAAAACAAATTTTTCCAAAATTTCAGAAAAATTCTATTCATTTATCGGTTCCCCCAAACTAGGCAATTTCGTTGAAATTGCCTGATTCGGGAAAAAGGAATGCACATCCAATAATTAAGACCTCGTATAAAAAGTTTTTAAAATTTCCAGCAGCATCCATCACAGGTAAGCTCCCATTCACATACACATGCAACCTATGCAGGCAGGCTCAGTCCTCCATGGGGGTCTCTCTTACTCCTCCGCTGCTGCCACCTGGTGCCACGTTCCTTGGGGGAAGACAGGATTGGTTCCAGGACTGTCGGTGTACTTTCTGTGGCTCCTCCTCATGTGCCGGCAGGCCCCACTGTACTCAGCACTCGCGGTGTTAGCCTTTCCTCTATGCTCATCTCAGAGGATGTGGTTAGTGCAGTTAGTATAGCTGTGTTTAAAAAAAGGATTGGATAAGGTCTTAGAGGAGAAGTCCATTACCTGCTATTAAGTTCACTTAGGGAATAACCACTGCCATTAGCAATGGTTACATGGAATAGACTTAGTTTTTGGATAATTGCCAGGTTCTTGTGGCCTTGTTTGGCCACTGTTGGAAACAGGATGCTGGGCTTGATGGACCCTTGGTCTGACCCAGTATGGCATTTTCTTATGTTCTTATGCTCTTATGATGCTTAAGCTGAGCATACAGGAAGTAAGATAGAGTAACTGCGAGTGTTGAGCAACTGTGGGGCCAGCTGGTACATGAGGAGCCACAGCTCCCTCTTCTTCAGCTGGAGTATGGACCTCTTCCTTCTTCCGCCACTAGTGTGAGGGGGGCCACTGCTGGAGGGACAGGGTGCGCCGGTGGCCACATGGGCTTCTCGATGCTCACTTTCCATTGCAGCTGCCACCCTCCTGGCTGTGCCACCCCTTGCAGTTGCATGGTTTGCACACCTGGTCGCGCCGGGCCTGGCTCCTGTGTGTGTTGGGCTGCTGGACTGTCATCCTTCTGCCTTCTCCTCTGATTGCTCATGCTACTGGCCTTACATCTCTGATGCCTGCTCTTGCTGTTGATCTGTCACTTCTGTGCCTTCTGCAACTTGCGCTGACTGCCAGCCTGCTACCTGTGTGCCTTGCTGCTGGCCTGCCCTTCTGGGCCTTCTCCTCTTGAATGCTCCTGTTGCAGTCCTGCGACCTCTCTTCCTTCTTTGTGTGCTACCCCTGCTGCAGTAAGAAGGCGGTGTGTGTAGAAACAGAGGTGGCAACAGATGGGGAGATGGCAAGGGATGAGATGAGCTGGGGATAGAGGGAAGACGAGAGACAGAAACAAGCTGAAAGAGCGGAAGAAGAGACGGGTAGATAACAAAAAATGAAAAGGCAGCAGAGAGACAACTGACCAATACTGCAAACAAAAGTAGAGTAAAAATGCATTTTCAGTTCAGATAATGAATTGGTACTGTTGAAAGCTCCTTACCCTTACATTTTATTGACAATTGTATTTTTGTGAATGAAATGTAACAATGGACTGGTGCACTGCTGATTAACTTCCTCTGAAATCTATCAAATGCTATTTGTTACAGTTTTTCTAAGGGGGGAGTTATTAGCTGTAATTGTAGCTCTCCACCCCCCTCCCCTGTTGCTCTAAACCTCTCCGAAATGAATCGCACACATTCGTGCGCTCTGCCTACCAACTGCTCCGAGCTTCTCAGTGAGACAGTCAAACTTGCATTCCCAAGGGCAAGAGTTTGCATGTCTCATCCAGTAAAGGCAAGCTTTAGATCTCGGGGTATTTCCTACGTACAGGAACATACTCCATGGAGCGTATGAAAGGGTTTCTGTGAATGTTTCCTCTGGTCCAGAACTGAGCCCATTTCCAACCCAAGCCATCACGAAGCGTGCTCGGACACGGAATGGCAGGGAGAGCCTTGGTGAATCGGACCCTGATGCCTTACAACATCCCCAGCTCTGGTCACCTGAGGGGTCGGAGTGCGCTGCTGCTGCTGCCTCTGCCTCCTCCAGCTGGGCAAAAGGCGCTATCACTCCTGCTGCCCCTGTCCAGGCTGCCAAAAGACATGGGGGAAAGGTCTGAGCAGGCTGCCCAGAGATGGGGAGGGTAGAAGAGAAGCAGCCAAAAACAGCAAAAAGAAATCAGTTTATCAAGCAAGGACAAAGATTTATCTCCTGGCTCCTAAAATGTTTGGCTGGTGCCTAAGTTTTCAGAACGTTTTTATAGTCCCGAATATCACAAATTATGGCACAAGAACAGAACCTGATTGTGATGTCAAAGTGGGGGTCATTTTCAACCCCACAGATCTTGTGGCTGATTTTCTGCCGCAAAGACCGCACCTGCATTTATACGGATGAAATTTCTGTCTAAAAAAATGTGCATAGATTTGAAAATACAGTTTGTGGGTTTTGTTTTCCGAACCTACCCAAAACCATGCCCCTGTGTCTGCCTCTTCCAAAT
Organism: Rhinatrema bivittatum; assembly: GCF_901001135.1. NCBI lineage: Eukaryota > Metazoa > Chordata > Amphibia > Gymnophiona > Rhinatrematidae > Rhinatrema > Rhinatrema bivittatum. The sequence goes on from NC_042623.1 coordinate 184,297,779, forward strand.
ATGACAGTAATGCCCATCAAGAAACAGTAATGCAAGTGCATTTTGAAACAGTAATGCCCAACGTAAACAGTAATGCAAGTGCATTTTGAAACAATAATGCATGTCATGAAATGGTAATGGATCTGCATTGTGAAACGGTGGTGCACGTGTATTGTGAACCAAAGGAATAGAACTATTACATTATAAAAAAACACAGAGAGAAAACTTAAAGAATTAACGCAAGAAGCCTAAAATAGATAAATACTACAAACGGCTAAATTCCACTATTGTGCCTGTTCTGAACTGATGGCTGGCATTTTGGCTTCCTTCTGCTTTCTCTCCCAAGGTGCACGAGGGCAGTAATTAGGAAACCCTCTTTACAAAGCAGCGTCTCCCTGGTGCGAGGCTGTTTGTGGGATCCTTGAGGCCCGGACTGCTGGGCAGGAATGGCCCCCTCCCCCCCCCCCCCCCTTCTGTTTGCCCCCTCTCAGTAAATGATTGCCTTTTTTAACACCTAAGCCACCCATGAGTCCAAAGGTGGGGAAGGTAAATTCTCTAGAAGCGTAGTTAGGAGCTCAGTCTGGAGCGAGCCAGTCGGGGCAGGAAGATCTCCGGGACTGGGTCATGGGATTGGTGCAGTGTCTGGCCACTGCTGGAGCAGCCTTCATCCTGACGGCGCAACTCGCTTCTGCCTCTATTGCATCCTTGGGTGAGGAACCAAGCATCCGACCTCCTTTCCACTATTCTCTGTGCAGCTGCTTCTTTATTTATTAATCAGATTAACAGAAGAGGAACAAGGAGAGAGAGGGGTAGTACTAGGCAAATTAGAAATACATTAGAGTACATTAGGAATACAGAACTTGGAAAGGCATATCCACAAGCTACATTAGCCATTCTTATAGCATCAGCAGAGTAATCTAACATCACATAGCAGGGTTACAATTGACAATTTGTGGGGTATCAAGTTAGTTATGATTAGGTTGGGTAACTGAAGACGATTGAGATGTTAGGGAAAGGCTTCAGTGAATAGCCAGGTCTTAGGTTTTTTTTCCTGAAGTTCAGTGATTTATAACAAATTTAAGAAAGCACTGGTTTTCAGTAAATGGTGTTTGGGAACTTGCCAGGTTCTTATGGCCTGGATTGGCCTCTGTTGGAAACAGGATGCTGGGCTTGATGGACCCTTGGTCTGACCCAGTATGGCAGGTTCTTAGGTTCTTACTCAAGCTGCAAGGCCAGTAGTACAGCTGCCATTAGAAAAGGTTTAGCCAGGTTTGTGGAGAAGTCCATTAACAATTTGGGGGATTGACCCCTCTGATTCTGGGATTGGAGTAGAACTCCCTTGGTGACATCATTGCACATCCTCAGTGGCATTGCACGTGCTGAACTGCCCTGATGACACTGCACCACCATATATGCAGCTGAATTGCCCCGATGACACTGCACATCCATATATGGAGCTGAATTGCCCCGATGACACTGCACATCCATACATGGAGCCGAACTGCCCATATGACACTGCACATCCATATATGCAGCTGAACTGCCCCGATGACATTGCACATCCATACATGGAGCTGAACTGCCCCAATGACACTGCACATCCATATATGGAGCTGAACTGCCTCGATGACACTGCACATCCATATATGCAGCTGAACTGCCCCGATGACACTGCACATCCATACATGGAGCTGAACTGCCCCGATGACACTGCACATCCATATATGGAGCCGAACTGCCCATATGACACTGCACATCCATACATGGAGCTCAACTGCCCCGATGACACTGCACTTCCATACATGGAGCTGAACTGCCCCGATGACATTGCACATCCATACATGGAGCTGAACTGCCCCAATCACATCCATACATGGAGCTCAACTGCCCCGATGACATTGCACATCCATACATGGAGCTGAACTGCCCCAATCACACCCATATATGCAGCTGAACTGCCCCAATGACACTGCACATCCATATATGGAGCTGAACTGCCTCGATGACACTGCACATCCATATATGCAGCTGAACTGCCCCGATGACACTGCACATCCATACATGGAGCTGAACTGCCCCAGTCACACCCATATATGCAGCTGAACTGCCCCGATGACACTGCACATCCATACATGGAGCTGAACTGCCCAGATGACACTGCACATCCATACATGGAGCTGAACTGCCCCAATCACATCCATACATGGAGCTGAACTGCCCCGATGACATTGCACATCCATACATGGAGCTGAACTGCCCCAATCACATCCATATATGGAGCTAAACTGCCCCGATGACATTGCACATCCATACATGGAGCTGAACTGCCCCGATGACACTGCACATTCATATATGGAGCTGAACTGCCCCAATCACACCCATATATGCAGCTGAACTGCCCCAATGACACTGCACATCCATATATGGAGCTGAACTGCCTCGATGACACTGCACATCCATATATGCAGCTGAACTGCCCCGATGACACTGCAATCCATACATGGAGCTGAACTGCCCCAGTCACACCCATATATGCAGCTGAACTGCCCCGATGAGATTGCACATCCATACATGGAGCGGAACTGCCCCGATGACATTGCACATCATGCATGGAGCTGAACTGCCCCGATGACACTGCACATCCATAAATGGAGCTGAACTGCCCCAATGACACTGCACATCCATATATGGAGCTGAACTGCCCCAATCACATCCATATATGGAGCTGAACTGCCCCAATGACATTGCACATCCATATATGGAGCTGAACTACCCCGATGACATTGCACATCCATCCATATGCAGCTGAACTGCCCCGTTGACACTGCACATCCATCCATATGCAGCTGAACTGCCCCGATGACACTGCACATCCATCCATATGCAGCTGTACTGCCCCAATCACATCCATACATGCAGCTGAACTGCCTCGATGACATTGCACATCCATACATGGAGCTGAACTGCCCCGATGACATTGCACATCCATATATGGAGCTGAACTGCCCCGTTGACACTGCACATCTATATATGGAGCTGAACTGCCCACATCCATATATGGAGCCGAACTGCCCCAATGACACTGCACATCCATATATGGAGCTGAACTGCCCACATCCATATATGGAGCTGAACTGCCCCATTGACACTGCACATCCATATATGGTGGAGCTGAACTGCCCCGATGACACTGCACATTCATATATGGAGCTGAACTGCCCTGTTGACACTGCACATCCATATATGCAGCTGAACTGCCTCGATGACACTGCACATCCATTTATGGAGCTGAACTGCTCCATTGACACTGCACATCCATATATGGAGCTGAACTGCCCCATTGACACTGCACATCCATATATGGAGCTGAACTGCCCCGATGACACTGCACATCCATATATGCAGCTGAACTGCCCAATGATACTACACATCCATATATGGAGCTGAACTGCCCCGATGACACACCACATCCATATATGCAGCTGAACTGCCTCGATGACACTGCACATCCATATATGCAGCTGAACTGCCCCGATGACACTGCACATCCATATATGGAGCTGAACTACCCCGATGACACTGCACATCCATATATGCAGCTGAACTGTCTCGATGACACTGCACATCCATATATGCAGCTGAACTCCATTGGTGACTTCAAAGCCAATGACTGGTACTGAGTACAGCACATTTTCCTCCGCCTGCCTCAAAAAAAAGCTTCATCTTGCATGTGAGTAACAGCATTTTTTTTTTTTTTGCCCAGAAAAAAACATTGAAAACAGGGTAAACTCATTTAGCTGTCCAGGTGGAAAAGATTTATCTGGCCCTTAGAAAAATCTGCCCAAGTAACATTGTCCACACAAATTTATTGGTGAAAAAGGGGGGCAGAGTTGGAGAGGCATGGCGAAGATGGGCTTGACTTACCTGGATAGCGCCATACTGAGCAGTGACATAGTAATGACGGCAGATAAAGACCAATTGGTCCATCGAGTCTGACAGCAAGTTTGCTCTGGTTTTAAGTGCGCCATGCACGTTTCCCCATGCCTTCGGTTAAGGTTAGTAACTGCCACTCCGTGCAGGTTACCCTCAGATATCTGAAAGTCTCTATCATCTCCCCTGCACCTCCTCTTCTCCAGGGTATACATATTTAGCTCCTTCATCCTCTCCTTGTAGGTCTTCTGACACAGATCCCCACACCATCTTGGTTATCTATCTCTGGACCGCCTCTATCCTCTCTCCGTTTTGACATACAGGCTCCAGAACTGAATACAGTTCTCCAGGTGAGGCCTCACCAAGGACCTGTATAAGGGCATCATCACTTCCCTTTTCCTGCTAGTTATACCTCTCTCAGTGCAGCCCAACATTCTTCTGGCTTTAGCTATCACATTGCTCTGCCGCCTTCAGATCGCCAGACTCTATTACCTCAAGGTCCCTCTCCTGGTCCATACATGATAGGCTTTTGCCCCCATCACATACAGCTCTTTTGGATTTCTGCACCCCAGGTGTACAACTCTGCACTTCTTGGCATTGAATCCCAGCTGCCAAATCTTCGACCTCTCTTCAAGTTTTCTTAAATCACTTTTCATTCTCAGCTTCAGGCGTGCCCCACTCTGTTGCAGATCTTAGTATCATCCGCAAAAAGGCAAACTTTTCCTTCTATCCCTTCCGCAATGTCACTCACGAAGATATTGAACAGAAGTGGTCCCAGCACCAATCCTTGTGGCACTGCACTTAGCAAGTGTTCTCATCAGAGCAGGTTCCATTTACCATTACACATTGATTCCTGTCGGTCAACAAATTTGTATTCAACTCCACCACTTTGACACCCAATGCCAAGCTTATCATTTTATTTATGAGCCTCCATATCAAAAGCTTTGCTGCTGAAATCCAAGTAAATCACAACGAGTGCTCTTCCTTAATCCAGTTCTCTCATCACCCAATCAAAAAAGTCAATCAGATTTGTCTGGCAGGATCTTCCTCTGGTGAATCCATGCTGCCTCGGATCCAGCAACCACCGGATTGTAATAGTTCACTATCCTTTCCTTCAGCAGCTTCTCCATTAATTTTCCCACCTCTGAGATGAGGCCTGTAGTTTCCAGCCTCCTCTCTGCTCCCACTCTTGTGAAGCGGGGCCACCATTGCTCTTCTCCAATCACATGGCACCACTCCCGTTTCCAGGGATCTATTAAACAAGTCTTTCAGCAGATATCTCTGAGCTTTCTCAGTATCCTGGGATGTACCTCATCCGGTCCCATGGCCTTGTCCACATTCGGGTTTCCTAGCTCTTCCCATACATTCTTTTCCATGAACGAGATTGCATTTACTCCACTGTCATCCACATGGTCTTGACAATCCTCCAGGATCTTCTTTAGTGAACACCGAACTGAAGTATTTGTTTAATATTCTGCCATTTCATAGTCTTTCTTCACACATTGCGCCCCGTCATCTTTCAATTTCAGTAAACCACTACGGACCTCTCTTCTTTCTCTGATATATCCAAAAAATGTTTTGTCACCTCACTTTACCTCTTTGGCAATCCTGCCTTCTGCATGACCTTTTGATTTCCTGATTTCTTTCTTCGTCTCCTGTGTTCCTCTGTTTGGGATCCTTTATATTTGTTGTTCATTTTTTCAGCCACCTCCTTCAAGAACCAAATCAGTTTCTTTTTCCTCTTACTTTTGTTTACTTTTCTAACATATAGCTTTATTACCTTTGTGATAGCTCCTTTTAATTTGGCCCACTGTTGTTCCACCTCGCCCATTGTCTCCCAGTCTTCCAGTTCTTCCTCCAGGAACATCCCCATTTTGACAAAGTCTGTATTTCTGAAATTCAAAACTCAGGCCTTCGTGCGACTTCCCTGTATCTTATTTGCGATATCAAACCATACCCTCTGATGATCACTGGTGCTCAGGTGGGCACCTGTCCGGACATTAGAGACATTATCCCCGTTAGTGAGCACTAGGCTATCACTCCCTCCCTCATGGATTTCATTACCATTTGTTTGAGCAGAGCCCCTTGAAGAGCATCCAGTAGCTCTCTACTTCTTGTAGATTCCACAGAAAGGATGCTCCAGTCTACGTCCGGCAGATTAAAATCTCCAGTGAGCAACACTTCTTTCTTTCCCACTTTTTGGATGTTTTTGATCCGATCTCTGTCCAGCTCGTCTGACTGATTTGGAGGCCTGTAGATCACACCATTGTAAATGGAAGCGCCATCTTTTTTCTTTAGCATGACCCATAATGCTTCTTCCCTGTCCCACGTTCCTTGCATTTCAGTTGCTTGGATATTATTTTTTACATAAAGCACTACTCTTCCCCCTTTCCTGTCCTCGCTATCCTTACTTGATAAGTTATAGTCTGGGATGGCCGTATCCCAGTCTTGACTCCTTGAACGATGTCTCCATAACAGCAATGATGTTAAAGTCCGCCTCCACCATTAAAGCCCGCAGGTGTGGGATTTTATTGCCCAGACTATGAGCATTTATATTCATAGCTTTCCAGCTTCTCTCACTCAGGTTGCTGCTCTTCTTGGACATCTTTTCTGCCTTATTCCGCTGACTTGGAGATGTCTGGGGTGAATTACAATTTCCTTCTGCCACCCCCATCTTCTAGTTTAAATACCTTATGGCATAGGATTTGAATTTTACAATTAGGATCCTTTTTCCTGCTACAGACAACTTTAAGCCATCTTTGATAGAGAGCCTTTTACTGTTCCATGCATGATCCCAGCCCCCAATATATCCTAAACGTGCTTCCTTACACCAGGTTTTGAGCCATGCCTTGAAGTTATCTATAGGGATTAACCTCTCCATCCCCTTTCCATGAACAGGTAACACTTCTGAAAAAGCAATAGTACATAAGAACATGAGACTTGCCATACCGGGTCAGAGCAAGGGTCATCAAGCCCAGCATCCTGTTTCCAACAGTGGCCAAGTCAAGTCACAATACCTGGTAGGATCCCAAGGGGTAGATAGAGTCCAAGCTGCTGTCCTAAGAGTAAGCAGAGGATTTCTGAAACTCTACCTTAATGATGGTTTATGGACTTTTCCTCCAGGAACTTCTCCAAACCTTTTTTAAACTCAGCTACACTAATAGTTTTCTTCACATCCTTTGGCAACAAATTCCACGGCTTAATTATGCGTTGAGTAAAAAAAATAATTTCTCTTATTAGTTTTAAATGAATTAACCAGTAACTTCATTGTGTGTGTCCCCTGGTCTTTGTACTTTTCTAAAGAATAAACAACTGATTAACATTTACTCATTCCATTCCACTTTCCACTCATTATTTTATAGACCTTTGTCACAGGTCTCTTCTCCAAGCTGAAGAGTCCTAACCTCTTCAGCCTTTCCTCATAGAGAAAGAATTCCATCCTCCTTTTATCATTTTGCTCGCCCTTCTCTGTACCTTTTCTAATTCTACTATATCGTTTTTGAGATGTCACTAGAACTGCACACAATTTTCAAGATGGCATCTCACCACAGAGTGATACAGAGACATTATGATATTCTCTGTTTTATTCTCCATTCCTTTCCTAATCATCCCCAGCATTCTGTTTGCTTTCTTGGCTGCTGCTGCACACTGAGCAGAAGATTTCAACGTATTTTCAATGATGACGCCTAGATCCTTTTCCTGAGTGGCGACTCCTAATGTGTAAATATAATTTGGGTTACTCTTCCCTAAGTGCATCACTTTCCATTTATCCACATTAAATTCCATTTGCCATTTGCATGCCCGGTCTCCCAATTTCGCAGGGTCCTCTTGCAATTTCTCACAATCCTCTTGTGATTTGACAACTTTGAATAATTTTGTGTCATCAGCAAATTTGTTCACCTCACTTGTTCCCATTTCCAGGTCGTTTATAAATATATTAAAAAGCAGCGGCCTCAGAACAGATCCCTGGGCACTCCACTATTCAGCTTTTTTACATTGGGGAAATTTATCATTTAGCCCTACTCTCTGTTTTCTATCTTTAACCAGTTGGCAATCCACAATAGGACTTTCTAATTTCCTAAGAAGTCTCTCATAAGGGACTTTGTCAAATGCTTTCTGGAAATCCAGATGCACTATATCAACTGGCTCACCTTCATCCACATGTTGATTTTCACCCTAAAAAATATGTAGAAAATTTGTAAGGCAAGATTTCCCTTGGCTAAATCAAACTATGCTTGTCTATATGTTGAACAATTTTGTTGTTTATCATAGTTTCTGGCACAGATGTCAGACTCTCTGGTCTGTAATTGCCTAGATCACCCCTTGATCCCTTTTTAAAAATTGGCGTTACATTGGCAGTCCTCCAGTCTTCAGATACCATACATGATGTTACTGATAGTTTACAAATTTCCAATAGCAGGTCCGCAATTTAATTTCTCAGTTCTTTCAGTACTCTGGGATGTATACCATCTGGTCCAGGTGATTTGCTACTCTTTAATTTGTCAATTTGCTCTAGTGTATCTTCCAGGTTTACTGAGATTGTTTCAGTTCTTCTGAATCATCACCATTGAATATCATTTCTGGCATGGGTATATCTCTAGTATTACACAAAGAGACCGCTTGTACTGTTCTGCCAGACAGAAAACTACCTTACTTAGAACAGTACCTTCTGGAAAATAATTGCTTAAAAAATTAACCCTTGCTTCATGATTATAAGTATTACAAAACTTTTATTACATCAATAGTCATCAAAACAGGTAAATCTCAGAACCTTGTACTCTGAAAACTCTCTTCCTATTGTTTACATCAAAAGACCCCAAAGTATCTCAAATCATAAAACACAGACACGCCCTTAATATACCTCACACATCCAAACTCAACTCACTCCCACTCACAACCACATGGGCTTCCAAGATGGTATTTTTAAACATCCATGCCTGAGCTACACTTATAACCTTTGCAGTTGCTCCTTTCAGTTATTTCCTAACCACTTTCCTCATTTTATCATAGTCACTTTTTTTTAAAGTTAAATGCTGTTGCAGTAGATTTCTTTAGTGCCCTCCCTCCAGTTATTAAGTCAAATTTGATAATATTGTGATCAGTGTTGCCAAGTGGCCCCAACACTGTTACCTCTCGCACCAAATCCTGTGTTCCTCTAAGGACTAAGTCTAAAATAATTTCCCTCTTGTTGGTATGAAGCAGCCATTTATTTCATCTAGGAATTTTACCTCTTGAGAAAGTCCTGATGTATTATTCACCCCGTCAGTACTGCGGTAACTGAAATCATCCATTATTACTGTGCTGCTGATTTTGTTAGCTTCCTAATTTCTTTTAGCATTTCATTGTCTGTTAGTTCATTCTGGCCAGGCGGACGGTAATACACCTCTATTCACACGAATACCCCAGACAGTTTCCCATTCACATACACACCAGGCAGGCTCCCATTCACACACGCGCACACACCAGGCAGGCTCCCATTCACACACACACACACACACACACACACAAAAGCAGGCTCCCTTTTGCACACACACAAGGCAGGCTCTCTTTCACGCACATACACACACACACCAGGCAGGCTCCCATTCACACACACACACACCAGTCAAGTTCTCATTCTCACTCCCACACACACCAGTCAAGTTCCCATTCTCACACACAAACACCCCAGTTGGGTTCCTGTTCACTCACACACACACATACACACCAGGCAGGCTCCCATTAACACATTCCACACCGCTTTAAAGCTCTTCATTCTTTCATTCATTCACTCACACACACACACCCCATTGAAAGCCATTCTGCTGCTCCTCCTTGTGTGCCAGCCCCTGTGCTAATCTATGTTGATTTTGTACATCATGAGATCAACATATAGCACGTACTTGCTGCATGTGTTTTGGACAGCGCATGCCACCACCACGAAGGAGTAGGAGAATGGGCTCCTTTCTTTGGATGGGGTCCACCAGTGCACATCTCTTCCTCTTCTTGGCCACTTTGGGATGGGGTCCAGCGGTGGCCTTGCTCATCTCTTTCTCTTCCGGACCACCAGTGGGATGAGGTCTACTGGCGGCCTCGCGGGCCTCATCCTCTTACATCCCACCGGTGGCCTCGCGGGCCTCATCCTCTTCCGGGCCCTCCCGGGTGTGCTGCCCTGTGCAATAGGACGGTGTGCACACATCCTGTAGCGTGGGGCCTGCTGTCTGGTGTTTCTGAATACGGGGCTCATAGCTTACAGTCCTTTATCTGTGTGTGTATCGCTCTAAATATGAATACACCTATGTGGAATTTATGACTGTTTTAAAATTTGAAAAGCAGGATTTTTATGTAGGCTGATGGACTGGGAGGACATTTTTTCAGGCCCGACCTCATAATCAGATCTTAGAAAGAAACCTCAAAACTGGCCAGAAACATGAGGACTGAATGAGAGTACTGCCCGCACCTCTTCCACCAAACTTGTTTACAGTTTACACAGAAAACATTTATTTATGTTCATGTTCCACTTTTTCAGGCACTTCAAAGCAGATTACATTGAGTTACTACAGGTATTTTCCTGTCCCCAGAGGGCTCATAATCCAGCTTTGCACCTGAGGCAATGGAGGGTGAAGTGAGTTGCCCAAGATCATGAGTAGTGGCAGTGGGACATGAACCCTGGTCTCCCTGGTTCTCAGCCTCTGTGCAGCTTCTCCCCTCCAAAATGTTCTTGCATACTCAGGCAACAGTAACCTTGGCTCTTACTGATGTCGGGGGCACAGCCCTGTATTCAGTTAGACCCGCTGTTGCGTGTGGGGTGAGTATTTCTAATACAGATCCTCCCTCGCAGAACAGCCCAGGCAGCGTGCTAATGTTCCTGACACAATGGCTCCTCCCGGTGGTTCCACGAGGAATCGCAGCCATGAGCTCTTACTGTTTTCTGCAGAAGACAGAAATAAAAGGTTAATGCATAAAAACAAAGCAAACATTGAAGGTGATATCTTTTATTGGCCTAAGTTACGAGCCGATACAGTACAGGGCACTCCGGGGGAGCGCACTCTTAACCCGCATTTGGGCGCGCTTTTTCGATGCGCTAGCTTTACCCCTTATTCAGTAAGAGGTAATAGCGCGTCGAAAATGCACGTCCAACCCCCTCCAAAACTAATAGCGCCCACAACATGCAAATGCATGTTGATGGCCCTATTAGTTATTCCCACGCGATTCAGAAAGTAAAATGTGCAGCCAAGCCGCACATTTTACTTTCAGAAATTAGCGCCGACCCAAAGGTAAGCGTTAGTTTCTCTGGGCACCGGGAAAGTGCACAGAAAAGCAGTAAAAACTGCTTTTCTGTGCACCCTCCGACTTAATATCATGGCGATATTAAGTCGGAGGTCCCGAAAGTTAAAAAAAAGTTAAAAAAAAAAAAAAATTGAAATCGGCCCGCAGCTCGCGGGTTGAAAACCGGACGCTCAATTTTGCCGGCTTCTGGTTTCCGAACCTGTGGCTGTCAGGGGGTTTGAGAACTGATGCCAGCAAAACTGAGCGTCGGCTGTCAAACCCTCTGACAGCCGCCGCTCCTGTCCGAAAAGAGGCACGAGGGACGCACTAGTGTCCCTCGCGCCTCTTTTTACCGCGGGCCCTAATTTAAATTAATTAATTTACTGAATCGCGCGCAGAGGAGAGCGGGTGCTCGCCCGCTCTTCCGCAGTTTTTACTGTATCGTCCTGTTAGTGGGTTGGAGTGGTTCCTGGTTACCTGCACTGTATTTCATGGCTTTTCTGCATACTCAGTAAGGGGGGGGGGGGCTGGGCTTCCTCAAATTTGGCTCTGTCCCGCCCCCCTCCCCCCCCCCCCCCCCCCCCCCAGCAGCAGGATCTCCTCACCCCTGAGTAGGCCCTTAAAGATGCAGCTGTTGGAGGGCCTAGAGGCACTGGAACCGCTGCCGGTCCATGACCCTGTGCAGACCCGGTGCCTGATCTGGAGAGGGAAGGGTGCCCTGGGGCTAGCCCTGTAAAGATCTCCCCGTTTTCCTGTGGTTGCTCTCCTGCCTCTCAGCTCCTCTCCCTGAGAGATTAGCACCTGCCTAAAGTAACTGCTATAGACCGGAGGGGACAGAAGATACAGGGAGAGTCACATGAAATGGAAGGGTTTTGTAGCCACTGCTGTGTGGGGGGGTAAGGGATGGGGCTCCGGCTCGCACAGTGCCCCAAAAAGATGCAGTTTCAGCCTCGCCCCTGCTCCTCCCAGCAATCCCAGCTGGGCTCCCCGTGAATAACACGAGAGGCACAGAGCGCAGGAATGAAGGCAGCAGGGGGTGAAGAAGGCGAAACTGCGCAATCCCTCCTTCTCCCGAGGGGTCCTGAGGCCGCGTGACTCTCCCTCCACGTCCCAGGCTGCTCGCTGTGGCCCCTCTGCCTCCCATCCCTTTTCCTTCCTCTCTGTCACTGGTTCTCCCCCCACACCTTCCCAGTCCAACTAGCCCGCTCCCCCTGCCTCACTGCAGGGCTGCGACTCCCTCCTCAAGCCTTCTCCCTATAACCTCTCCACCCCTTCCTCCTGCTCTTCCCTTCTAATCTTTACATGTTTCGGTATTTTCTTCTTCAGCTCCCTGGCCCCTGATTCCACCTTTGCTTTTCTCTCCTCTTTTCCCCTGCCTTTTTTTGTATTTTACTTGGCTTTCAACAACTTTTCTATTTACGTTTTCTGTTTCCTTAATTTTCCTCTCTTTACCACTCCATTGTTCTTATTTCTCTTCTTTGGCCTGTCACTCATGTCTATTTTATTTGTCTGACTTCTGTTTCTCTTCCTGGCTGTAATTAGCAGTTTCCCCTCTCCTCCTGGAGGCCTTGAAGCCTGTGGCTTCTCCCTTCTGCAGTCTCCCAGTGCCCCCAGTCCGGCTCCTGTAAGAGGCCGTACGGTGAGCTGGCTCCTCCGGAGCTGCAGGTTGAGCCTGTGAGTTATGGTGCGATGTGTGAGCTGCTGAATCTTGCCCCATCGTTATCTTACAGAGAGAGAGAAGAGCCCTGGCTACTGGAACGCACAGGCCAAAGGAACACTGGAAGAGGCACGAAAACTCACCCCCATGACCCACCGTGCAAAAAATGTCGTCTTCTTCCTAGGGGATGGTGAGTGATGCACAGATGCTGTAGGCTGGACCAGGTCTGTCTGAAACGCTTCCCCCTCTGTGCTGCTGTTTTGGTTGCAGGTATGGGAGTGTCCACGATCTCTGCCGCTCGAATTTATAAAGGGCAGCTGGAGGGAGGCTCAGGCGAGGACAGTGTGCTGGCTATGGAGGCCTTTCCTTATCTTGCCCTTTCCAAGGTAAGTGTTGTGGGGCCTCTCCCTCACACCAGTGGCTCCCACTTTGCCTGGCAGCTGTTTGGCGGGAGCTTGGGGTTCCTCATGTCTCCTACGCATTGGGTGCATGCGCTCCTTCTGCACAGCTGCTGGACTTTGCACCTTCTGCATGAACTTCTTTCCTCATGATAGGAGAGAGCAGGATTGGCTGGCAGTGAAGAAGGTTCCATCAGTGACCACTCAAAAATCCAAAGAATGGGAAACCTGTCAAAAAAAAAGTTTATATTATTCTGTTAGAACACAATGAGGAGAAGCAGGAACAAAGACTGGACTGAGAACTCATGATAACATGAGGTGAAACAGGTGCCTGAGGCCCAGAATGCACTGAGAGGGGAGAGAGAAAGCAGGAGGACGAGGCCCAGAATGCACTGGGAGGGGAGTCAGAAAGCAGGAGGACAAGGCCCAGAATGCACTGGGAGGGGAGTCAGAAAGCAGGAGGACAAGGCCCAGAATGCACTGGGAGGGGAGTCAGAAAGCAGGCGGACGAGGCCCAGAATGCACTGGGAGGGGAGTCAGAAAGCAGGAGGATGAGGCCCAGAATGCACTGGGAGGGGAGGATATAAATTCACTGTTTTGTATTTATAGACGTACAATGTAGACAGGCAGGTGCCGGACAGTGCTGGGGCTGGCACTGCCTTTCTGTGCGGGGTGAAGACTAATGCCAGATTGCTGGGTGTGAGTGCCTCAGCGGTTTACAACATGTGCAACACGACTTTTGGCAACGAGGTGTATTCCGTACTGCACATGGCAAAAAAAGCAGGTAAGGACCCTGACAGCACCCCCGAGTCTCCTGCCGATCCGTGGAGTCAGTGCGTTTCATCCTGCTCGTCATTCGCCTGTCCTCTAGGTAAATCGGTGGGCATCGTGACCACCACCCGCGTTCAGCACGCATCTCCAGGAGCGGCCTACGCGCACACTGTTAACCGGGACTGGTACGCAGATGCAGACATGCCCCGCGAAGCCCTCAGCAGTGGCTGCAGAGACATCGCCGACCAGTTGATCCACAACACAGATATTGACGTGAGCGAAGGATCTGTCTGTCTGTCTGTCTGCCTCTAGGTGTTGTCTTTGTGGCCACTTTCCTGACTCTAGGAAAGCAAACCACCCAAGCTTTGCCTGAAAGTCCATGTAACCTTTGCTCCAGATGCTGTCCAGATCCTCTTCCAGTTCATGCTCACTCGGTGTTACCCTTTTTCCCGGATTGTCGCTGTTTCCAAAGGCTCACGAAATAATTTATGACTGGGGCTGTCTTCACAGCTGCCTTCTCCTCTGTCTCCAAGGTGTGGGTTCTTTCTCTGGGGGGGAAGGCAGACCTTGTTGGCCCAGGCAGCAGTGACTTCCCATCTGTGTGTGCTACTGTAGCTCTTTGGGACAGGCACACTTACAAACCAGGCTGCACCCACTGGATGGGTGTTCAAATTAAAGTTTAATTTCTCTCAAAAGAATCAATAGGCACAAAAAATAACGTGTCCTTTTACCCCCAGTGTTCTCAGCTGCTCAAGAGCCAGGATTTAAATGATGATCCCTCTCTCTGTGGCTGTGCCCTCCAGGCTGGGGCTTGGAGTAGGCAGAGGAATGATAATGTCCCTTGGGGTCTGGGGTTGTCCTAACCATGACTGCATCCCCTACCCAATACCTGAGGTCCACGAACAAATTCAGAATGCCAACCTGTCAGTGTCCCATGTCCCGGGATGGAAACTCCATGTGGGCTCTCCAGGCGACTTTCTACTCTGCTTCCCCTTCACAAGACAGCTGCAGCCTTCCTGGAGGCAAGGCCGCGGCTGAAAGTCGTCCTTCCAGCTTCCAGCTCAGGGTAAGGAAGGAGGGACAGAAAAATACTTCTACTCAATTTCTGGTCAAAAACGCTTTGCTTTTCTCTGCGTGGTCACAGCAGCCTCCGCCTGAACTGGGCCAAGAGGTGCACGGTTTCCTCCTGACCCCACTTCTGGAGACTTGGCAGGGCAGTGTTTCTCGCTTCCGTGCTAAGCTGGGGGATGAGCACATGGAAGCGGTTCCTTCTCTTTCAAAAGCAAATTTACACTGCCACCCTCTAACCTGGACTAGTGCCTAAAGGACTTCCAACCAAACAGCCCCTGGGGGAAGTGCTGTAATGGGTGCTAGGTCCTTTGGCAGTTCTCTAGCCAAGGGCTGGGAACTAGGGCCATCTAGTGGAGAGCTCAGTCTCTACATAAGAATGTCTATTTGTTTCTGGAGACTGGTTGGGCTGGGAACTAGGGCCATCTAGTGGAGAGCTCAGTCTCTACATAAGAATGTCTATTTGTTTCTGGAGACTGGTTGGGCTGGGAACTAGGACCATCTAGTGGAGAGCTCAGTCTCTACATAAGAATGTCTATTTGTTTCTGGAGACTGGTTGGGCTGGGAACTAGGGCCATCTAGTGGAGAGCTCGGTCTCTACATAAGAATGTCTGTTTCTGGAGACTGGTTGGGTTGGGAACTAGGGCCATCTAGTGGAGAGCTCAGTCTCTACATAAGAATGTCTATTTGTTTCTGGAGACTGGTTGGGCTGGGAACTAGGGCCATCTAGTGGAGAGCTCAGTCTCTACATAAGAATGTCTATTTGTTTCTGGAGACTGGTTGGGCTGGGAACTAGGACCATCTAGTGAAGAGCTCAGTCTCTACATAAGAATGTCTATTTGTTTCTGGAGACTGGTTGGGCTGGGAACTAGGGCCATCTAGTGGAGAGCTCGGTCTCTACATAAGAATGTCTGTTTCTGGAGACTGGTTGGGTTGGGAACTAGGGCCATCTAGTGGAGAGCTCAGTCTTTACATAAGAATGTCTATTTGTTTCTGGAGACTGGTTGGGCTGGGAACTAGGGCCATCTAGTGGACAGCTCAGTCTCTACATAAGAATGTCTATTTGTTTCTGGAGACTGGTTGGGTTGGGAACTAGGGCCATCTAGTGGACAGCTCAGTCTCTACATAAGAATGTCTATTTGTTTCTGGAGACTGGTTGGGTTGGGAACTAGGGCCATCTAGTGGAGAGCTCAGTCTCTACATAAGAATGATTATTTGTTTCTGGAGTCTCTGGTTGATTCACGTTATACCTCAGTGTCTGTGACAGCTGTGGACATCCCAATAGGCTTCAGAGAACAAAACTCCACAACCCCAGGAGGCTACAACTTCAAAAGGAGAGCTCCTGGCTAGGGGTGAATTTAGAGGGGGGGGGGGGGGGGGGGGGGGGGGGGTGGCAGAGGCCAGCGAAAGAGTAAAATCTTGCTTCTGGTGTGCAGTGGACTTCACAAAAGGCACCATGCCCTGGAATGAGTTGCCTTTTGTCATAAAAGCACTGATAAAATCTTGCAGCCAGCCATAGAGTAAATGGATCCCTGTAAAACGTAATTCTTTTTTTCTTTATCTAAAAATACACGTTAATCACTTTAAAGATTTCAATATATCACCCAAAATAACGTACAAAATTAAAACATCAAGTTACAACACATAAAAACTAAACCATAGTTCTACCACACAAACATCAGCACAAGCTGAAGCATCAGCTATCATCAACCAAAACAATGTCTGCTCCTCCAGTTACCTTACCCACCATCCTCCTGCATCCAGAAATCATCAGCCAGGGCTTTAATTTCCTATAACATTTCAGTTCTTTCTCTTCTCTGATTCCTTGCCACTACTGAAGAGGAAACCCAATTCTGCACTCTGATAGGAGGGAAAGCCTTCAGCGAGGGCAGCTGCAGCATCCACTGCTGACAATCTAAAAGGGGCGATTGCAACTCGACCGGTTAGATTAGTGCTGGGAAGAAACCTCTCTCAAAACTCAACGGTGGGATTTAATTGGAAGCCGATGTAACCGCCTCAAAAGGGGAGCCGCAGCCTCCCACACAGAAATGCAGCTGAATGCTGCTCCCACACATCCAGCATTCCCCAGGCCTTCTGCAGTCCACACACCACACCACCCTCCACTCTCCAGATCTCCTCCTGCACGCACACTCCACACCTTCCTCCACTCTCCAGATCTCCTCCTGCACGCACACTCCACACCATCCTCCACTCTCCAGATCTCCTCCTGCACTCACACTCCACATCATCCTCCACTCTCCAGATCTCCTCCTGTACTCACACTCCACATCACCCTCCACTCTCCAGGTTTCCTGCACTCACACTCCACATCATCCTCCACTCTCCAGATCTCCTCCTGCACTCTTCACTCACATCATCCTCCACTCTCCAGATCTCCTGCACTCACACTCCACATCATCCTCCACTCTCCAGATCTCCTGCACTCTCACTCCACATCACCCTCCACTCTCCAGATCTCCTGCACTCTCACTCCACATCACCCTCCGCTCTCCAGATCTCCTCCTGCACGCACACTCCACACCATCCTCCACTCTCCAGATCTCCTCCTGCACGCACACTCCACACCATCCTCCACTCTCCAGATCTCCTCCTGCACTCACACTCCACATCATCCTCCACTCTCCAGATCTCCTGCACTCTCACTCCACATCACCCGCCGCTCTCCAGGTTTCCTGCACTCACACTCCACATCATCCTCCACTCTCCAGATCTCCTCCTGCACTCTTCACTCACATCATCCTCCACTCTTCAGGTCTCCTGCACTCCACATAGCATGCGTGCTGTCAGCAAGATTGAGGACAGGAGTTCAGCACTTGTAGCCTGGGCTTTCCTATCTCCATGGGTTCCTTATGTCTGATTTTTGCCTGCAGAAAAAGTCACTGAAAGGTCAATGGGTCCATCATACTTTGAGAATAAAGCCATGTGGTATCCCATGAGGTAGCAGGGTCTGTACAGCTGCATGGACTATGTGAATAGCGTCCCTTATAGCTCTTTCATGGTGTCTCTGTATGCATAATATTTTGTGGCGGTGTGCTCGAGTGTTGGGGGTTGGAGGTCAGTGAGGTGAGGGTGAGTTGGGCTGTGCAGTGATGTGTGAGTGTGGATCTATCTGTTGGTGTCTGTTCAGGTAATTTTCTAACTGTTTTACCCAGGTAATTAATCAATTATTGAAATAAAATTGTTGGATGAAAATTGTGCTTTCCCTCTAAGGGTTGAATCACTTTTAGCTCTGCCACAAAGAGCAGAGCTGGGTGAGGGTAGGAGCTTGTGGGAAGGGGGCATGGCGGGTGGGTGTGAGTGGGGGGGGGGGGGGCGGAGAGGGGTGTGGGTGTGGGGAGGCAGCCTGGAAAGTGTGTGTGTGTGAGCATGTAGGAGGGGGCTGGGGTGTAGATGGAGGCTGGAAGGTGGGTGTGCACCTGTGAGGAGGAGGAGGAGGAGGGCTGGGGTGCAGATGTGAGCAAGAGGGGAGGGGCTGGCGTGTGGGAGGGGACCTGGAGGGTGATGTGTGCGTTTGGGAAGAGGGTTAGGGTGTAGGTGTGAGTGTGGGGAGGGGTCTAGAGAGAGTGTGCTTGGGAGGGGTCTGGGGTGTGGATGTGGGGGGGGGGAGAGTTGGGCTGCGGGTGTGAGCATATGAGGAGGGGGCTAGGGTGCAGATGTGTGGGGACGGGGGGGGGGGGGTGCTGAAGGGTGTTTGCAAACGAGGGGGAGGTAGAGCTGCCGGGTAATGTGGTGGAATTTCATTTTCCAGTACTCGCGCGTGGTATATGGCACCTGTTATTGTTATTTGTAGTTTTTAATGTTTGGGACACTTTATTGTTGTGCCCTGCTCTGGACAGTTCCATTTCGGCTGGGAAGTCGATTGAGGAATGGAAGAGCCTGTGGAGCCAGCTGGCCTCATGTTTTCTCAGAAAGCTCTGCAAGGGGAGTTTGCATTGAGGATTCACATGCAGGCTCGTAGCTATGGGCCCACAGGATAGCTGGATACCTCCCCCCCCCCCCCCGACACCCCCCCCTGTTATCTGTGTATGTGTATGGGGGGAGGGGGTCTTCGCTAGTTTTTATGCTAAGCTGCGGGTCTAGATGGCCGTGCTACACACGCACTCAGGCTTCCCACGTCTGAGCAGCTTGAGCTGATTTTACAAAGAAATCCCAAGCTCCAGAACATTAAGAAGCAACAGGATTCATAGGAAAACATTAGATGAAATGAAATGTTCTAAAAGCTTAACCTAAATAACAGGAAATACTTAAAATTCCCAGCAAAATAGCAGACAGTAAAAAAACAAACCCCTAAAACTAGGCCCGACGTGAAAGTACAGGCTGAAGCCAGCAGGGGAAATCAATGGAATAATGAGAAGTACAAATCCCAGCATACAGCAGAGCCAAACCAGAAGTGGGGTCAGCCTGTTTGGTTGACTTGGGGATGAGGTATAAACCTTGCGCTCGCGCTCTGCCTGGGGGCTCCGTTTGCCTCTGTCTCCTGGGGATAGTGGTGCACGCTCTCGTCTGGTCCTTGGCTCTCTCTGCCGGTTTTTCTGTCTCTCTGCTACATGTAGACGCTCACTGTGGGGCCGATGTAATAAGGTGCGCCGAAGCTGTCGCGGGTTTGTGCGCACAGGCATGCATGTTTGTACACGCGTTTTCCTGCGCAAAGCCCTACACGGGGGTGTAATAAGAGTTTTGTGCGCGGGGAAAAAAGCGCATACAAACAAGCTCACAGACCCATGGTTTTTCCTGCGCGAATGCATGCTAACGGCTTGCAAAGGAGATAATTAGCTAATCATAGGCAATGCAGGGAGCCGCGCTAATGCTAGTGCAGGTTTTTTAATGTTTTGTTTTTTTTTTTACCACCATGGTGAAGGCACGAGTTAAGTGTCGGCGTCCGAGTGGCCAGCTTAGCTAGGCTCTTTTCTGGGCATTGGAACATATAGATTCGTGACCAAGTAAGCGCCTGAGCAACAACAGTAGCTAGGCATCCAGAAAGGCGAGGCGCTTTACTGGGTCGCGATTGTATGCGCTGTCAGGCACCCAGAAAGGCACCCAGCTACCGTTGCTGCTCGGGTGCTGAGCTAGGCGCCTTTCTGGGTGCCCGATCGTGCAGATATGCGAGCAACTAAGCGCCTAGCTGAGCGCCCAAACAGCAAGGTACGCTAGGCGCCTTTCTTGGGCGCCCTAGAGCACGAGTGGCCTGATAAGCGCCAAGCTGAGTGCCTATCTTGGCTTCAGTGTGGCCGGCTTTACACGGCTTCCGAGGTAGGCGCTTCGCTGGGCGGACAGATCGACACGGCCGGAAGAGCGGCAAGATTGTTGTGAATTATCACCCAGGAAAATATCTGCCATGTTTTCTGCGGCACAGTTATTGGAAATATTAAAAATTACTTTCCAGGGTCAGACTTTCACTTAACAGGGAGTCCCGCTCGCTTGCTCACTTTTAGGCGCGGTTTATCGGCGCGGGTTTTAAGCACGGACGCGGCCCCTTATTACATAGGCCCTGTCCCAGCCTTAGGTAACTTGCATTTTTCCGAACATGCGTGGATTTCTGCGGGCAAGTCATTTGCATAATTTATTTTACTTTTTTTACATCACGTGGAAGCAGCCGCGCGTGGCGATTAAAAACCCGCGCTCATAATGAGCGCCTGTTTTTCTGCAGATCTTATTACCTCGGCCCCCTGTGTGCGGTGGGGTCCTAGGCAGTCTGGAACAATGACCGTAGCTCCAGAAGTAACAGCACGGAAATGAAAGGATGATAACTCTCTCTGCTGAGGTGGTAATGGTACTGCCATCCTTGGGCATCAGGCACGTTCCCTGACGGTAGCAGCTAGCACCGCTTCTCCTAATTGTCACCTGATCATCAGTACGATCCTGTGCAGCCTCATTCCCAGCACCGACGCCTTGCAGTCACCCAGTGGCCATGCCTTCTGAATACGAGAAAACCTTTCTCCCGCTGGCAGGTGATCCTGGGAGGAGGAAGGATGTATATGACCCCCGAGGGGACCCCAGACCCTGAGTACCCAACAGATTCAGCACAGAGCGGGCTGAGAAAGGATGGAAGGAATCTCATTCACCTGTGGCTGAGTGCTCGTCAGGTACAGACCGTCTTTCCTGTTGGTAAAGCAGAACAGGACAGCAATGCATGAAATACTCTGATATACCAGGCTCTCTTCTATTGTGTGAAACCTGCGCTTGAGGAGTGAGGATACTCACTGCACCAGCCTCTGATACTGGGGATGGTGTGCATGTGAGAGAGAAGCTCCCTGCCTCTGAGGTGTGCAGACACTGCACCAGCCTCTGATACTGGGGATGGTGTGCATGTGAGAGAGAAGCTCCCTGCCTCTGAGGTGTGCAGACACTGCACTGGGCTCAGATACTGGGAATGGTGTGCATGAGAGAGAGAAGCTCCCTGCCTGAGGTGTGCACACACACTGCACTGGGGATGGTGTGCATTTGAGAGAGAAGCTCCCTGCCTCTGAGGTGTGCACACACTGCACTGGGGATGGTGTGCATTTGAGAGAGAAGCTCCCTGCCTCTGAGGTGTGCACACACACTGCACTGGGGATGGTGTGCATGTGAGAGAGAAGCTCCCTGCCTCTGAGGTGTGCATACACACTGCACTGGGGATGGTGTGCAGGAGAGAGAGAAGCTCCCTGCCTCTGAGGTGTGCACACACACTGCACCTGGGAATGGGTGTGCATGTGAGAGAGAGAAGCTCCCTGCCTCTGAGGTGTGCACACACACTGCACTGGAGAATGGGTGTGCATGTGAGAGAGAAGCTCCCTGCCTCTGAGGTGTGCACACACACTGCACTGGGAATGGGTGTGCATGTGAGAGAGAAGCTCCCTGCCTCTGAGGTGTGCACACACACTGCACTGGGAATGGGTGTGCATGTGAGAGAGAGAAGCTCCCTGCCTCTGAGGTGTGCACACACACACTGCACTGGGAATGGGTGTGCATGTGAGAGAGAGAAGCTCCCTGCCTCTGAGGTGTGCACACACACTGCACTGGGGATGGTGTGCATGTGAGAGAGAAGCTCCCTGCCTCTGAGGTGTGCACACACACACTGCACTGGGAATGGTGTGCATGTGAGAGAGAAGCTCCCTGCCTCTGAGGTGTGCACACACACTGCACTGGGAATGGTGTGCATGTGAGGGAGAAGCTCCCTGCCTCTGAGGTGTGCACACACACTGCACTGGGGATGGTGTGCATGTGAGAGAGAAGCTCCCTGCCTCTGAGATGTACAGACACTGGCCTGGCTCTGATACTGGGAATGGTGTGCATGTGAGAGAGAAGCTCCCTGCCTCTGAGGTGTGCACACACACTGCACTGGGGATGGTGTGCATGTGAGAGAGAAGCTCCCTGCCTCTGAGGTGTGCACACACACTGCACTGGGGATGGTGTGCATGTGAGAGAGAAGCTCCCTGCCTCTGAGGTGTGCACACACACTGCACTGGGGATGGTGTGCATGTGAGAGAGAAGCTCCCTGCCTCTGAGGTGTGCACACACACTCCACTGGGAATGGGTGTGCATGTGAGAGAGAAGCTCCCTGCCTCTGAGGTGTGCACACATACTGCACTGGGGATGGTGTGCATGAGAGAGAGAAGCTCCCTGCCTCTGAGGTGTGCACACACTGCACTGGGGATGGTGTGCATGAGAGAGAGAAGCTCCCTGCCTCTGAGGTGTGCACACACACTGCACCAGGCTCTGATACGGAGAATGGATTTCATATTGAAGGTAAGAGAACATGTGATAGTGACTGTATTGCCAGTTACAGTGAGAGTAAAGGAGCCCCGCATTTCCTGCTATGCAGTGTTGGTGCGAGAGTAAAGCAGGCTTGCCTTTCCTGCTGTCCAGTGGCCTCTTAGCTCTGAATATCCTGTACCTCTAAGAAGTGGGGTCTCTTCCCTTTAGCTACTCAAAGCAGGGGACGTAGGAGCCCAGGAGCTCCGTATTTGTCCAGACTGCGCTGGGAGCCGCAGTGCTGCCTGCAGAATCACATGCGCCATCTCCCTCCTGAAGGCCCAATGCCTGGCGGCTGGACTCCTTCCACTGGTTGCTCCCCAGTCCCTGCTGCCGGTCGGTTTTAAACCTGCACCCCTTGGACTCAGAATTAGTGATCAGCATAAGCTGACTTGTGCTCACAGCTCCTTGTTATCTCCTGCTTAAGAGCAGGTATTGGATTTTTCTTTTATTGTTCTCATCAAGAGGGTGAGGGCCATCCCCGGTTACGAAATAAATAGTAACTCCCCCGCCTCGGATTGGACCTGTCTTACCTGCCTTACCTCTCGTGCTTTATAACTGGGTCATTAACTCTCTGCTTTATTTACAGGGCGCAAAATATGTGTGGAACAAAAGAGACTTTGATGCAGTTAATGAGAATAGCACCAGTTATTTAATGGGTAAAGTACATTTCTTCTTACACAAAAGTAGAAAAGGCTGGGCTTGTCTCTTAGAGTTATACATGAGCTCTAGGTCTGTCCTTGGGAGCGGTAAGAAAGAAAGTTGGTCTGACATTGGGACTGGGAAGAGAGAGGTGGGTCTGCCTCTGGGACTGATGGGAGAGAGAGCAGGTCTGTCTCGAGAAATAGGAAAGACAGTAGATCTGTCTCTGGGAGCGGGAAGAGAGAGGTAGGTCTATATCTGGAACTGGGAGGAGAGAGAGTGGGTCTGTCTCTGGGACTGGGAGGAGAGAGAGTGGGTCTGTCTCTGGGACTGGGAGGGGAGAGAGAATGGGTCTGTCTCTGGGACTGGGAGGAGAGAGAGTGGGTCTGTCTCTGGGACTGGGAGGGGAGAGAGAATGGGTCTGTCTCTGGGACTGGGAGGAGAGAGAGTGGGTCTATATCTGGGACTGGGAGGAGAGAGAGTGGGTCTGTCTCTGGGACTGGGAGGGGAGAGAGAATGGGTCTGTCTCTGGGACTGGGAGGAGAGAGAGTGGGTCTATATCTGGGACTGGGAGGAGAGAGAATGGGTCTATATCTGGGACTGGGAGGAGAGAGAGTGGGTCTGTCTCTGGGACTGGGAGGGGAGAGAGAATGGGTCTGTCTCTGGGACTGGGAGGAGAGAGAGTGGGTCTGTCTCTGGGACTGGGAGGGGAGAGAGAGTGGGTCTGTCTCTGGGACTGGGAGGAGAGAGAGTGGGTCTATATCTGGGACTGGGAGGAGAGAGAGTGGGTCTATATCTGGAACTGGGAGGAGAGAGAGTGGGTCTGTCTCTGGGACTGGGAGGGGAGAGAGAATGGGTCTGTCTCTGGGACTGGGAGGAAAGAAGGTGAAGTAGTAGCAGAAAGAGTAGGTCTGTCTCTGGGAGTGGTAGGAGAGAGAGTGGGTCTGTCTCAAAGTGGTAGGAGAGGTGGGTCTGTTTCTGAGATTGGGAGGGGAGAGAAATGGTCTTGTCTCTGGGATTTGGGGTGGAAAAGGTGATTGGGAGGAGAGAAGGTGGGTCTGTCTGGAATTTGGAGGAGAGGTGGGCCTGCTTCTGAAAGTGGCAGGAGAGAAAGTAGGTGTCTCTGGGAGCGGTAGGAGAGAAAGTTTCTCTTGGTGTGGTAGGTGGATCTGTCTCTGGGACTGGGAAGAGAGAGAGTAGATCTCTGGGACTGGGAGAAGAGGTGGGTCAGAGCAGTAGGAGAAGATTGTTTGTTTCTGGGAATGGTAGGAGAGAGGTGGGTCTGTCTCTGGGACTGGGAGAAGAGAGGTGGGTGTGCCTCTGGGAGTGGTAGGAGTGAGAATAGGTCTGTCTGGAAGTGGTAGGAGAGATGTAGGTATCTCTCTGGGAGTGGTAGTAAAATGTTGGGTCTGTCTCTGAGATTGGTAAGAGGGTGGTGGGTCTGTCTCTGGGAGTGGTAGGTGAGTGACGGGTCTGTCTGGGAGTGGTAGGTGAGTGACGGGTCTGTCTCTGGGAGTGGTAGTAAAATGTTGGGTCTGTCTCTGAGATTGGTAAGAGGGTGGTGGGTCTGTCTCTGGGAGTGGTAGGTGAGTGACGGGTCTGTCTCTGGGAGTGGTAGTAAAATGTTGGGTCTGTCTCTGAGATTGGTAAGAGGGTGGTGGGTCTGTCTCTGGGAGTGGTAGGTGAGTGACGGGTCTGTCTCTGGGAGTGGTAGTAAAATGTTGGGTCTGTCTCTGAGATTGGTAAGAGGGTGGTGGGTCTGTCTCTGGGAGTGGTAGGTGAGTGACGGGTCT
The DNA here is from genome assembly GCF_901001135.1 of Rhinatrema bivittatum. Lineage (NCBI taxonomy): Eukaryota > Metazoa > Chordata > Amphibia > Gymnophiona > Rhinatrematidae > Rhinatrema > Rhinatrema bivittatum. The sequence continues at coordinate 184,323,017 of NC_042623.1, forward strand.
GTCTCTGGGAGTGGTAGTAAAATGTTGGGTCTGTCTCTGAGATTGGTAAGAGGGTGGTGGGTCTGTCTCTGGGAGTGGTAGGCGAGTGACGGGTCTGTCTCTGGGAGTGGTAGGCGAGTGATGGGTTTGTCTCTGGGAGTGGTAGGCGAGTGACGGGGTAGGTGAGTGACGGGTCTGTCTCTGGGAGTGGTAGGTGAGTGACGGGTCTGTCTCTGAGAGTGGTACGAGAAAGAATGTTTATCTAGGATTGGTAGGAAAGTGGTGGGTCCTTCTCTGGAAGTGGTAGGAGAAGAGAGCAAATGACAAGTTATTGAGGCAGTGAGAGTAGCGAATTTATTCTGGAGACCTAACATTTTCAACTGTGCATCAGTTGCCAACTCTGTACTCTTCTTTCTTTTGAAGAAAAAAAAAAACCCATCTCAATTACAAAAGGTGTAAAGTCCCCACCATATTGTAATAGAAAAAGCCTGGAGGAGCCCTTTCAAGTTATTAAAAAAACCTAAAAACTCTGCCTTAATTTAATTGTGTTTGCATCATAGGTAGAACATGGGCAACTCCCAGTGGAAAAATACCCAACATTATCACCCTATTAAATCTGATGTTTTAGGTTTTTTTAATAACTGGAAAAAGAAAGCATTACAGAATGATTCTTCTTAAAAGGAAATGTGGTTTGCTTTCAGTTGGGTTCCTTAGCATGGCAAAGTGAACTGGGGAGATCCTGGGCCCCCCTACAGGTCAGAGTGGTTCTTAGCATTAAGTATTGCTGTTAATGTTCTCTCTAGGTCTTTTTGAGCCCAAGGATATGAAATACGAGTTGACGCGCAATGCTTCACTGGACCCGTCCATCGTTGAGATGATGGAGAAAGCTATTAAGATGCTCCGCAGAAACCCAAATGGATTTTTCCTCTTTGTCGAAGATAAGTCAGTGTGTGCTCCTTAGGTTCCCCTCACTCACTGCCAATCACTTCCCTACCCAAACTGCAACCCTTTTTATCATTGGAAAAGAAACAAAACTAGACCGTTGCCTTGGAAAATAGCTAATTTATTATTATTGAACAGTATCTGTTTTCCAAGGCAGCGGTCAAGTTTCGTTTTTTTTTCCAATTCTGTGGTTACTCGACCGTCTTCCGTTTTTGTTTTTTGGACTACCCTTCTTAGCATTCAGTGCCATTGCCTTATCCCCCTGTTACAACTAGTACAAATATTCATGCAACCCTCTCATTCAAGAGACTGAGCAGGCTGGAGGAAGGGGAAGGGATGTGGGTGACCATCACTCCAGCTCCCCTTTGTCATTCTCTCATCACTGTCCCCTCATTACCCTCACATCACCATACTCTTCTCCTAAATCATTTCTTTCCTCACTCTTCTTCCACCCTCCCCCCACCATCAGTGTGTTTCCTACTCATGGTTGTCTCCAACCACTCTGAGGGCAAGGCCCGCCCAAGAAGTAGCCCAGTCTCAAGGCGCTGGGAAGACGTGCTGAGAAGTCCTACTCAATGTTCATATGGGTTTCAAGGGGTTGGATGAAGCGCCCCTGCCAGTGGTGTGTTCCATCTTGGGGTTGGTGTACGGTGAGGACCGTGCTTGGAGCATGACATCTTTAACCAGCATTAGGGGAATCCGTAGAGCAACTTCGGCAGCCATGGAGAAAGTTTAACCTTTACAAGTTAGCCATGGAGGTTCTGTTTTATCCTGCCTTTGTTCTATCTCACCATTATATTTTTGTGTGTGATTTTGTACGAGGCCGTATTGACCATGGACACCATGAAGGGAAAGCTAAGCTAGCTCTGACGGAGACTGTCATGTTGACCAGGCGGTGAAACGTGCCAGCGAGCTGACCCAGGAGACGGACACTCTGACAGTGGTGACCCGCTGACCACTCGCACGTCTTCAGCTTCGGAGGAAGCACACCTCGGGGCAACAGTATCCTTGGTAAAACAGTAATGTCCTGCCTTCAGAGATTTCCTGAATAAAATACTGGAAGAAGCTGAAGCCCAGATATTAGAGCCTGCACAGAGCTATTAAACCATTCACTGACTATAGCCCAGACCATTGGTTGTCCTTCCCTCTCTTAGATGGAGACAGAATAAAACGGAGTCCTTTACTTCCCGGTAGATGGAGATGAGACATCTGTTGACAGTTAATAATAAATGAAAGCCCTAGCGAGCCAGCTGCTGGAATAGTTCTTTGCTGGGGGGGGGGGGGGGGGGGGGGGGTGTCAGGCTTTTGTTTCATTTGCAGTGTTTATTGCCCATTCTATCCTCTCTCCTCCATTTTGTTTCCTGCTTTCCGCAGATTCTTATATTTTCTGTAAACCATGGTGAAGCGGATTAGGATGAATTGTTTTAGTTTGCAGTGGTACTAACTTTGTTTCAGTGGTGCTCTAATTTATCGACTGGCTCTTCTTGGAAAGTATTTAGCTCAGCACTTAGAATTTCATTAAATTGGATAGCTTTGATTTTCCTTTTGGTTTTTTGTGATTGTTTTTATGATAGTGTCTTTTTTGGATGACCTCAAGTATTGCTCCTGGAGTGATCCGACCAGATCTTTGGGTTGGTTTTGAGCTTGTGGACGGATCCACATTGTTGAAGGCGAGTAGTAAGTCAATGGGGTGTGTTGACATCTGTAGGTAGATCCAAAGGTCATTTGTTGCAGGCCAAATGCTTGGGCTGAGGATAGGAAGTTAGAGGCTGCGCTGTGTGTTGGGTTCCTATAATGCCAGTTAAAATCTCCTAGTATCAAGAGGTATGATGTGTCCAGTGCTAATTTGCTTAGTAAATTGGTTAAATTCTTCATTTGTTTTGCTTGGAGTTCTTGGAGGGCAATACAATAGTGGAAGACTTAGTTTCTGATCTTCACGTGTTACCGCTATGGCAGGTCCTGTATAGTCTGAACTTTTCTCAGTGAAACATCCAAGAAAGGAGATTCTCCTACCGGCTAATGAAGCTCCTCAGAATTCTCCCAGAATAGCTCAGAGAGCTTGCCCTGGGAAGTGGGGGAGAAGTTTGGTTAACTGTAAATAGAACGAAACTTTTATCTCATTTGTAAACTGTTGAACGTATATAGCCAAAAGAGGGTGTTAGTTACATTCCCCAAGATGAAAAATGTATCATAACTGAGGAAGACGAAGAAATGCTTTTTCTATGGGAAAGAGGTCTCTTCTAGAGTTTTGGTCTGTTGCCACCTAATGTGAGAGAGGGCAACCCATGATCTGGTCTATCTGAAAGCCCTGATTAGCAGGTAAGAAATGCCATTGGTATACATGTCGAAGAGGATGCAACACGGTTCTAGCAAGGCTTGTAGGCCACCATGAAATGTACCTGGGAAGGATGTGATTGCACCAGTGCATGTGGTGTGGTTAGGGTGTGCATGGAAAAGGGGTCTGGATGAGAGGTTTTAAGTTAAGACGGCGTGGTGAGGAGGTTCATGGATGCGGGTAACGTGTGGGTGAGCGGATTTAGTTGAAGGTGGGGTGGCTAAGGTGATGCTTGGAAGGGGGTATGGGTGTGCGGATTTGGGTAAAGGCACGAGTGGTGCACGGCAGCGTGTGGGTTAAGGGGTTTGAATGAAGGCAGGATGGTGCATGGAAGGGAATGTGGGTGAGGGCTTTTGGGTGAAAGTGTGGTGGAGAGGATTACCGTAATGCTGTCCTTCTCCTCATGCTTTAGGACTAGCGCCAAAGAATGCCCAGGACGGGAAGCCCTACACCAGCATACTCTATGGCAATGGCCCTGGGTTTGCCATCCAAAACGGGACTCGGCCAGACATCACAAACACAGATATTGGTAAGACACTGTCTCATGGCCAACTCTGGAGTTCTCCATAAATACTAAATAGCTTCCATTGCCAAGAATTCAGCCAGACTGGAGGGAGGTTTAATGAATAAATACAAGCGACTCTGTTGTTTTATTAGTTTACACATTGAGTTTCTGCATAATGAAACTGTATCCATCCCCACGCTCCTCTTCCTCACCTACAAATGCCTTCACTCTGTGATTCCCCACCACCTCTCCTCTCTTACCTCTCTCTACACCCCTCCTCGTGCACTCTGCTCATTGGGTAAGTGACTCCTATCTGTGCCCTTCTCCTCTATCGCCAGTTCCCGACTCCGTGCTTTCCACCTGGTTGCGCCGTGTGCTTGGAAGAGACGTCCTGGGCTGGTGCGCCCTGCTCCCTCTCACGCCATGTCTAAATCCCACCTAAAGACCCACCTTTCTGAGGCTGCTTTTAAGTCTTAAGCCTGTTGGGTTGCCTTCAGCCTCATTAACTAATTTAAACCATTGTCTGGAGCTGAGTGTCTTGATTAGACTGTAAGCTCTAACTGTGAGCAGGGAAAGTCTTTTTTTTCTGCTATTTGTGCAGCACTGTGCATCTCGAGTAGCGCTATAGAAATGGTAAGCAGTGGTGGTATTAGCGTGAGTCGCTCAGATTCTGACCTCACCGGACAAGACTTCCCTTTTGTCTGATGATGTCTTAGCTCGGGGGAGAATCATTGCTTGCAGGGACTTTTCCACTGGAGGATACTGTAATCATCGCAGGTTATATATATATATATGTATAATTGTAGGGATGCCTAAAGCTATTTAACCATCACAGGTTATGTTTCAAAACTATTTCCACATGTAAATAGCAATGTACTCAGGTAATCTGGCCGTCTGGATGCTGCGCTGCCTCTGTGAAGGTTAAAGACTGCGCTTATGTTCCTCAGTGCGTGGATTTCTGGCCACGTGCAGCGGTGGTGTTCCCGGAAGGAAGCACATGCAGGGATTGCATTTTCAGTTCTGTGCATCTTATTTTCCATGAAGATATACAAACTGCAGGTGCAGATGTGTCTGTGGCTTCTTTATACTCTCAGCACGTTCTGGAGCAGAAACCCGAGCGTGCTTTCATGGGAGGAACTGCAGCCAAGCCTGGGGGTAAAAACTGCCTCCGATCTCGCCCTCCAGTGTGAATGGTGTGAAATGTGCCTCCACCTTATAATTCTAGAAGAGATCTCGGAGAATAGCGATGCATGCTATTAAAGAGTCGAGGAAAAGGCTGCGCACAAGGCTTGTGTTCAGGATTCAGTGATTTAAACTTTGCACTGGGTGCTTGAAACTTGTGAGCAGTGTTAATGCCGTACTGCAGGGGCTCCCAGCCTTTCAGCTTCTCTTTAATTCTTGCATGCCATAATAAAAGAAATAATGAGATCCTTCATAACGTATAAAACGTTGATCTAAACCGAATATATAGGGAGGACAATTTCCAAAGCTGTTTAATCGTTACCGTCAGCGGCCGTTCCACCTTCCAGTCCAGCTGCAATGGGTACTCCTGGGGGAATTCTGTGCAAAAAAATGTAAAATTCTGCAAAATTCTGGATACTTTATACTGAGTCAAAATAACACAATATACATGACAGTCTTTCATTAATTTAAAATGTAATACAGAAAAAAAGTTATTCCTTAAAGATGCAGAGTTTTAAATATTTTGAGCAGAATTTCCTTAGAAGTTCACTGTAAGAGTGTCCCTTCCACCCTCTCTCTCCCTACTCCCCTGGCCAGTCTCCTTTCACTTTGCCCTCTCAGGTCCCATCTCCTCCATCTGCCAGTATCTCTCTCGTCCCCTCCAGGCTCAATCCCTTCCACTCTATCTCCACTCCCAGAGTTTGACCCCTCTCTCAGTACTGCCTCTCACACAGGCTCCCTCTGTCTCTCTCTCTCTCTCTCTCTCTAGTGCTGGTGGCATCTCTCTCCCAGGTTCTCTCCTTCACGCCCCCCACTCCTGATTCCCCGCCCCCGCCCCCCCCCCCCTCCCCCTCCCAGGGACAGATCTAAGATTTTTACTACCCAAGGCATTGTTGGTGCTTTCGCCACCAGCCCTGCTGTAAGAGCCTGTTACAGGGCAGCAGAGGGCTGTTCTGTACCGAAAGAGCTTCGGAAGAGCTGGAAAGTAGCGAATCTTAGCCGGCCTGCTGCGCCTAAATGTTTGCCTACTCCAGGCCTGAACGTAATGGCTGCCCACTGACAAATCCAGGGCTGCCCTCCCCAGTGGCCCATCTCGTCGCCGCCTGTTCGCCCACCTCTGAGAATCTGTTCTGCAGGGCTGGAATCTAAATAGAGCACTGTCGAAGGCCCTTGGCCCCCTGGACTTTGTGTACGGTACCTGGCGCATTGCTGGACCTTTATCTGGTAGAGGAGGGGGTAGCCGTGGGTTTGTATTGCAGAGTTTTTGTGCACTGTCCCTACCTGGCTCCTTTTTCCCTCTGCTAGAGGATGAACGCTACAAGCAGCAGAGCGCGGTGCCGCTGGCCTCGGAGACGCACGGCGGCGAGGACGTGAGCATCATGGCCAGGGGGCCGATGGCGCATCTCTTCCACGGCACACGCGAGCAGAGCTACATTGCCCACGTCATAGCGTACGCGGCCTGCCTGGAGCCGGACGGGGACTGCCCGCCGTACGCAAACGCGGGGGCGGCCGTGCATCCTCCCGCGCCCCCTCTCATCCTGCCCGCTCTCTGGGTTGCTTTCCTGCCGCTCGGGGCGCGAGCTCAGCCCGGCCGCTGGTAGTGCAGCGCGGTCACGGGGGGGGGTCTGGCAGAAAGTGGCCCTACGGTCTCACGTGATAAGAGCGCGCACTTCGTTCACGTTGCCGATACGCTGCCCCGTAAATGACAGTATTCTCTTTCCTCCCCAAATTATCAAAAACAATGGAGAACGGCAAAGCAATAAATGAATATGGTGAACCCTGCAGTCTGATACCTCGGTCGTGCACGCAGCCAGGCCGCTCGAAAGACAGAGATGAATGGGTTGGGGGGGGGGGGGGGGAGGAGGGGAAGCAGAGGACACCGGGTTATGGGTGTGAGCACTGGAGAACAGGTAGGATGGAGGTCAGACATTGGGGGGGGGGGGGGAACCAGGGCCCAAACTTGCTGCCTAAGGTGCAAAGCACCTATGGCCCTGGTTCCCCCCCCCCCCCAAAATGTCTGACCTCTGTCCTACCTGTTCTCCGGTGCTCACACGTGTGTAGGTGAAATTTCATAGGAAAATGAAGGCAGCTCCGGTTAACACTGTCCCCTCCGCCGGGAGCGCCGCCTCATCGTCTGCCCGACGGCAGCCGTGCTGCGGAAGGAACTGTGACTTCCCCTCCCCCCCCCCCCCCCCCCCCCCAGGCGAGTGGCTTCAGGACCTGCCCACTGCAACAGAAAAGGTGCATCACCCTCTGCATGAGGGAAACTCACATTGAACAAAGCATTAAGCTTCCAGGTAACCAAAGAACGGCACTGCCCCCCCCCCCCAACACACACTGGTGCGCAAACCAATGAACCACTGTGCACAAACCAATGAACCACCAGTGCACAAACCAATGAACCACTGTGCACAAACCAATGAACCACCAGTGCACAAACCAATGAACCACTGTGCACAAACCAATGAACCACCGGTGCACAAACCAATAAACTACTGTGCACAAACCAATGAACCACCAGTGCACAAACAAATGAACCACCGGTGCGCAAACCAATGAACCACCGGTGCACAAACCAATGAGCCACTGTGCACAAACCAATGAACCACCGGTGCACAAACCAATGAACCACTGTGCACAAACCAATGAACCACCAGTGCACAAACCAATGAACCACTGTGCACAAACCAATGAACCACCAGTGCACAAACCAATGAACCACCGGTGCACAAACCAATAAACTACTGTGCATAAACCAATGAACCACTGTGAACAAACCAATGAACCACCGGTGCACAAACCAATGAACCACTGTGAACAAACCAATGAACCACCGGTGCACAAACTAATGAACCACTGTGCACAAACCAATGAACCACCGGTGCACAAACCAATGAACCACTGTGCACAAACCAATGCCCCACCGGTGCACAAACCAATGCCCCACCGGTGCACAAACTAATGAACCACTGTGCACAAACCAATGCCCCACCGGTGCACAAACCAATGAACCACCGGTGCACAAACCAATGAACCACTGTGCACAAACCAATGCCCCACCGGTGCACAAACTAATGAACCACTGTGCACAAACCAATGAACCACTGTGAACAAACCAATGAACCACCAGTGCACAAACCAATGCCCCACCGGTGCACAAACTAATGAACCACTGTGCACAAACCAATGAACCACTGTGAACAAACCAATGAACCACCGGTGCACAAACCAAGGAACCACTGTGAACAAACCAATGAACCACCGGTGCACAAACTAATGAACCACTGTGCACAAACCAATGAACCACCGGTGCACAAAACAATGAACCACTGTGCACAAACCAATGCCCCACTGGTGCACAAACCAATGCCCCACCGGTGCACAAACTAATGAACCACTGTGCACAAACCAATGCCCCACCGGTGCACAAACCAATGAACCACCGGTGCACAACCAATGAACCACCGGTGCACAAACCAATGCCCCACCGGTGCACAAACTAATGAACCACTGTGCACAAGCCAATGAACCACTGTGCACAAACCAATGAACCACCGGTGCACAAACTAATGAACCACTGTGCACAAACCAATGAACCACTGTGCACAAACCAATGCCCCACCGGTGCACAAACCAATGCCCCACCGGTGCACAAACCAATGAACCACTGTGCACAAACCAATGAACCACTGTGCACAAACCAATGCCCCACCGGTGCACAAACTAATGAACCACTGTGCACAAACCAATGAACCACTGTGCACAAACCAATGCCCCACCGGTGCACAAACTAATGAACCACTGTGCACAAACCAATGAACCACCGGTGCACAAACCAATGAACCACTGCGCACAAACCAATGAACCACCGGTGCACAAACCAATGAACCACTGTGCACAAACCAATGAACCACCGGTGCACAAACCAATGAACCACTGTGCATAAACCAATGAACCACTGTGAACAAACCAATGAACCACCGGTGCACAAACCAATGAACCACCGGTGCACAAACCAATAAACTACTGTGCATAAACCAATGAACCACTGTGAACAAACCAATGAACCACCGGTGCACAAACCAATAAACTACTGTGCATAAACCAATGAACCACTGTGCACAAACCAATGAACCACCGGTGCACAAACCAATAAACTACTGTGCATAAACCAATGAACCACTGTGAACAAACCAATGAACCACTGTGCACAAACCAATGAACCACCAGTGCACAAACCAATGAACCACTGTGCACAAACCAATGAACCACCGTGCATAAACCAATGAACCACCGTGCATAAACCAATGAGCCACCGTGCACAAACCAATGAACCACCGTGAACAAACCAATGAACCACCGTGCACAAACCAATGAACCACCGTGAACAAACCAATGAACCACCGTGCACAAACCAATGAACCACCGTGAACAAACCAAAGAACCACCGTGCACAAACCAATGAACCACCGTGAACAAACCAATGAACCACCGTGCGCAAACCAATGAACCACCGTGCGCAAATCAATGAACCACCGGTGCACAAACCAATGAACCACTGTGCACAAACCAATGAACCACTGTGCACAAACCAATGAACCACCGGTGCACAAACCAATGAACCACTGTGCACAAACCAATGAACCACCGGTGCACAAACCAATGAACCACTGTGCACAAACCAATGAACCACCGGTGCACAAACCAATGAACCACCGGTGCACAAACCAATGAGCCACTGTGCACAAACCAATGAACCACTGTGCACAAACCAATGAACCACCGGTGCACAAACCAATGAGCCACTGTGCACAAACCAATGAACCACTGTGCACAAACCAATGAACCACCAGTGCACAAACCAATGAACCACTGTGATCAAACCAATGAACCACTGTGCGCAAACCAATGAACCACTGTGCGCAAATCAATGAACCACTGTGCGCAAACCAATGAACCACCGGTGCACAAACCAATGAACCACTGTGAGCAAACCAATGAACCACTGTGCGCAAACCAATGAACCACCGGTGCACAAACCAATGAACCACCGGTGCACAAACCAATGAGCCACTGTGCACAAACCAATGAACCACTGTGCGCAAACCAATGAACCACCGGTGCACAAACCAATGAGCCACTGTGCACAAACCAATGAACCACTGTGCACAAACCAATGAACCACCGGTGCACAAACCAATGAACCACTGTGAACAAACCAATGAACCACTGTGCACAAACCAATGAACCACCGGTGCACAAACCAATGAACCACCGGTGCACAAACCAATGAGCCACTGTGCACAAACCAATGAACCACTGTGCACAAACCAATGAACCACCGGTGCACAAACCAATGAACCACTGTGAACAAACCAATGAACCACTGTGCGCAAACCAGTGAACCACCGGTGCACAAACCAATGAACCACTGTGCACAAACCAATGAACCACCGGTGCACAAACCAATGAACCACTGTGCACAAACCAATGAACCACCGGTGCACAAACCAATGAACCACTGTGCGCAAACCAATGAACCACTGTGAACAAACCAATGAACCACTGTGCGCAAACCAATGAACCACCGGTGCGCAAACCAATGAACCACTGTGCGCAAACCAATGAACCACTGTGAACAAACCAATGAACCACTGTGTGCAAACCAATGAACCACTGTGAGCAAACCAATGAACCACTGTGCGCAAACCAATGAACCACTGTGAACAAACCAATGAACCACCGGTGCGCAAACCAATGAACCACTGTGCACAAACCAATGAACCACCGGTGCGCAAACCAATGAACCACTGCGCGCAAACCAATGAACCACTGCGCGCAAACCAATGAACCACTGTGCGCAAACCAATGAACCACCGGTGCGCAAACCAATGAACCACTGTGCACAAACCAATGAACCACCGGTGCACAAACCAATGAACCACTGTGCACAAACTAATGAACCACTGTGCGCAAACCAATGCCCCACCGGTGCACAAACCAATGAACCACTGTGCACAAACCAATGAACCACTGTGCACAAACTAATGAACCACTGTGCGCAAACCAATGCCCCACCGCTGCACAAACCAATGAACCACTGTGCACAAACCAATGAACCACTGTGCACAAACCAATGAACCACTGTGAGCAAACCAATGCCCCACCGGTGCACAAACCAATGAACCACGGTGCACAAACCAATGAACCACCGGTGCACAAACTAATGAAGCACTGTGCACAAACCAATGAACCACCGGTGCACAAACCAATGAACCACCGGTGCGCAAACCAATAAACCACTGTGCGCAAACCAATGAACCACTGTGCGCAAACTAATGAACCACTGTGCGCAAACTAATGAACCACCGGTGCACAAACCAATGAACCACTGTGCACAAACCAATGAACCACCGGTGCACAAACTAATGAACCACTGTGCACAAACCAATGAACCACTGTGCACAAACCAATGAACCACCAGTGCACAAACCAATGAACCACTGGTGCACAAACCAATGAATCACTGTGCACAAACCAATGAACCACCAGTGCACAAACCAATGAACCACTGTGCGCAAACCAATGCCCCACCGGTGCACAAACCAATGAACCACTGTGCACAAACCAATGAACCACTGTGAACAAACCAATGAACCACTGTACGCAAACCAATGAACCACTGTGAACAAACCAATGAACCACTGTGCACAAACCAATGAACCACTGTGAACAAACCAATGAACCACTGTGCGCAAACCAATGAACCACTGTGCGCAAACCAATGAACCACTGTGCGCAAACCAATGAACCACTGTGCACAAACCAATGAACCACCGGTGCACAAACCAATGAACCACTGTGCACAAACCAATGAAACACCGGTGCGCAAACCAATGAACCACTGTGCACAAACCAATGAACCACTGTGCACAAACCAATGAACCACTGTGAACAAACCAATGAACCACTGTGCACAAACCAATGAACCACCGGTGCACAAACCAATGAACCACTGTGAACAAACCAATGAACCACTGTGCACAAACCAATGAACCACCGGTGCACAAACCAATGAACCACTGTGAGCAAACCAATGAACCACTGTGCGCAAACCAATGAACCACCGGTGCACAAACCAATGAACCACCGGTGCACAAACTAATGAACCACTGTGCACAAACCAATGAACCACCGGTGCACAAACCAATGAGCCACTGTGCGCAAACCAATGAACCACCGGTGCACAAACCAATGAGCCACTGTGCACAAACCAATGAACCACTGTGCACAAACCAATGAACCACCGGTGCACAAACCAATGAGCCACTGTGCACAAACCAATGAACCACTGTGCGCAAACCAATGAACCACCGGTGCACAAACCAATGAGCCACTGTGCACAAACCAATGAACCACTGTGCACAAACCAATGAACCACCGGTGCACAAACCAATGAACCACTGTGAACAAACCAATGAACCACTGTGAACAAACCAATGAACCACCGGTGCACAAACCAATGAACCACCGGTGCACAAACCAATAAACTACTGTGCATAAACCAATGAACCACTGTGAACAAACCAATGAACCACCGGTGCACAAACCAATGAACCACCGGTGCACAAACCAATGAACCACTGTGAACAAACCAATGAACCACTGTGCACAAACCAATGAACCACCGGTGCACAAACCAATGAACCACTGTGAACAAACCAATGAACTACTGTGCGCAAACCAATGAACCACCGGTGCACAAACCAATGAACCACTGTGAACAAACCAATGAACCACTCTGCGCAAACCAGTGAACCACCGGTGCACAAACCAATGAACCACTGTGCACAAACCAATGAACCACCGGTGCGCAAACCAATGAACCACTGTGCACAAACCAATGAACCACCGGTGCACAAACCAATGAGCCACTGTGCACAAACCAATGAACCACTGTGCACAAACCAATGAACCACCGGTGCACAAACCAATGAACCACTGTGAACAAACCAATGAACCACTGTGCGCAAACCAGTGAACCACCGGTGCACAAACCAATGAACCACTGTGCACAAACCAATGAACCACCGGTGCACAAACCAATGAACCACTGTGCACAAACCAATGAACCACCGGTGCACAAACCAATGAACCACTGTGCGCAAACCAATGAACCACTGTGAACAAACCAATGAACCACTGTGCGCAAACCAATGAACCACCGGTGCACAAACCAATGAACCACTATGCGCAAACCAATGAACCACTGTGAACAAACCAATGAACCACTGTGTGCAAACCAATGAACCACTGTGAGCAAACCAATGAACCACTGTGCGCAAACCAATGAACCACTGTGAACAAACCAATGAACCACCGGTGCGCAAACCAATGAACCACTGTGCACAAACCAATGAACCACCGGTGCGCAAACCAATGAACCACTGCGCGCAAACCAATGAACCACTGCGCGCAAACCAATGAACCACTGTGCGCAAACCAATGAACCACCGGTGCGCAAACCAATGAACCACTGTGCACAAACCAATGAACCACCGGTGCACAAACCAATGAACCACTGTGCACAAACTAATGAACCACTGTGCGCAAACCAATGCCCCACCGGTGCACAAACCAATGAACCACTGTGCACAAACCAATGAACCACTGTGCACAAACTAATGAACCACTGTGCGCAAACCAATGCCCCACCGGTGCACAAACCAATGAACCACTGTGCACAAACCAATGAACCACTGTGAGCAAACCAATGCCCCACCGGTGCACAAACCAATGAACCACGGTGCACAAACCAATGAACCACCGGTGCACAAACTAATGAAGCACTGTGCACAAACCAATGAACCACCGGTGCACAAACCAATGAACCACCGGTGCGCAAACCAATAAACCACTGTGCGCAAACCAATGAACCACTGTGCGCAAACTAATGAACCACTGTGCGCAAACTAATGAACCACCGGTGCACAAACCAATGAACCACTGTGCACAAACCAATGAACCACCGGTGCACAAACTAATGAACCACTGTGCACAAACCAATGAACCACTGTGCACAAACCAATGAACCACCAGTGCACAAACCAATGAACCACTGGTGCACAAACCAATGAATCACTGTGCACAAACCAATGAACCACCAGTGCACAAACCAATGAACCACTGTGCGCAAACCAATGCCCCACCGGTGCACAAACCAATGAACCACTGTGCACAAACCAATGAACCACTGTGAACAAACCAATGAACCACTGTGCGCAAACCAATGGACCACTGTGAACAAACCAATGAACCACTGTGCACAAACCAATGAACCACTGTGAACAAACCAATGAACCACTGTGCGCAAACCAATGAACCACTGTGCGCAAACCAATGAACCACTGTGCACAAACCAATGAACCACTGTGAACAAACCAATGAACCACCGGTGCACAAACCAATGAACCACTGTGCACAAACCAATGAACCACCGGTGCGCAAACCAATGAACCACTGTGCACAAACCAATGAACCACTGTGCACAAACCAATGAACCACTGTGAACAAACCAATGAACCACTGTGCACAAACCAATGAACCACCGGTGCACAAACCAATGAACCACTGTGAACAAACCAATGAACCACTGTGCACAAACCAATGAACCACCGGTGCACAAACCAATGAACCACTGTGAGCAAACCAATGAACCACTGTGCGCAAACCAATGAACCACCGGTGCACAAACCAATGAACCACCGGTGCACAAACTAATGAACCACTGTGCACAAACCAATGAACCACCGGTGCACAAACCAATGAGCCACTGTGCGCAAACCAATGAACCACCGGTGCACAAACCAATGAGCCACTGTGCACAAACCAATGAACCACTGTGCACAAACCAATGAACCACCGGTGCACAAACCAATGAGCCACTGTGCACAAACCAATGAACCACTGTGCGCAAACCAATGAACCACCGGTGCACAAACCAATGAGCCACTGTGCACAAACCAATGAACCACTGTGCACAAACCAATGAACCACCGGTGCACAAACCAATGAACCACTGTGAACAAACCAATGAACCACTGTGAACAAACCAATGAACCACCGGTGCACAAACCAATGAACCACCGGTGCACAAACCAATAAACTACTGTGCATAAACCAATGAACCACTGTGAACAAACCAATGAACCACCGGTGCACAAACCAATAAACTACTGTGCATAAACCAATGAACCACTGTGCACAAACCAATGAACCACCGGTGCACAAACCAATAAACTACTGTGCATAAAGCAATGAACCACTGTGAACAAACCAATGAACCACTGTGCACAAACCAATGAACCACCAGTGCACAAACCAATGAACCACTGTGCACAAACCAATGAACCACCGGTGCACAAACCAATGAGCCACTGTGCACAAACCAATGAACCACTGTGCACAAACCAATGAACCACCAGTGCACAAACCAATGAACCACTGTGATCAAACCAATGAACCACTGTGCGCAAACCAATGAACCACTGTGCGGAAACCAATGAACCACCGGTGCACAAACCAATGAACCACCGGTGAACAAACCAATGAACCACTGTGCGCAAACCAATGAACCACCGGTGCACAAACCAATGAACCACCGGTGCACAAACCAATGAGCCACTGTGCACAAACCAATGAACCACTGTGCGCAAACCAATGAACCACCGGTGCACAAACCAATGAGCCACTGTGCACAAACCAATGAACCACTGTGCACAAACCAATGAACCACCGGTGCACAAACCAATGAACCACTGTGAACAAACCAATGAACCCCTGTGCACAAACCAATGAACCACCGGTGCACAAACCAATGAACCACCGGTGCACAAACCAATGAGCCACTGTGCACAAACCAATGAACCACTGTGCACAAACCAATGAACCACCGGTGCACAAACCAATGAACCACTGTGAACAAACCAATGAACCACTGTGCGCAAACCAGTGAACCACCGGTGCACAAACCAATGAACCACTGTGCACAAACCAATGAACCACTGTGAACAAACCAATGAACCACTGTGCACAAACCAATGAACCACCGGTGCACAAACCAATGAACCACTGTGAACAAACCAATGAACCACTGTGCACAAACCAATGAACCACCGGTGCACAAACCAATGAACCACTGTGAACAAACCAATGAACTACTGTGCGCAAACCAATGAACCACTGTGCACAAACCAATGAACCACTGTGCGCAAACCAATGAACCACTGTGCGCAAACCAATGAACTACTGTGCGCAAACCAATGAACCACTGTGCACAAACTAATGAACCACTGTGCGCAAACCAATGAACCACTGTGCGCAAACTAATAAACCACCAGTGCACAAACCAATGAACCACCGGTGCGCAAACCAATGAACCACTGTGCACAAACCAATGAACCACTGTGCACAAACCAATGAACCACTGTGCACAAACCAATGAACCTCCGGTGCACAAACCAATGAACCACTGTGCACAAACCAATGAACCACTGTGCACAAACCAATGAACCACTGTGCACAAACCAATGCCCCACCGGTGCACAAACCAATGAACCACTGTGCGCAAACCAATGAACCACTGTGCACAAACCAATGAACCTCCGGTGCACAAACCAATGAACCACTGTGCACAAACCAATGAACCACCGGTGCACAAACCAATGAACCACCGGTGCACAAACCAATGAACCACCGGTGCGCAAACCAGGTTCTGATCACTTTGTAGGCCTGCCAGTTTTACATGTGTTGCCAAATGTATGTACAGAAGCATCGGAGCAAAGTGACAATCGTATTTTTAGTTCAGGCTCTGGTAAGCAGATGATTATATTTTGATTTAGACTACACTGGGCTTCTCTTACAGCAGGACTTCCCAAATCTGTCCTGGGGGACCCCACTGCAGGTCAGGTTTTCAGGATACCCACCATTTGCATATCCACAATGAATATGCATGAGATGCATTTGCGTATACTGAGTCTCCATGGTATGCAAATGGTGGATATCCTGGGAAACCCGACCGGCTGCGGGGTCCCCGGGATAGGTTTGGGAAGCCCCTGTTCTACAGCCTCTGCCACACAGACACCGTTATCCAAAAAAAAAAAAATGGAACTGGGTTACACACTTACATAAAGCAAAAAATGACGCAATGTCCGTCAATCTCCCCAGAGCTGGGCTCCCATGAAATCCTGATCCAGGAACGCATCCAGCGCGTGACAGAACCACGCAGGTGAGGAATCCCCTGTGACTGGGGCATTGGCCTTCCCTGTGAGCCTGCCCTGGGCCCTACAATAAATGGACAAGAGAAACAGTGAAATGTTTAGCAGCAACTTCCAATCAAAAGACTGAGCCGCACAGAGAAAGCTACAGGTTAGTGGACTTTGGCACTGGGGCAGGTTTCTATTTCTGTCTGCTCTTGGGTTTTAGAAATACTTCCTTCTATCAGAAGGAAGGTTCCAGGGCCAGGAGAAAGTAATCTGTCGATTAGGAGAGATTAAGAACACTTTGTGAAGAAGGAAATCATCTTTGCCAGTTTTACCAGCGGGGGAAGTTTAGTCAGGGTATTTGACTTCTCTCTGAGCAGCTGACACTTGGGCCGATGCAATGCCGAGTGGTGGCCGCGGCGCAGCCTCCGTAACCCCCGATGCAAAACAGGCTTTAGTGCATCCGAAATGCACGTCCAACCCAGCACGTAGCTAACAGCAGTCATCTCATGTGAATCCATGTTTATGAGGCTTTTTGCCATTTCCCCCCCCCCCCCCCCCCCCCGATGCAATAAACCCCCAAAACGTACACAAAACGTGCACATTTTTACCCTCAGAAATTAACGCCTGGAGCAGGCATTCCTTCTTGGGGAGCCAAAAAGGTTTACAGAAAAGCAGAAAATACTGCTGGTGTATTTGGATTTTCTAAAGGCATTTGACAAAGTTCCTCATAAGAGGCTTCTAGGAAAAATAAAAAGTCATGGGATAGATGGCGATGTCCTTTCGTGGATTACAAACTGGTTAAAAGACAGGAAACAGAGAGTAGGATTAAATGGTCAATTTTCTCAGTGGAAGGGAGTGGACAGTGGAGTGCCTCAGGGATCTGTATTGGGACCCTTACTTTTCAATATATTTATAAATGATCTGGAAAGAAATACGACGAGTGAGATAATCGAATTTGCAGATGATACAAGATTGTTCAGAGTAGTTAAATCACAAGCAGATTGTGATAAATTGCAGGAGGACCTTCTGAGACTGGAAAATTGGGCATCCAAATGGCAGATGAAATTTACTGTGGATAAGTGCAAGGTGATGCATATAGGGAAAAATAACCCATGCTGTAGTTACACGATGTTAGGTTCCATATTAGGTGCTACCATCCAAGAAAGAGATCTAGGCGTCATAGTGGATAACACATTGAAATCGTCAGTTCAGTGTGCTGCAGCAGTCAAAAAAGCAAACAGAATGTTGGGAATTATTAGAAAGGGAATGGTGAATAAAACGGAAAATGTCATAATGCCTCTGTATCGCTCCATGGTGAGACTGCACCTTGAATACTGTCTACAATTCTGGTCGCCGCATCTCAAAAAAGATATAATTGCGATGGAGAAGGTACAGAGAACGGCTACCAAAATGATAAGCGGATGGAACAGCTCCCCTATGAGGAAAGACTAAAGAGATTAGGACTTTTCAGCTTGGAGAAGAGACGGCTGAGGGGGATATGATAGAGGTGTTTAAAATCATGAGAGGTCTTGAATGAGTAGATGTGAATCGGTTATTTACTCTTTCAAATAATAGAAAGACTAGGGGGCATTCCATGAAGTTAGCAAGTAGCACATTTAAGACTAATTGGAGAAAATTCTTTTTCACTCAATGCCCAATAAAGCTCTGGAATTTGTTTTATGTTCCAGCAACCATCATAAAGTACAGGGTCCAGTATGTATTTTCTGGTAACCCAAGAGCAAATGCTTCTGTATGCTTAAAAGATATAATCGTCAGTTGCTTGGAAACAGCTGAACAGGAGTCTGACAAACATTTGTAAGCAGAAACTATACTTACCTGCTAGATGCCGCTTATTTCTGAAATTGAAAGGCAATATGTTTATGCCAGGTTGAAGTGTCCTTTTCCAAGTATATGCTGCTCTTTTTCCAAACAGTGGTGCACTTGCACCTAATGCTGTCAAAAACGCCTGCTGTCAAATCGCCCGACTCTTCAGGGTTTCGGAGAGATCTCCTTATTCGGGGGAACAGCCGGCTTCTCGAATCTTTGCAAGTGCCGTGTGCTCAAATCGAATTAACAGAACATTAATGCTTGCGGCTCAGTTCCTCAAAATATTTTAAAGGTAGCGCCGTTGTGGATGTGCTGTCCTTTTCTGTTCAAGGACACTTCCTCCTGGCATATATTGCCTTTCAATTTCAACAATAAACGGCATCTAGCAGATAAGGATAGTTTCTGCTTACAAATGTTTGTGAGACTCCTGTTCAGATAATGTTTCCAAGCAACTGATGATTATATCTTTTAAGCACACAGAAGCTTTGGCTCTGGGGTTACCAGAAAATACATACTGGACCCTGTGCTTTATGATGGTTGCTGGAACATAAAAATTCTTTATAGTTAATGTTATTAGTCCCTACTTAGCATCACAAGTAAGAAATTCAATCTTCCAGTCTTGCAAGGTCCTCCTGTAATGTATCACAATCCGCTTGTGATTTAACTACTCTGAATAATTTTGTATCTGTTGCGCCTGTCGGTCGCAGATGGCTGCGATCTGTCATGCTCACCTCTTTTCTCCTTGCACCGTCAATCACTGGAAGAGTGGACGCCTCCGCCAACCAACGCCGACATTCCCGGGACGGCAGGGGTGCTGCCGGCCGCCATCTTACTTTCGGGATCACCTAGGCACGCGCGCAGGACCTCATTTTGTATGCATCATGGCGGGAACCTCGGGGGCGTCCCCTCCCAATGACGTCAACACCGTTGGTGTAATTAAGCTGTCCTGCCCACTGCTAAGACAAGTTAGCAAGGAGTTCTCTCATTGTTAAATCCGCTCCATTTTGGGATCTTCTGTTCCAGACTCTCCTCATGGCATTCGGACACTCTGAGTACCTGCTCCTCAGGGGCCCTTCTGCATCTTGGCTATCCGCTACTCGGAGGGCCTTTCTGCCTTGGACTTCTCCTGACCCGATCCTCGGGTATCTCTCCTGGAACTTCCTTGTGTGAGTACCTTCTTCAGTTTCCTACGATACCTACATTGCTGACGTCTCCATGGTGTACCCTGTGCCTCGGGCCACTACCGTTTCTCAGCATATCGCTTCTACCTATCCTGAGCTCCAGGGTACTGCTGCAACTACTCAAGATTGGCTGTCTGATTCCTGTATCACAGATCTCTGCTACCTCATCACCTACGGTAGAGTTATCCTCCACATACGCTGCACTGTGGGCCACTACTGGATCTGCACTAAGAGGTATCTCTACCAGGCTACAGGAGTCTCCTGGTGTACCCCGCACTGCGGGCCACTACCGGACCTGCTCATCTACTGTATCAACCTGAGTATATCTCAATTATGCTAAAAAATAATCAGAGCGTTGAACTGGCCGAGAAGGTGCGGAACCTTGGTGTAATAATTGACACGGAACTCAGTCTGAAACAACACGTATCACTGAATGTAAAAGAAGGTTACGCCAAACTGATGGTCCTAAGGAGACTAAAACCGTTACTAACACCAACAAACTTTCGAACAGTACTTCAAGCTCTAATTTTTGCCAGCACGGACTACTGCAACACACTGTTTTTGGGATTACCGTACACAACAATAAGACCACTCCAAATCTTACAAAACTTGGCCGCAAGAATACTTACTGGCAAAAGGAGAAATGATCACATCACTGAAAACTCTAGCAGAATTACACTGGCTACCCATAGAACAGCGGGTACATTACAAAACACTATGCACTATACACAAATTAATTAATGAAGAAAAAGCGAAGTGGCTGAACACAGCACTGCGTGTGCACGTCCCACAGAGAAATCTTAGATCGGCCAAGAAAGCCGTCCTAACCCATCCCTTCAGCTAGGACAGCAAGACTGACCCAAGTTAGAGAGCGGGCTCTATCATTAGTAGGACTGATACTATGGAACACCATGCCCCTTGAGATTAGACTGCAGAAAGATTTCAAACTTTTTTAAAAAAGCTTAAAAACCTGGCTTTTCAAACAAGCATTTTACAAAGAGAACGGAGATTAGAATAAATATTAATTAAGCCGGCAGCAGAACATCAGCTCACAGAGCAGAATTAAAACAGAACGTAATTAAATAGATGCACATATTTTTATTGTTATTTTACAGCTAATTTTTAATGAAATATACAGTACAAAAGTATTATACATGTAAGGTAAACTTCACATATAAATGGACAAGTTTCATGACATTCATCAAATATTCATTCAAATATTCTTTATTATGTAACTCTGTAACCGGAATTTACTGGCACTTTGTTAATTAATATTACCCAATTTAACTCTTACTTTACCTGCCTATCTGTAAACGGTTGTGATGGTGATTACTGAACGACGGCATAGAAAAGGTTTTAAATAAATAAATAAATAAGAACTGTGTTATTGCATTTCCCGCTCCTCGGGTTATGCATTTTCTTTTTCTCCCTAATAAAGTCTCTTTCACAGCTGTGTCCTAAGTCACTGAGGCCACGCTCACCGACAGTGAGGTCCATGGGGCTTCTTCCTGAGGGCAGAGATATCTCTCATCTCGGCCCGGGGTTCACAATTTCCTACAAAACCATAACAGTATCATCTGCAAATTTACAGATCCCTGAGGCGCACTCCACTGTTTACCCTTTTCCACTAGAAAATTGACCATTTAATCCTACTCTCTGTTTCCTGTCTTTTAACCAGCTTGTAATCCACGAAATGACATCGCCTCCTATCCCATAACTTTTTAGTTTTCTTAGAAACCTCTCATGAGGGACTTTGTCAAACGCCTTCTGAAAATCCAAATACACTATATCTACCGGTTCACCTTTATCCACATGTTTATTAACTCCTTCAAAAAATGAAGCAGATTTGTTAGGCAAGACTTCCCTTGGGTAAATCCATGTTAACTATGTTCCATTAAATCATGTCTTTCTATATACTCTATGATTTTGATCTTGAGAATAGTTTCCACTATTTTTCCTGGCACTGAAGTCAGGCTCATTGGTCTATAGTTTCCCGGATCGCCCCTGGAGCCCTTTTTAAATATTGGGGTTACATTGGCTACCCTCCAGTCTTCAGGTATAATGGATGATTTTAATGATAGGTTACACAATTTAAGTAATAGATCAGAAATTTCATTTTTGAGTTCCTTCAGTACCCTAGGGTGAACCTTGAAGATGTAGTAGGCCAGATTGACAAACTAAAGAGTAGCAAATCACTTGGTATGCATCATAGGGTATGCATCCTAGGTATGCATCCTAGGTATGTCCTACAACGGGATGATTAAACTTTCAATAAGGGCTGGTACAATAGTATGATTTAGATAAGAGCCTAATTGATTTTTAATGAGAAAGTGTTTCTTGCCTAAAAAGGGTTGAGTGGGTAGGAAAGGCAGACACTAGAATTAACTATCTCTGGCTTGGTTAATACCTCAGACACACACAAACTTTAAGAATATATCCCACTATTTCACCTTTCTTCAAACTTTTATAAGTCCAAAGATTTCCCAAAGCTATACTTACCAATCCTCTTTAACCAGCAATAAATTGATCTTCACTCCATTAGCTGTGCGCTTCCTGTCCTCTTCTACTGCAAAGGGCGCGAGGCCTCTGGAAGCTGGGGCTGTGGAAGTCAATCCCTGGATCCTTGCTGGGGCCTCTGGACTCCTCTCCCGGGGAATGCAGGGAGCAGTCAACAGATGAGCCAAGCTTGGGGGGCCGCTGGAAGCTGGGGCTGTGGAATTCAATCCCTGGACTCTTGCAGTGAACTCTGGACCTCTGAGATCTACCAACCCCCTCACTGCCACCCAGTCCTCCCTATGACTCCCCCACACTGAGATCTACCAACCCCCTCACTGCCACCCAGTCCTCCCTATGACTCCCCCACACTGAGATCTACCTACCTCACACACTGCCGCCCCCCCCCCCCCCCACCACCACCACACACACTTAGACCTCCCCAGCATACGTTGTGCTCTGTATTTCCCCATGTTGCTTCTAAAGGTTGGAAATTCCTGTATTTTAATGCTGATAGCATTACTTATTTGTAACGTAACTTTTAAAAGAAAATCTCATGATATATGTAAAAAAATAACATCAGAATTCAAGCAAAAGTGCCTGTTTTTGTCATCAGTAGTCACAGACAGCGTCAGGGACAGAGGTTGCTCTGACGTGTCCCGGTTCCCTTTTACCAGGCCCGCTAAGTCGGACATGGTAGTGACCCTCGCATCCTGTTGCTGCCTGCGATATGGCTCTGAAAATGTTTTATGACTTGTTTATTCTGGGGATATCTTCCAGCCTGCTGAGAATGAGCATGGAGTCAAGCAGGTCCAAAGGTGACAGCAGAAGCAAATTAGAAGTTTAAATTCTTGTACGACGGAGGAGGTCTCCAGCTCCCCGCTGCCCTCTCTCCCAGTCACGCCATGGAGCGCCCGCTGCAGTGCGGCATTCTGCTCTGCGTCTGGGTGCTCTCCTCCTGTGCCGTTCTTCCAGGTAGGGCTGCCACACGCTGTCTCCATTCTCTGCCTTCTTCCCTTTCCATTCGGTGTCTGAGAAATGCTTTCTTTAGCCGGTGTGGGGCCATTTTTACACGTTTGGGGTAAGTCCTGGGTGGCAAGGGAAGGGAGCAGATGAGGTGGCCCCCGTCCGATGCAGGATCTGGACCCTGGCAGGCCCAGCCAGTTCTTGACTTTCCCCCCTTTGCCTTCTCTCTGAACTTGTTCCACTCCCTCTAAGGACAGGCGGAGGCGCTTCGAGTCCAGATCTGGATCGGCATAAGCCTTTCAGGCTGGCCTGGGTAAGGTGGGAGACCCTAGAACACAGCGCCGGTTTTAGCCAGTCCAGCGGGCGGGGGCAGAAGATGGGGAAAACCTTGGGCGAGCTGTGGGGCATTAAGAATGACGTCAGCACCCAGGAAGTGTCTAAAATATCTTCACAACCACACCTCTTAGTCTACTTAGGGAATGTTTACATGTTTCTGGACTGTTTATGCATGAAATCTCACATTCAGCATGCATCTCCTCCATCATCTCAAACCACTTCTAGACCCCCCAGCTTTTAGAGTAGAGGAGTAGCCTCATGGTTAGAGCAGTGGGCTGTGAACCAGGGAAACCAGCATTCACATCCCACTGCTGCTCCTTGTGACCCGTTGCCTCAGGTACAAACCTAGATTGTGCGTCCTTTGGCGACAGAGAAATATCTACAGTCCCTGAATGTAATCCACTGTGAAGGGCTGAAATCTGGAATGAATAGTCCTTCAGTCATTAGTTCTCAACATTTATTTAAAAATCTTGAATTCCGCAGCTTCCATACTGATACATTCAGTGCAGATAACATGGGAACAATCATAAAAAATTATTCACAGTAAAACAAAAATATAAAACACAAAATAAAATATTGATGTGTAAAACATACACACATATAATAA
The DNA here is from genome assembly GCF_901001135.1 of Rhinatrema bivittatum. Taxonomy (NCBI): domain Eukaryota; kingdom Metazoa; phylum Chordata; class Amphibia; order Gymnophiona; family Rhinatrematidae; genus Rhinatrema; species Rhinatrema bivittatum. The sequence goes on from NC_042623.1 coordinate 184,347,633, forward strand.
TAACATACAATGTACAGGTTTAACATGCACAGTCAAAGGGTGAGTTATAAAGGCAGGCATGAATACGGCTAAACATTCCAAATCGAAGGGTGAACTTCAGAGACAGACATATATGATGCATTTGTAATCGTTGTAGGGGGGATGAGAATAGGGGGTAATGTGCAGGACATAGTTGGTTTTCAGAGTGAGGGGGCATTGGTTATACCAGGCAGAGAGTAGGCATTGTCGAATAGCCAGGTTTTCTGGTCAGTAGTCTGGCTCCAGCATTTTGCAGAGGTTGGAGTGGTTTAAGGTGACTAGCTGGAAGTCCTAGAAATAGAGAATTGCAGAAATCTAAGTTTGAGAATATTAGGGATTGTAAAATGGTTCTGAAGCCAGCTGTGCTTAGTCAAGGTTTCAGTCGGCTCAGGATTTGTAGTTTCTGGAAACCAGATTTGATCAGTTTGCTGATGTGGCTCTGCATAGATAAGTTTTCATCAATTTGGACACCAAGATCCCTTACCTGAGTGCCGGACTTAGCTAGCAGTATCCGCGATCAATGCTGGATGGAATAGATTTTGGTGGGTTTCGGCTCAACCAAATTAGTTCAGATTTTTTTGGGTTCGCTGATAGTTTCAGTTGTGCAAGTTTTTCTTGCATGGTGATCATATATTCAGAAATAAGTGATGCTGTTTTTTCAAAAACATTTGTTAGAGGGATATAGAATTGTAGATCGTTTGCATATAGAAAGGTCAGTTAGTAATTTAATTTGCACATTCGCAGCATGTAGATATTAAATAGGGTGGCTGATAGCACAGAACCCTGTGGGACGCCAGTTGTGCCCTGGAATGTGTCGGATAGGTGATTATCAAGTTTTACTTGGAAAGATCTGTCAGCAAGGAAAGAGACGAACCATTTTAGTACATTTCCATCAATACCCATGTTTCACAGATGATGGCATAGAAGATTATGGTAAACAGTGTTGAAGGTAGCTGATAAGTCGATCAGAACTTGGCAGTATGATTTATCGGAGTCCAAGCACCGCAATATAGGGTCTGTTATGGATTGTAGAAGGGTTTCTGTTGAGCCAAATTGGTTAGGGTATAGGGGTTTTTTTGTCATCTAGATGAGACTCTAATTGGGAAAGAACTGCCTTTTCAAGAATTTTCGAAAGAAAGGTTAGGTTAGAGATTGGTCTGTAGTTATCTCAATCATCAGAGCTTCCTGACTTATTTTTCAAAATTGGTTTTATAACTGCCTGTTTTAGATTTTGGGGCATACAATCTTCTGTGAAGGCAAGATTGACATGTGTGATTATGGGAGTTATTGTTTGGTTTACTTGCTTCAGCAAAGAGGCTGGAATCAGGTCGAGACGGTGAGTAGCTGATATTAGTTTTGTTATGATTTTGCTTATTTCTAGTTTCGAGACTGGGTGAAAGGATGACCATTTATCATTTGTGACATCTGTCCTACAATCTTTACATTGGTTACCAGTGCAATGGCATGTTCAATGCATAGTAGCTATCATCCACAACCTCTCTGGGCATGTGTGTGAATGAGTGTCTATGGGCATGTGTGCATTTGTGTGTGTGAGCATGTATGAGTGTTAGGAATCATGGGTATATGTGAGAGAGAGGAGAAAGTTTATGGCCTCCTCCGCCCCCAACTAATCCAGGACAATCTCAGAGTGACTGAAAATCAAAAGTTCCCAGGTATGGAGGCAGGGGGATTTTTTTTCATTAGTTTTAATTGTTGGGCGATATTTGATGTGTCTACTTTTTAAAGTATTTTATTGGTGTTTGGGAAAGTTTAAAATATTTGTATAAGAGTTTTAAAGTATTGGATATTCAATTCATCAGTTATTTTGAAATATTTATTATTTGTATTAGTATGGTTTCACTATTATGATTGATGTTTTGTATTTCTTGATTTTATTGTTTGATGTTTCTTGAGGAATGATGATAGTTCTGTTTTTCCATTGTTGTACTGCACACAGAGTCTATCTTCTGGTTTTCAGTTGTGTTTTGTCTGCACATTTCTGTTGATACTTTATGGTGTCTTTATTCTGTATTTAATGAGGATCTGTTCGTGTTCTGTGTGTTTAATTGAGCTGAAGTATTCTGCTAGCATGTACTTTCTGTGTAGGTATCTAGAGCAGCCTGGCTTGTTCTGTTTTCCTGTTAGGAGGTGTGTTGGTGTTTTAGGGCTTGGTATAACATTTGCAGTGTTGACTTTTCATAGGTAGGATTGTTACTGTGTGCGTGATGGCAGGTAGTGTTGGTTTGGTATGGGAGGTTTACTATATTGTAATTGTGGCTTTCTGAGGGCTAAGCTCACACCCAAATGCTTTAAAATTGGCCTAATATACCACATTGATTCCAAGGGTCTATTTGTACCTCACAATGCTCTTTTTCATTAAAATATGTTATTGTACATGCATCATTTTTAATTGTGTGCGGGAGGTCTTGGGGGTGGGGTGGGAGGAACACAGAGCTGTAAGGTTCACCTAGGGCACCTAATACCCTTGTACTGGCCCTGCTTCCAGAAGAAATGCCTCTTGCCTTATTATGGATTGGCAGCATTTATCTGGTCAGCTGTGCACTTTGACTTATAGCCAAACAATATTCTTTAGCCTTTACTCTGCCTCTCAAGTACTTCCCGCGTGCATCTTCCAGCTTCGTTTTTCTACTCTACTCACAACTTGATAGAGGCCAAACTTCATAGGCAATCATCCACACATTCAATCGCAGGCTTTGAATTAACACACGATCAGCTTTCTCCAGAAAGTCAAAATGCCGCTTTTCACTGCAACAGCGTTTTAACAAAATCATGCCGCCATTCTGCTATTTCTTCAGTATTCCCATGTTCACAGAGTCTGTTTTCTCAGGCTTTCTGTTTCAGTTTTGTCTGCATGCTTGTTTCTAACTTGTAGTCCCTTATTCTGTATTGGGTAGGGGTCTGTCTGTGTGGTGCATGTGTAACAGAGGTACAGTATTTTGGCTAGCATGTAGTTTCTCTGTAGGGATTTGTAGCAGTTCGGCTTGTTTTGTTTGCCCCTTAGGTGGTGTATTAGTGTTCTAAGGCTTGGTGTAATGTTTGCCTTTGCTGCCTTTTTTTAGATAAGGTTCCTGCTGTTTGAGTGCCGAGAGTTACTGCTTTTATGGTACGGCATGGGAAGGTTCTAGGTGGTGGTTTTGGGGTTTTTTGTAGGGATTTGTCTTATTTCACAAAATGTTTGGCATTGGAGGGAGTTTATTTTGTTGTCACTGAATACATTTTTTTTTTTTTTTTTTTTTGCATATCCTAGTTCTGTCCTACGCCTGTTGAAAATCTTAAGTTCTTATGATGAGTGTTATGATTATTGCTGTTTTATTACAGTTATGATATTCTCTGCATTTTTGGGAAGAGGATTCATAAAAGAATACATTGATTTTTGTTTTATTACGTAATTGAATCTGATGTTTCTGTTAAACGTCTGTTACTTTTTACATGATGTGTATTTATAAACTGAAATAAATATAAAATAAATTAATATAGATCAATAAGGTATTTTTAATGCTGGTAAATGTTTGAAATAGTAGAATTAAAATATTTCAAATCATCACTCATGATGAAACTACTTAGAAATTCAATGTCAGATGCATTCTAAGGCATTATTTATCGATAAGAGTACAACTAGTAGGGCCTAGATCTCTAGGTCAACTGCCCACTCATGTTAAACTTGGGCCCCCCACAAAAAAAACCACCACTGCTTCTACTAGAGCTCCAGCTGTTTCCTTCAGACTTCCGGGCCTCCAGGTAGAACCTCACAGCTGTAACAGTGCAGCTACTCCTGATGCCTTCTCATTCCGTGACAGAAAAGCGAGGTGGATCCTCAGCTCTCAGGCACTTCCAAAAGCAATCAGCTTATTTTAATATGTATGTTTTTCAATTGGAAACTGCCTAGATTGTGTGGTATATACGTCTTTTAAATAAATACATAAACATTCAGGAACTGAGTTTTCTCTGGTAACTGGAGCTAGGAAGAAGGTTTGACTTGACTGCCTGGGCACTCGAGCTAGAGATCGAGACCTTAAGGGCAGCACGCCCGGCAGGCCCTTCATAAGCCCACTAAGGACCAACCCAGATCCTCAGGGGCGGGGCCATGGCCCTGGACCAATCCTGATCTGAAGCTGCCTCAGCTTGTCGCTTTGTGGGCCTCTTCAGCAGGGCACCAGTGCTCATCCAGGCAGACCCCCCAGTTCAAAGCCTGCCAAATGTACTTTATTAAAAGTTTCGAGTCCACTCGTACCTCAACATTCAGGGAGGATCACATCGAACATATTCATAAATAAAAACACAGAACTCACACAAAAAAAACCTAAGGTAAACAACACAGTGTACTCTTCCATATTCAAAAGATGGAAAAGACATTGCTAGTACACAGCAAAAAAGTCTCACATGCTAGCCATAGGACTTCAAGAAAGGAATGCATAACTAAGGCATCCACAACAAAACCTAGCCTAAAAAGAGAGGTTTACATCTTCATTCAGGGCAGCAATGGATGTAATTGTTCTGAAAGGCTGTTCCACAATGCTGGACCTGTGACTGAGAAAGTCCATTCCCTAGCTTCATCCAGGTGTACAAAAAGGGACTTCCAACAGGCCAGCATAGCAGAGCGGAGTGAACGAGACGGCACATAAATGCGTGGAAGGGCATTTATCCGAGGAATCGTGTTCTCCAGCCTATATTGCCCTGACAGCAGGTAATGTTGTCTGACAGCCGGGAAACGCCTCTCCGTTCGAACACTATTCCCCTTTTGAGCAGACTGCAAGTTCACAACCTCGGGGTTATGCTTGTCTCAGATTTGAACCTCGAGGCCTGTATTAATCAGGTTGTTAAAAAAGCATTTTCCCATGTGCGTCATCTGTGTAATATTGAGAAGCGTGGGTGGGCACTGTCTTCTAGTCCCCGTGTACGCCAGTCTGCTCGGATTTTCAGATTTCCCTAGTGTGCATGCATGAGAGAGATTTGCATGCACGCTGCTTCACCTGCCTGCAGAACTCCATTTTCTGACTGATGTTTCTGATATGCGTGGAATGACAATGTTTTTAAATAAACAGGGAAAAGTATAATTGCCTTGGCCACGGAGGTTGCAGTTTTTTTGTAAATCGAATGCTTTGTTATGTTTAGAAATTGTGTTCCAGGAGCTCCATCCCTTGGTGAGAGCAGGGCGTGGGATTTAAATGGGCGCTGAGGTCTTTCTTTTAAAACATTTTTAACCATCTCGCTGGTCAAAAAAAAAAAAAAAATGTGACCACCCAAAGCAACCACGCAAGAGCCGTCGCGTGGCATGAAAGTGCGGCCCAGAAGAGCTTTTTCTGGAATATCGAGGAATTCATCTCCAACCTGATGTCCGATAGTGGTTTATTCCAGAGCAAAAGCACCGTCGCTGAAAACATCCTAGCTCACAATTTGGCCTTTTTAATCACTCTGCAAGAGGGAGGAGTCAATAGCACCTCCTGAGGGGAAGATGGCGCACTAAGAGGCTCATCCCAGTGAAGCTGCTCACTCATTAAATTGGGACCCCCTACCTTACCATCTTCAGAATCGACGACGTGTTTTCAAACTGAACCCGACCCCTCACAGGCAGCCAGTGTTACAAAAAAAAAAAATAATAATGGGAAGCTGACCAAGCAGCCACATCCTGGACCACTTGAAGCCTGGGAGCTGGTGAGCAAGCCGATGCAGTAGTCCATGCATGAAAAGACAAGAGTCTGAACAACCGACCAAAAAGATCCCTTTATCCAACAGAGGTCGCAGGCGATGCACTAAACAAAGCTTACAATAAGCGGATTAAGCCTGTCCCTATCACTCTTTGGTTTTAATAGTTTTGTATTTGAAGTTATGTATTGATATAGGAATTGCTTTTTAATATAGGACTGAAAAGGCAGGGCATACGTGTAAGACTGCATACAGTGCTTGGAATGTAATTCACTTTGAAGTGGCCAAAATCAAATTAAAGAAATTAATAAGGTTACAGATATCCGGAAAACCCAAGCGGATTGGTGTCCGTGAGGACTGGAGGTTGCCTACCCCTATATAACAACAAAGACTTAGCAAAACTGAAGTTTACTTTTGTCACCAGAAAGCTTGAATATTATAATTCCCTGACTAAGGGTCTACTGGTTAAGTTCATCCATAGGCTGCAGATTATCCACATGGCATTGAGATTTGGGAACAGATCAGTTATGGATGGACTGCTTCGCAGAACAACTGCTATTTCGCGTGAGCTGCGGTGCTTTACCTAATGATCCCTGTCTTGAAAGGCATGGGAATGGGGCCTTCTCAAGATCCGTTCTCTCACTGTGGAATACGATGCCAAAGGAACTCCGTGCTTGGCCAAAGATCTTGGTGTCCTTAAGCCTGGTTTCTAACGAAGCTTTCCTATCTGTTAGCTTCCGATGAAATGTCATGTTTGCCATGGAAGAACTGATAAACCTAACGTTATCTGGTTTTGTGTTTTTTATTTCCCCTCCTTATTATGTATTATTCATCAAGAGCCTTCCCTCTGCAGCTCCTCACTACCTCTCCTCTCTTATCTGTCCCTACACCCCTCCTTGTGAACTCTGCTCATCCAACAAGTCACTCTTATCTGTGCCCTTCTCCTCTCCCACCAGGTCCCGACTCTGTGCTTTCCACCTTGCTGCTCCGTGTGCTTGGAATAGATTTCCTGAATTAGTGCGTCACGCCCCTGATGTGGCCCTGTTCAGATCCAGCCTAAAAACCCACCACCTTTGGTTGTTTAAATCTTAACCCCTGATTCTCCTAGTCTCATCCTTGTTGCTTTAACCATTTTCTTAATACATTAAATTCCCAGTCTCTCTTGTCCTGTACATTTGTCTTGACTAATTGTAAGCTCTACAGAGAAGGGACTGCTTATTTGTATCTGTACAGTGCTATGAAAGTCAAGTGGTGCTCTGGAAATGAATATAAGTGGTGGAACTGTTTTGGATGTAGAGTTCTCTGTCTGTCGGATCTCATATCTCTAAATCCTGCTTTATTTCAGTGGTTTTAAAATGGTAGCAAGATTCTATGCTAAGTTCTAGGCGTATTGGTTCTGTGGCCCTGGTACGTATTGATTTTATTTTATATTCTACATTTGGTTTAGCCATGCATTTATATATATATATTAGTATTTCAAGTTGGTGCTGATGTTTTTAAATCACCATTTCTTTTTTTTATATGAAGTAGGTCTGCATTTCTAATTATTGAGTTGACACGCCCAGTCCAGTATGCATAAGTTGTGTTATTGTGGTGTGTTCTGATTTTAATTGTTATGCTTCTTATCTGCTTTAATTATGTATGCATTCATTTTTATTTTTCTGAAATTGTGTTTTTATTACTGTTATAATTTGCCTGGTGCACTTAGGAGGAAAGGCACTGTGTTAAAAAGAAGGTTTGCTGTTTTTTTGATACCACGTGACTGTAAAAGCCGCCTCCATTTTACTCACTTCACCATTGGCCATGGCAGTTATCTCTTAGGGATAAGTATTTGGAGAGAACAGCAGTTTTCCTTGGAGGTGTTACTGAGCTGTGGCTCCAAAGCACAGAGGGTGCTAATGAAGCTCAGGGTAACTTGCATGGGGCGGCAGTTACAAACGTAACACAAGGTGAGGGGGTAACCTGCACGGAGCGGCAGTCGCGACCCTAAACCAGTGAGGAGAAACCTGAATGGAGCGACATTGCCAACCCTAAAAAGAAGGTGAGAGGAGTATCCTGAACGGAGCAGCAATTACGACTCTAAACAGACGGTGAGAGGGTAACCTGCATGGAGCAGCAATTACTATCCTAAACACAAGGTGAGGGGGTAACCTGCATGGAGCAGCAATTACTATCCTAAACAGAAGGTGAGAGGGTAATCTGCATGGAGCAGCAGTTAGTACCCACAAAAGGCATTAGTACAACTTGAGAGGTTGGCTGAGAGAGATGGGGAAGTGGAAGCGGACATTGGGCTGTAGATGGGAACCCAATGCCCACTGGGATGGGTTGCTTCTGGGCAAACTGGTTGGGGCATTTTGGCCTTTTTCTGCCATCATTTCCAATGAGCAGATCTCGCGCATGTCACTCTGGCAGCAAGCTCGCTAGCGCCCCCTTCAGACTGCTGTGTGGAGTTAATAACTTTACAGGCTGCTTAAGCTCTTCAGTTCAGGTACCCAGGCAGCTGTTACTCATTGAAGCTGGGGGAGAGCAGTGACATTGGAAATGATCATTTGGGTTTCTGGTCATTTTTACTCAGATATTTTTGTGTTTGCATTGTCGCGCTTGGCAAGTTTCTTGCAGTACTCTGCCCAGGGGTTTAACATCGCAATCCTGCTTCTCTCTTCTCAAGACATGAAGAGATGTATTTATTTATTTAAAAGCTTTTCATGAACCGCCTTCTGACAAAAATGGCCAATCAAAAGCAGCGTATAACAATTTACCTTAATTTTAATACGCACACAGTCTAAAATACTTTGCACAAAATGAATCTGTGCCCTACCTCTCCCAGTAAACCATCCGTTCAATTAGGGGGAAAGCCATGTTTTTTTACAAAAACTTAAATAATCGTTCTCTTGCTGGATTTCCAGCGGCAATCAATCCCAAAAGAAGTACAGAAAGTCTCACTCGAGCCCCCTGAATCTCCCGACTGATGACCGCACAGACGGCGAGCTGGATGCGAGGCTTGGACCACATGACTGCGGGCGCCCTTCGGGTCAGGGTGAATTCTGAACCCCAAGATTTCATCTCCTACAATTTCCGCAGGAAAAAAAACCTTGTGCAGGAAGCACTGCGAGCGAGGTGTCTGAATGTAAAGGCTCAGCGGGCGGCAGGAGAAGGTTTTCTTTATTTAATGTAAGGTGAGCGGGGAAGCTCTGAGAAATGAATGCTGTTCTTAGGGGTAATAGCAGGGCTACCTCAGCCTGCCCCTTAGGGGCATGGAGCTCTCTGGCCACATCCCGTGGCTTAGAGGAAGTGCCACAGGCGGCTACGTGTCACTGGCGGTGGCGGAACGAGTCCCGATAGAATATCTGAACTGATTTTTAAGTCGCCAGGGAAGGGATGGGCCTGGTCAGAGCTAGCATGTGAGGAGCAGATTCTCTCCTTCCTGGCATGTTTGGGGTGGTTTTATTTCGACACGTGAATGGGCACGCGCTGTTGTAGCCGGTCTCAGCATAGACTCTGTTTCCACAAAATACCCACAGTCCTCGCTTTCTCTCTCTTTTTTGTGGCACTCTACGTCAGTGGCTTTAATAACACTTTGCATATTTGCATATTACCTAAAAATTCAGAGCAGGTTAGTAGGCCCTATTGTGTGCAAGTGCTGGAGTTGGAAATGTATGGGCTGAAGGAGTAGCCTAGTGGCTACAGCCGTGAGCTAAGAACCAGGGTTTGGGTCCCACTGTTGCTCCTTGGGCAGCTCACTTTACCATCCATTGCCTCAGCTCCAAACTGACGGGGTTATTTTCCAACCTGCGAAAGAACATTATTGCGGGAAATAGCAACGCCTTTTACGGTGGCGCTATGCCCGTGATAGTGTGCAGCGTGGCCGGCTGCAGCCTATTGCCCCTCCCCCGCCCCCTTTTACCGCCGCGTTCATCGTTCCGCAAGGATCCCACAAGGAATGATGAACCCTGGCCTTAGATTGTAAGCCCTCTGGGAACAGGGAAATCCTTACAGTACCTGCATGCAATCTGCTTTAAAGTATGAGAAGCAGAATATAAAAATCTAAAGAAATGTATTTGTTGGTGATCCTGTTTGAGGGGGGGGGTCTCTTAGGTTCAATGCTGCAGGCTGGGTCAGTGCCCAGCGCTCTTTTCTCCATGCACCATGTCCAGTTACTGGTCAGCTATCCCTGGCTGCAGTGCTCATTTGTTAGGCACTGCCCTCACTTTGGGGGCAATGCACAGCCACATGTCCTGGGCGCCCGATACAGTATGGTAAGGAGGTGCCGCGCTAAAAAGGACGCGCTAGGGATCGATTGTGCGTCCCTAGCACATCCTTGGCATCGGGTGCCTAGGAGTGTGCGCACAGCCAAGGGTTAGAAAAGCAGACGATAGTAAATTGAGCGTCCGTTTTTCTAACCTGGCTGCCGTCAAGACTTTTTTTTTTTTCATGTTGCTGCTTTCTGTGGTTCCTCCTACTAAGTATCAAGATGATGTCCATGGCTTCATCATCATGGAAATAAGAAATCAACCATGCATCAAAATTTTCAAAAAAAGACCTGAAAACCTGGCTTTTCACCAGAGCCTACTCAAACTCACTCATTCAACAAGACCACCAATCAACCACGCAACCCAACACCAAGAAAAAAACGCTCCATCCCTCAATCAATTAAATTACTCCCACCATTTGAACACCTAAGACAATGTGCAATCGATCTTACCTACTACCTCTAGCCTATATGTAACAACAATTCTTTTATATTATTTATATCAACATTAACACATGTATGAACATCGCTGTGATTGTAAATTGTTAATATGTAATAATTATTGTATAAGTGTTAATCAAACAATCAAACCCCAAAACCTTTCCTTACAGATGACTTTTTGCCGCGCTGATTGTTGGCGAAATTGAATGACGGTATACAAAACATGTTAAATAAATAAATAAATAAATAAATAAATAAATAAATAAAAGTAGGAGGAATCACAGAAAGAATTGACGTGGTAAAAAGTATACCTTGGGTGTACGGCAATTTTTTGCATCGTGGGGTAATAGCTAATAGCCTCATCTACGTGGCATTTACATATGATGAGCGCTATTAGCTATGCGCAAGTTTGGATGCGCATTTTGGACGTAATAATCCCCTTATTGCATCGGGTGTTAGCCTAGCGTGTCCAAAACGCATGTCCAGCCGCAGGTTAACCTGTGCGCTAGCCTGAGCGCACTATATTGCATCAGTTCCTTTAATTCCTTTTGGTCACGTCTATGCTGCTGGCATTCCTTTTTAATTTATCAAGAAATACAAGATGGTTTGGAAACATCGTCCCAAATGTTATCCCTTTCCCTCTTCTTACTAAAAAAGAAAGTATTCGTTTCCACAGTGGAAGAAGAGAAGCCGTCGTTCTGGAATGGGCAAGCCAAGAAGGCTATTGATGCAGCCTTGGCGCTGAAGCCAATTCATCACCGAGCAAAGAACCTTCTCCTGTTCCTCGGGGATGGTGAGTACGAGGAAGGCTTGCACACTGCCGACACCAAATCCTATCGGCCACACTTTGACATTTCTGTTGGGACGAGGGTAGAGGTGGGAGAATCAGGAATGAATCTTTTCTCCAATGCATGGATTGTGGATGCAGACTGAATGCAATGACAGAACGAAAGGCCACGCGCCTTTAAGGTACTGCTGGTAGTGGCCAACCCAGTAGGAGTCAGTGACCTAGGTAATTGTGATATTGCTTGGCCATGGTCATCTTTAATGGCCACAAATCTTCCTTTAAAGACCCCACTGGGTGAGAGAGTCTGGCTGGCTGGATACTAGTCACCAAAAAAGCAGAAGACTGCCTGTAAACTGCAGTTACAATCCTTACTCTTAGCTACTGGGAGGGTCCAGCACCAGGGGTAGTTTGTGATGTTGGTTCGCTACCCATGCTTAGATGAACCGATCTCACTTCCATGCTACTGCAAGCCACATTCCTGCAGCCAACCCGAACTCCCAGGTTCATTTCCCAGCCAAAGGGCCAACGTAAGCTAGATACAATCAAAAAGGCTTAAATAAGAGAGAGGAAAACTCCATTCCCAGTATTTTTTATATTCGGAAAATCCAGGAGATTAGGTGAAACGCCACCTGACCAAAAGAAACATCAAACTTAGCTGGGCTCCCTTCCATCCAGGTAGCAAGGACAGGAAATTGAAAGTGGAAGGAAGAATAAGAGAAGGAGTCTTTCCCGCACACAAATACTCGTAACCCAGAAAAAAACACAAGACTTCCCCTTGTACATCTACAGCCCCGCACTCCCTCCTCATGAGACAGAGGAAAGACTTTAGTTTGTTCATGACATTAACTCAACGTCCCTACAGTTCCAACGATGGAAGAGACCGGCAACCCCCTGTAAAACAGGCCCGGCTGAGTCCTGTGCCCCACTTAAGGGAGGAGCGGCGGGCTCCCCCGAGAATAACATCGAGAAAGCTTCCAGTGGAACGGTTCCACAGAGCTCCGGGACTTTTTCCATTTTTTTTTTTTTTTTTTTGCTACACCGAGACCTGGCAGTGCGCGTTGATGGAAAGGACCTGGAAGGGAGCGTGGGCAGGCACTGGCGGAAAAGAAGGCCCTCTTTACCTTTGAGTGGTATCATCATCCCTAGGAACCCTACTTGAAAATTTTGATAGCGGAGGCTTTGGTGGAAATTTTTCTGAAATGTTTACGAGCTGCTGAGGTCCACAGACACCAGTAAAGCAACCTTATAGAAACCTACAGACATCCCATTATTTCCCCGAAGACTGTCCCCTTACCATGGAGGTCCCCAGAGACCCACCCATTAAATGCAGAAACACGATGGCAGAAGAAGACGATGCCCATCCACACATCTGCTCAGTTCTGTGGAGAGGTCCTGATGGATCCCTACCAGGAACAAGTCAGAATATTCCATTTGTGTGGGGAGGAAGCTTAATAACAATAATGTGGGTGGGTAGCGCCCCCATGTGGGAGATATGAAATGGTGACCTCCTCTGGTATATAAAGCCAGGCCACCATTTCCTAGGTGTGGAGTTCTCTGTTTCCCTCCCGGGGGGGCAGCACACCATGGCTGTCCCCTGATTTTTCCTGCTGTTTAAGCTGTGACTTCTCCATGGAGACTTTTTTTTTGGATCTGGGAGTTTCTTTCCAGCCTTCCCCTATCCCTTTTATGTTTTTATGAGGATTTATTTGAGTTCTGAGCAGCCACTAACTAGGGACTCCGTTGCTTTCGGGGTTTTTTCCTGCGCTAACAACAAAAGCGAGGTCTCTCTACTGAACAGAAACTTGCAGACTGACAGTATCCAGAGAAAGAAAGACGTGCAGCCATCCAGAGGAGGAGAAGCAAGAGAGGAGAGGGAGAGAAAGGGGGTTGGGGTGGACCCTCCCAGGAGCATCTACTAGGGATTGGGGGAAAAAAAGAGTACTAGAAGTATCCCTCACATACTAAAAATGAGAGGAGGAGAATAACTGGTGCCTTTCAAGTACTGTGAGGAGCCTAAGGACTTCAGAGGAGAGGACAGGGTATTTGAAGAGGCATCTAAACTAAATTTCAATGTTAATATTCCACCTACTTTGGGAGGGGAAGCATGAAATGTGCCCCATACCAGTGAGAAGAGAGAGGAACCTTAAATGAAAGAGTGACTCCATTGACTTCACCAATTTAAATATAAGAGGTCACAAATGTATTTCAGCCACTTGTAACAGCAATAAGTGAACTAAATAACTGAAAAGACTATTTTCATCTTTTTACAACACCGTAGTAAAAGTATTGGTGGAAACCACTGATGCTTCCAGCATGGTTTTTTGCTGTCTAGTGACTCTAACCCTCATCCGTGCTGCGATCGTCACTGCTGTTTGCATGACTTGGAGCTGGGATTTAAGTGGTTGCAATGCAAAGGCCTTGAAAGTTCTCATTCCCTCCACGTGGAGAACCCTGAAGTTTAAAGAACTGTGACACGAAGGCAAGATTTCCATCTATGACTGTGATTCGAGATGCGGCCTCTGGTACAACCAGCCCAGGGGTCACATGTACAATCCCTACCACTCCCTCAGAGGTCCTCATGCATTCCTGAATTCAGATACTGTCTCCACCACCTGCGCTCGCCTCTCTGTAAAGAAATATTTCCCTTTGGACCTCATCAGGTGTGCCACAGAAAAGTCACCACTGCCTGATGCTCAGGACCAGGCCAGCACCCAGGCTCTGCTCTCAGCACTTTGCAGCAACAAGAGACACCAGCGGTGGCGTCTAAATCCATAGAAGCTACATTATGAGAACGCGAGTAATCGCGCGTGCTGCTTCTTCCTGGGAGTGCGGTGATTAACGGGCAGCGTGCAGGGCACGGATGGCTGGGCCCCCGCTTTGTGCAGCACACACAATGCACACAGCACCTCCTCATCTTCCCCTTCCTGAACCTCCTCCTTCGAGTCCTTCCAGCCTCTGTCTTATCCCCAGGCTGAGTGAGCGAGCACCGAGCACTGCCTGCGACTTCACTGTGTGTGTTGGGAGCTGCAGCAGTGGAGGAGCTCCGGCTTCTTCCTCCTCCTCCTCCTCCACTTGTATTTAAAGGGAATGCTCACCAGTCTCTCTGCCCCCGCTCTCCCTTCGTCTTAAAATTTGGAAGAGAGGCTGGTGGGGCTTTAAGTGATTCCTTAGCTCTTCTTTTGCCCATAGGGGGTCCTCTAGTCTCCATATCCTCACTGCCTAATCCATGGTGTGCCACACAACATCTTTGGTAATGTAGGTGTTCCTTTGGCATGAAAAGATTGGGAGACACTGGCTCAGATCACTCCTGAGTCTACCCCCTTTCACCCTCATCCCATGACCCCCCTCGTTCTAGAGCCTCCTTTCCATGGAGTTGCACAAACAACAGCCCATTACTTCTCATAGAGGTACCCAGAGACCTCCCTATTACATCTCGTGGAGGTGCCACCGATCCTCTTATTATTTCTCATGGAAGTGCCAAGATACTACCCAGTTACTTCTAATGGAGAACAATTAGACCCTGGGCAGATAGGCCCGGATAGCAGTCCCACAGGGCCAAGAAATATCTCAAACACAGCAGTTGATGCTCAGTTGCCATAATGTCTAGGATTCCCTTCTAGGCCCTGTGCATTGCATTTGGTGTTGTCCCAAAGTAAAATTCTTGAACACAGCAGTGATAATCACTGAAGTAATTAGGCAGTAAGAACACACTGGAAACTGAATTTGTTTCCAACAATAACTTTTACTGAAAAGTTATGATATTCTGGAAATTATCTTTACAACTGTTGGTTTTTAAATCGATGTTACAAATGAGCTTCTTAATAAATCTGGGTCCTCTTTGCTTTCTTGTAACTTTTATAGATGTAGCAGTCAAGTGCCCAAATCATTCATTTTGTTTCTCCTTCCAATAATATGGAACACGTTTTAACCTTGCCTCCCTGAAATTGGGAAGTTAAGTATCCAATCCAGTTGCAATGTCCCAAATACAGAGTTACATATATCCCCTTCCTTTCCAGGAGTACATCTTCCTCATACTCGCTTTCTCCTCATACTACCATGTTGATACTTGTTGCGTACATCTTCTCCCAAGATCTTCGGGAGGTGTTACTGAGCCTTCACAGGGCTCGTGTTGACTTTTCTCTCCCCTTGCTCTCCTCCTCCTCTTCCATCTTGGACAGATGTGGGTTTTCCCCCCCTTAAGGATACTGCTGATCCCAGGTTCCTTCTCGATGAAGAGAACTTCTCCCTTTTTGGTAACAAACCAGAGATTGAACCCCAAGTTAATGGCAAACCCAGTAAAGATTAAAAGGAAATACCTTTTTACATGAAAGAGGAAAACACCTGAGACCCGGAGGATGGAAAAACTCCCAGCTCAGCAAAAAGGAAGTGTCCCTAAAAGCGGTTCCTTAAATAAAGGAAGGCTTTCTGGCTCCCCATCTATCGCAGGTCTCTCGCCCGAGGCAGCCATGTAACTGAAAGAATCCACACCGTAAAATGGTGGTTAAGAGTTTATATATCGGAGGAGCTTGCCGTGTATTGTCTCCCATATGGGCGAGCTGCCCCCTCACTTCATTATGTCAATCCCACGTGGGTTAGGAGCAATCTTAAAATGTATGTTCCCACCAGATATCTCCATTCATTACTCCAAATTCCCCTCCCTACACTTAGCCACATTATGCTCCATTCGTCAAAGAGCTTTTCGACTTGCAGTTCTGGTCTTCTGGAACTCTCTGCCACAACATGTATGATCCCTGTCAAACAAAAAAAACTTCACAAGCTACATTAAAACCACATCTCTTCATTGCTGCGTTCTCCCTCACACCTTTAGGTATCCAGGTGCCCCCATAGTAAGGCATACTTCCTACCCCAATTCACAGGTCGCTCTTCCTCTCCAATCCTATACCACCAGGAGCAAGGTCAGAACACATTCATTTTTGGGAATGTTTTGTTATGATGCTATTATGCCATTGTCTCAATATGGTCAGTTAATTTGTTAATTATGTATGTGAAGTCTGCTGGGGTTTTTTTATGCCTGTAATATTGTTGCCCACCCCGAACACTGGAGGGGCAGGATTACAAATACTTTGAAATAAATGAAATTATCCTGTGTCCTCCAAAATTAAGAATGGTTTAAGCTGAACTGGTAGAGCCACAGCAATCCGCAGCTTTTCTGCTCTGCACATTTTACCATAATTAAAAGCATATCTAGCAGTGGTTATTAACCATGATGAAGTACAGATTGAAAAAAGCTGGCGAAGACAAGAACAGTGATGGGCTAAACCCTCCAAGGACCCCTAGTGGCAGGAGGATGGAACTGAAACGCTGGGCTGACCTGCCATGGAGCCCTTTGGTCTCTGCCTGCATTTGCTAGGTCAGTATGTTTGGTTATCTAGGGCATAATCCTGGTGCTGGGATAGGCTGGGGAAAATCACAAGACACATAATGTACTGTTGGAGAGGGGTTTGTCAATGCAAGCAGACAGGGATTGACTTGAGAGCAGATGTGTGAGTGGAGAGTGAGGCTGGGGGCTCAGGAAATGTGTGTGTGTGTGTCTATGTGTGTCTGTGTGAGTGTCTGTTTGTGTTGGCAGGAATGCTGAAGATGGATCCGTGTGTGTGTGTGTGGAGGGGGGGCTGAGTTGGTCGACGGTTGCGGTGAAATTTCACAGGCTGAAAGCTGTTGATTTCTTTGGCCTCAGGAATGGGCGTTCCCACCGTCACTGCCGCCCGGATCCTGAGTGGGCAACTGCAGGGGAAGCTCGGGGAGGAGAATCAGCTAACCATGGACAGGTTCCCCTACCTGGCATTGTCCAAGGTGCCTTCCTTTTTCTTTTTTAACTTTTGCAAATAGTAACAAAGCGTCGTTTTTGCAGAAAATGGGTTACAGAGATAAGAAAAGCAAAGAAAAACTCAAAGAATGCAAATACTCCGTGTCATGTAAACCTTCACTTAGCCCACAATTAAAGAGGAGCTTGAAAAACAACAAACAAGAAACTGTTTAAAGCAATACAAATAAGAAGAAATGAGACGAGCAAGAAAAAGCAGATCTAGTGGTAGCTACAATCATATTTTAAGCAGAACTAGGAGACCTTAATTGGTAGCATTAGCATAATGTGAAGCAATTTTTGCATCAAGAAAAATGTTTAGTTGTTTAGGATCCAAAAATATATAACGTAGATTTTCAAATTTCACTAAACATTTGCAGGGAAAACAAAAGAATAGTTCAGCACCGATAGCAAACACATCCTGTCTCGTCTGCAAGAATTGTCTGCGTCTGGTCTGACTTTACATCAGGAAAAAAAAAACATTTTTGAACCATAAACAAACAGTCCTTATTCCTAAAGAAAAGTTGCATTTTAGAGCTTTTATCAGATTCGAAACAAAGGAATCTAATAGGGTAGCTCTAGAATTCACTTCTTCCTGGGAATTCTCCATAAAAAAGGTGTCTATATCTAACTGTCCTTGTACTGTATCAGTATGAGCTTCAGTATTTGCAACATGTTTTTTCTGAGGACGATAGCAGATTTTATTAAAAGGTGGAAGAGACTCTGGAGAGATCTTCAAAATTTCAGTCATATACAGTTGTGCTCATAAGTTTACATATCCCTGACAGAATCTGTAAGATGTGTAGCATTTTAAGAAAACATGAGTGATCAAATAAAACATGTCTGTTATTTTTAATGTGTTTCAAACTAAACTATTATGCAGCACAGAATAGCACAATCATTAAACAAATCATAGCAATAATGGAAATAATAAAATGGTCCTGTTCAAAAATGTGCATACCCTTGAATGTATGGGCTGATAATATACACTCAAGTTGACACACACAGGTTGAGATGGCAATGAAGGGTAGGTATCGACAACTGTGCTTTGTTTTATTGTAATTAGTGACTGTGTATAAATAGTCAATGGGTTTCTTAACTCTTGAGAAACCCTTGTGCATTTCACCCAGGGCTGCACTGACTTTAATGATTACTGAAGCATGGGGAAAGCAAAAGAACTGTCAAAGGATCTGCAAGCAAAAGTAGTTCAACTTTATAAATCTGGAAAAGGATATCAAAAGATTTGAAAATGCCAATCAGTACTGTTCAAACTCTGATCAATCAGTGAAAAATTATGGGATCTGTTAATACCAAGCCACGGTCAGGAAGGCCAAGAAAGATTTCAGGCAAATTTGTTGGGATACAAAGAAACACCCACAAGCAACTTCTTCTGAAATACGGGCTTCTCTGAAACAAAGTGGTGTAGGTGTTTCAGCATCACAATAAGGAGATACTTGAACAAAAATTGGCTACATGGTAGAGTTGCCAGAAAAAAGCCATTGCTGCACCAACGCCACAAACAGCCTGCTTACAATATCCCAGACAGCATCTAGAGAAGCCTCCAAACTTCTGGAACAAAATAATTTGGAGTGATGAGACCAAAATGTAACTTTATAGTCACAACCATAAACGCTATGTTTGGAGAGGAGCCAACAAGGTCTATGAAGAAAAGCACACCATCCCTACCATGAAGCGAAGAGGTGGATCTCTGCTGTTTTGGAGATGTGAGAGCTATGGTGGCACAGGGAATTTAGTCAAAATTTGATGGCAGGATGAATGCAGCATCTTATCAGAAAATATTGGAGGAGAATTTGCATTCATCATTCAGGAAGCTGCTCATGGGACATACTTGGACTTTCCAACATGACCATGATCTGAAATATAAGGCCAAGTTGACCCTTCGGTGGCTGCAGCAGAAGAAAGTGAAGGTTCTGGAGTGGCCATCACAGTCTCCTGAACTCAACATCATTGAGTCACTTTGGGGAGAAGTTAAACCTGCAGTTCATGCTATCAACCAAATAATTTACAGGATCTGGAGATTTTTGCCAAGAGGAATGGGCAGCTTTACCACCTGAGAAAATAAAGGTCCTCATTCACAACTATCACAATAGACTGCAAGTTGTCATTGATGCAAAAGGGGGCAAAACATGATATTAAGAACTAAGGGTATGCAAACTTTTGAACAGGACCATTTTATTATTTCCTTTATTGCTATGTTTTGTTTAATGATTGTGCTATTCTGTAATGCATAATAGTTTAACATAAAACATTAAAAATAACAGACTTATTTTGTCTGATCACTCATGTTTTCTTAAAATGCTACACATCTTACAAATTCTGCTAGGGGGTATGTAAACTTCTGAGCACAACTGTATTTCCTGAACAATTCTACAGGCCCAATCAGGGAGATCCAAGAAAAATTCAAAATCCGCATTCTGTTCTCCATAAATTCAAGTTTACGCTGCATTTTAGAATTATCCTTCTGTAAAGCCGTGCTACAAGACTGAACCGATGTTAATTTTTCTTCACACAAAGCTAATTCCTCAGAGTCATTTTTAACAGACCGTTCCACCCTATCAATGTAATTTTTATTTTCTCATAGAAGAGATAATGCCTCCCAACCATTTAGAGAGAGTGAGAAAAATTCATAGTGATTGTTACATTCGGCGGTCTGCGAGCTATTCCTGTGGACCACCGCTTTCACTTTGTTGTGGTTGTGACATGGTTGTGGACCCCTGGTTGCTGTGTCGATGACTCCTCCCATGGGGAGGGGCCCCATGGGGAAACACAGCAATAGGCTGACTCTACAGTAAGCAACACAAGGAGAATGGAAGCTTTTATTATACAGCAACAGAGCAATGCCCGTGGAGCGAGCAGCTCTCCTCAACCACTGGGTAATCTCCGATGACAGTGTTCAGTCCGGGCACTGGTGATAAGTGCAGAGTAGGTGTCACCCGATGCTGGGAAGTGAAGGGACCGGTAGTGGTCCACGGAGCGGGGTAGGCCGAGTACCCGGTCACAGGAGATGTAGCCAGCTGTGACAGATCCCGTAGTGGTTCGCGGAGCGGAGTATGCTGAGAATCTGGGCTGTGGTGAGACAAGGTAGAGAGACTGAAGAGTAGGTACTCACAAGACTGGCAATGCTGCCAAGAATATAGCTTCCACAGTAGTGAAGGTAGAAAGGCAGACCGGAATGCCAGTGCCGTGGTGCTTTGAGGAGCAGGTAACCCAGGAAGAAGTCAGGAGCTGGCAAGGCCCTCGTGGAATGAGTTCCTAGGCATCCTTCTATGCAGGGTACCTGGAGAGAAGATAGAAGAAAGCAAGACCCTCCCGAGGAGCGGGTGCCTTGAGCGACTTTGCTGAGCAAGATACCCTAAAGGGTAGGTAGGAGCAGCAGGGCCCCCGAGGAGCGGGTACACAGGGCGTCCTAGAATCAGCATAATCCGGAGGGTTGTAGGAGTAGTTACTCTGAGCGAGCGTCTCAGAAGCGGTTGAAATTAGCTGGACCGGAATCCTTGCTCTCGTAGCAGTGTTGGAGATCAGAAGCTAAGTACCTGGAGGTAGTGACGTCATGCGGTGGGGACGCTCCCGAGGTTCCCGCCATGATGTATTCAAAGGTGAGGGTGAGGCGCGAGCAATAGGAGGCCTCAGTGAGAACATGGCGAATGCAATCGCCCATGCCAGGCCGGGGACACCGGAGAGGTCGGCGAGGTGAAGCGGAGGCAGCCATGTTTCCCAGAGGAGAGGAGAGAGAGAAAAAAAGAGGTGAGACAGAGAGGGCGCAGCCGTCTGCGACTGAAGGGCGTAACACACTTCCAGCCTGACCCAAAGAAATGCGCCACGTCCTGGAGCAATGAGGGCCCCCATGCACACTGTGTCACCACCTGCGGCAGGAGCACTGTTCCACAACTTGGTCTTGGGCCTCTAGGACTTGCAGCCAAGTCGCCGCTGGCAGGGCTCAGAATAGCGCATTCTCTTTAGGCGCATATGCTCCTTGTCTAAATTTAAAGGGACCATGGTGGGAAAGCCCCGTGGCCCTTCCTGATGAGGACACTGCCCTGGGCCTATAAAAGGCCACTTCTGCTGATACTCCAGGCCTCGGCAAAAGGTCGTCTCAATCTAAAGGTGCTTTTGCCACTGTGTTCTTGATTCCTACTTCCTGCTCCTTGTCTCCTGGCTCCTGTTCTGCTGTGTGTTATTTCTTGAGTCCTCGTCTTTGTGGTCAGTCTTCTGCTCATCTGCCTTCAGCATCTCGCCTTGTTCCTGTGGCCTTTCATGCTCCTCTTTGTTCCCCTCCATCTTGGATCGGACTTCTGGCTTGACCTCAGATTGGACCTTTGGCTTGACATTGGATTGGACTTTTGGCTTGACCTCAGATTGGATCAACACTGCTTGATCTCTGCCTGCCACTGACCAGTGTCTGCTTATCGCCTCTGATTGAACTCTACCTGCCCCGACCTCTGCTGAACACGACACTGACTGAACTCTCCCTGCTTCTGCCCACACTCCGTACCAGACTTTGTTGCCTGCTGCCTGTCCTGACCGCTGCCCAACCTGTCTCCGCGTTCGTCCACTGCACTGGCCTGCCACATCTTACAAGAGACAGGTCACCTCCACAGAGGCCCGCGCCTAAGTTCAGCTGGCCCTGGCACCCAAGGGCTCAATCTAAGGGGAACGGGGGCTGGTGTTAGTGATGCTTCAGTTAGGCCTCTGCTCCACTCAGCTCCACTTGCCAATGATGGGGACTTGTAGGGCTCCTCTCTGTGGGTTGTGTCAACTCCACCTCGACCCAAGGGTCCACTTCCAGAACAACACCTTCTTTCTTTGCCCGGCAACAAGAGGCTCTGACCTGGGGGAAGACGTAGTGAACTCTGGGGACACAAACCAGAGTATAGATTGTTGAATCAATGGACCAGTAGATACTTGAGTCAGGGAGGACACACTTTCCATTTCCTTTTGTTTTGCATGTCCAAGAAAATAATCTCTACAGAGAAATACAAGCACTGGTTGGAGCTCAGAGTTCTAGCATCCTACCTCTAGAATGCCATCTTGGATACCTTCTAGCTGTGCCGTCATTACAGAATAATACTCACCTAACAAAAATAAGATACCGCATGTTCTCAATAGCTGACCCAATGCTATGGAACTCTATATCTGAGTATCTAAGATTTACCCCAGAAACAAAGAAATTTAAACATGACCTTATTTCAAAATGCCTATAACCTAACTTAAAATCACCTGAACACAGAGCATGCACCCTCAAGAACAATGTCATTAAGAACTTATCCTCTAATCTAACTACCTTATCCCAAGAACATGTCAGTCTTTAATGTGTATGTTGTTTGACCTCATTAAGTCAATGTAATTGTTGATGTATTTTATGTCCATCAGGTTGTAAATCGTTATGATCTTTATTTGGAACGACTGTATATATAATGGCTAAGTAAATAAAGGTGCTTTTCGTCTTATCTACTTCTTAGGTACAGAGGTCTATGAGGCTCCCAGTCCTTGAGACGTCTGTAATCTCTGCAGTCTGAAAGACCTTTTTTAGGGCCAAATTAAAAATAATCCAAAGTTAATGTACATCTGAAGAAGGAACTGGTGCAGTCTGGAAAATTCATGTCCCTAATTGTCTCTGAATGATTCTTCTGTTACTTAAATAAAGAGGCATCGTAGCCTGCAAAGATTGCTCCATACATATGGGGAGAAATATAACTCAATTAATTCTGTCATTAGGGTTTTACAAGGTTTGGATTTTACAAGGTTTTGCAGAGCTTACAGACACTAGGACAGGGAGAGTGCGGCGGCTGGAAAGACCTCATCCATGGAGATGAAATCTGGTTTGAGTCGGTTGATATCTCTGGGACTACCTTTGGAGATGGGATGGAACATTGGATGACCCAGCTTGGCGTTTTTATATTGCTTTTTGGCCAAGTTGAAATGCCTGAGTAAACGAGTGCAAAGTACTAATAATCACGATAAAGCTACTCATCATAAACAAAGTCTGTGAAGGGGAGAAATTAATAATGAGTACGTGGGTCAACTCCATTTATCAAGAGTCCTAAGAGAGAGAGAACACAAATATCACATGCAAAGGAAGGCAAATACACTCATACACCCGCATCATTTGTCTCAAGGAGGGAGATAGCAGTAAACACATCAGAAGGGAGTGGCATAAACGCACAGGGTCTCAAATGGCTAGAGGATGGAATGGGGTAACATTTCTGCATGGGGGTAACCTTCATGGAGCAGCAGTTACAACCCTTAAACACCTTTCTGGGAGGACTGAATAGACCATTTTGGCCTTTATCTGCCATCATTTGCTCTGTTACTAACTGAAAGGAGAGAGAATACAGTATGCGTGAAAGAATAGTCCATCTTGACTAAATAATTTTAGCTTCTTCCAGGCAAGATACATATGTCCTGTTGGGTTCTTGTTCTAAGACCTGTCTGTTGAATTCCAGACATATAATGTGGACCGTCAGGTCCCGGACAGCGCTGGCACATCCACTGCCTACCTGTGCGGGGTGAAAGGGAATTACGGGACCATCGGTGTGACCTCTGCGGTCAAGGTGTCAGTATGCAACACCAAGGAAGAGAATAAAGTCATATCAGTGCTACAGCGAGCAAAGGCAGCAGGTACTGGCCATTTGAACAAGAGGTGGGGATCAGAGGGCCTGTGGGGTATATTCAGCGCCTCAGATTCATGAGGCTCTCTGGCTCTTCACCAAGGCAATGCTTCTCTCAAGGATGAATTGCTCATTTTAAGGTACTCACCTTTCCCACTCATCGGTCAGCATGAACCTCACTGGCATCAACCTCTATAAATGTTAGAATTATTCTACTAATCCGCTAAACATCTTTTTCTCTAGAAATATAGGTCAGCAAACAAGCTGTAGGTGAGACCTTTTTCTTGGACCAAGTTAATGCATTTGTGATGAGCTTTCAAGAGCTCTGCTCTTTTCAGGTGGATGCAGAATGAGTTAAGGATGATGTTGCCTGAATAGACATTGCAGCGGTGGGTGGGGAAGTGTTTGTGTTCAAAGCTGTGAAAGGGCGAGGGAAGGGGAAGGGGGTCTGTTTGCAATCTGAAATGTATTTGTCCATTTGGGCCACATCGTTCCTAACATTTTCTGCACTGACCTGATGAAGGGAGCAGCGCTCTCGAGAGGCGGTCACAGTCCTCACTCATTTGCTTCTTTGCTGACCTTCATTTTCTTAGCGGTCCATAGTCAGCAGCGTGCAGAGCAGGAATATACCGGCTACCTTTGGGTGAGAAATTCGGTGGCACTTATCTGGGTAAGCCTGCTGCTGACTGGAGTTCCCTAAAACGCCCGCCCAGCCACCTCTCCTGGGTGCGCGATTCGATATTTAAATGAGGGGGTCGCACTAAAAAGGAGACGCTAGGGACAACTGTGCATCCCTAGCGCCTCCTTGGCATCGAGCGCACAGGAGAGGCGCTAGCGTAAAATTTGCCGCGTTGCAAGGGCGCATTGGCCGTGCGGAAAATGTATTGGATCGTGGGGATTAGCTATTAGCCTCATCTACATGAACTTCCATGTGATGAGTGCTGTTAGCTGTGCAGAGACTTGGAGGCGCTGATCCCCGTATTGGATTGGGAGTTATGGACGCACGTCCGAACGCGCGCCCAATCACGTTAAGCCATGCGCAGAGGCTAGCGCATGGTATTGCATCAGCCCCCTAAATGTGCTTATGTAAGTGGGGCAGTGTTTGTTTGTTTGTTTTTTAACAGACTTATCCAGGAAACACTCAATAGTAGCACAATCCAGCTGAACGTAAGCTCCACCCCTTCCTCTTTTTCTCAGCTAAATTTTGCTAAATGAAAAGTTACCTGGGTGATATTTAGCTGGTGGTGGGTGGGGAAATGTTCATCAGTTACCTGGACAAACCCCTTCTGTATACCCAACCAGACACCTCTTTATCTAAAGGCCAGTGTTACGACCATGGCTGCTAGGCAGCCGCCTCACCACCAGAGGTCCCCCGCAAGCATGCTCTCCTGACTGGTTCCTCACGGTAACACCTCTTGTCTTCTCTATGTTCCAAACTTCCCTTTATAACCCTGCTTAGCATTTCCATCGATGCTTCTGCATCGAGCTCTCTTGGGCTCCCTGCTCTAGCCTTCCTTGTCTTGCTGTGCGTGTGGCCTTTGGGCCTACTGCTCTGCCTGCCTTACCTTGCTGTGCGTGTGGCCTTCGGGCCTTCTGCCCTGCCCTGCCTTGACTTGTCTTGCCGTGTGTGTGGCCTTTGGGCCTACTGCTCTACCTGCCTTGCCTTGCTGTGCGTGTGGCCTTCGGGCCTTCTGCTCTGCCTGCCTTGCTTTATTGTGCGTGCGGCCTTCAGGCCCTCAGCCCTGCCGTGAGTGTGTGGCCTTCGGGCCTTCAGCCCTGCCGTGTGTGTGTGGCCTTCGGGCCCTCTGTCCTGCCGTGTGTGTGTGGCCTTCGGGCCCTCTGTCCTGCCGTGTGTGTGTGGCCTTCGGGCCCGCTGCCCTACCGTGTGTGTGTGTGGCCTTCGGGCCCTCTGTCCTGCCGTGTGTGTGTGGCCTTCAGGCCCTCAGCCCTGCCGTGTGTGTGTGGCCTTCGGGCCTCTGCCCTGCCGTGTGTGTGGCCTTCGGGCCTCTGCCCTGCCGTGTGTGTGTGGCCTTCAGGCCCTCTGTCTTGCCATGTGTGTGGGGCCTTCGGGCCCGCTGCCCTACCGTGTGTGTGTGTGTGGCCTTCGGGCCCTCTGTCCTGCCGTGTGTGTGTGTGTGTGGCCCTTGGGGCCCCTGCCTTGCTACTAGGTACCTTGACCCAGCCTGAACTCTGACTCTGCTTGCCTGCCGCCTGCCCTGACCCAGCCTGGACCTTGACACTGTTGTCTGCTGCCTGCCCTGACCCAGTCTGGATCCTGACACTGTTTGCCTGCCATCTGTCCTGACCCAGTCTGGAAGTTGACATTGCCTTCAGCCTTACTCTGCTCCACTTTCATCATATTCAGAGACTTCCAGCCATCCCTATCTCTCTGCACCTGGAGTCACTCCAAAAGGTGGTGTCCACAACACCAGAACACAGCCCAAACGTAACAGCCAGCATCAATCTATTGGTCACCTGTTGATCAGCAGTGGCTCCGCTGAGCTCCTACAAGTTAGTTAGTTTCATGAGTAACAGCCAAGGCTTGGCAAGCTACAATTTTAGCTGATTTAAAGCCCCTCGTGTCAGTAAACCACCCGGCACCATTCTGAGTGTCTACTGTGTGCCTCCCTCATACCTGAATTGTTAAGCTGCCTCTGAGACCTCTGCTTGTACGCTGTCTTCTGATACACCATGCACCCGCCTTGGGTGAATTTCTCCTTTAAAGGGCAGGTAATATCCAAGTAATAAATAAAAGAATCTGAACAACAAAAACAAACAAACAAGAACAGTATTTTAGCAGATACACTAAACTTACTAAACGTAACCTTAATTGACTACTACAGTCTGGAACTGAGGAAGTGTCCTCTTGCGCTCAGCGGTAGTGCAGGGTTTTTCCCTTGCTTCCTGGGAAATAGCTCAGATGGCATTCCTTCCCAGACTGTGACATCTAGCCAGACCCTGACGCACCGCTCTGCTTCAGCCAGGAGAAGGGGACTCGGGATGGAGGCACTGGCTTGGCTTCTCAGTCTTTATTGGACCAGGTACTTAGGCCTCCTCATCCCCCTGAAATAGTGGCTTAATTGACCCCTGGTCCTCTTGTTGGTAGGCAGTAGCAGGCCCCAGACTGTAGTGTATCGTAACTGTGAATCTCCTCTCTCGATGCAGGGAAGTCAGTCGGGATTGTGACTACCACACGTGTGCAGCACGCCTCCCCTGCAGGCAACTATGCCCATATTGCCGACCGGGACTGGTATTCTGACGCCAACATGCCGTCCCAGGCCCTGGCTGAGGGCTGCCAGGATATAGCTTCTCAGCTAATCAGAAACGTGGATATCGATGTACGTCTGATGCTTGCCACCGTGTTCTTTGCTCGCCTGACTGTCGAGGGGGGCGCAGGGTGGACTGTAAACCTGAGGGTGTGTCTCATGAACCTTTACAGGTCATCTTTGGAGGAGGAAGAAAGTACATGACCCCTTCAGGAACTCCTGACCCCGAGTACCCTACAAACCTCAAACAACAGGGACTCCGCATGGATGGGAAGAATCTTATTGAGGAATGGAAAAAGGCAAAAAAGGTCAATGCAAGCCCCAAACCTTTTTTTTTCTCAGATTGGCTCATAGGAAGGAGAAAGAAAAATTCTTTCCTGGTTCGGGAAAAATACCTTTAGCGTTGGGTGGTACCTAGGGAAGATGCCAAGGGGCTAGAAGAGACCCTCAAGCCAGGCCAAACTGTATCATTCATGCCCTGTGCACCTTCACTTCCTTCCACCCAAACCAGGGTCTCCAGCTCTCTCTTTTATGACATAAAGCTGTCATTTCTAGTTGTTTGCTTTCCTAAAATTCCTCCGAATCTCTCTCTTTACTCCCGTAAATTTCTTGTGCGCTAGAAAAAGACTGTTACCTGCCTCACCTTAAGTTTTCTATTTGTTGTCAGGGGGCCCAGTATGTGTGGAACAAGGAGCAGCTAAACTCCATAGACACTGAGACCCTCACGACGACTCATGTTATGGGTAAGGCAACACAGCGAGCAGTCCCCGGCACATGCCTGGGGGATTAGCAAGCTTCAGCGCCTCTCGTGGCAGGAGGTCAGTCCCACGGCTAACGGCTGCTTCTAGCAAGAACACGTCCTGCGGGGAGCAGTAGGAGTTGAAACCAGGCTGGGGCGTGGACAGGTTCAGATTCCATAATCACCGAGCACGGCCGGGCCAGGCCTGGATTTACCCCCATAGAATCTGTGGATTTGCTGTTCTGATGTCTCCAAGAACAGCAGAACTACAGGGCTTTGGAGGTAATTTTCAAAGGAGGTGCGTGCTTAAATGTAACATACTATTGTAGCAATTTTCAAAAGTCATTTATTCAAGTAAAGTGCACTTATACGAGTAATCTCGTGGACAATTCAATGGCATTTATTGTAGCAATTTTCAAAAGCCCACTTACTTTAGTAAATGCTTTTTAAAATCAGACCCATTGTATATAAATCCTACAAAATCAGCAGCATGGCAGGAACTGACATCCACATCTTTTTTACATTTAGGGACTTCTTATTCTATTGATTTCAGGAAACCTTTTTCAAATTTGGGTACACAAAATTTAATTTTTGCTTGGCAGTTTCCTCCTGCTCGTTTGGGTTTCCAGCTGAATCAGAACCAGCCTCCTTTGTGCTATGACACCAAGAACACTGATTTCGGGCTCGCCATGGATTTTTTTTCCGGTTTTCTATCCCCTCCCACATGACTAGGCCCCAGTCATTACAGTCTTGCACCAGGATGCTCTCTGGAGCATTGTAGCCCGTGGGCTGTGAATCCGGCCTCTAGCTATCACCGCTGCATGATGGCTGGCATTTCTTCCCTCCGTGGCATCCTCGGCCCTGGCCGGCCGAAGAATGGGAGACGTCACGTCTTCCATGAAAGAACATTAAGAGAGCAAATCCCTGGGGCTTCCTGTTCCACCTCGAGTGTGTCCCCTCCTGGGCACGTGCTATGTTTCTCTGCCTGCTATGCACTTCCTCTTCTGCAGGTTTATTTGAACCCGGAGACATGAAGTACGAATTGAATCGGAACGCAACTTCAGATCCTTCAATTATAGAACTGACAGAAAAAGCCATCAGACTCCTCAGCAGAAACCCCAAAGGATTCTTCCTCTTTGTTGAAGATAAGTTCACTTTCTCTGTTTTCATTTTATATATAGTTAGGATTGTCAGATTTTGTTTTAAAGTTATTTTGGGTTTTTTTAAAATTGTAAATGGGCATAAGGAGACTGGTGTTGTACTGCTGCACAGACATGTCAGACAGTCACTAGAGGAGCTCAAGACAGCGGACCGTGCATCTCACGGAGATACCTGGCAGAAGGCAATACCCAGACCCTGCCGGCCTCTCAATTTCCAAACGAGGATTGTTGTTCCTTTCTTAAGCATTTGAAGAGACTAATGTTTTATATTGATATGAATAAAGGTCGTGACATCTACATCTCTCTTGTGAGGGAGGAGGAGGGCTGTCTTAAAGCAAGAGTTCCACCCCTAAGATGTTGGTGGGTTTGAAGGTTTGCAGTGTACCCCATTGTATCTCAGGCAAATTTATATAAGTTACCTCATGTAGGGCATGCTTTTGAAAATGGAATGGCTTTCATAATCTACCTCCTAGATAATAAGAATTGTATTACACAATTGACTGGCTTATTACACTAGAAGGAGTTAGACAGGATAACTCAGTGCTGATTGCATGTTCTATAGAACACAGTAAACGACAACAGGAAAAGACCCAAGTGCCCCATCCAGTCTGCCCAACAAGCTTTTATTATTATTTTTTTATGGGTAGAAACCACCACTCCATGCAGATTAACCCCATGCCTTCTGTACCTTCCAGAATTCCGCTGTCAGCAATTTTTGGAAGCTCAAAGCTTAGTAGTAGAAGAGAGAACCTTTAAAGTGGAAGGGGGCAGTGAGGGAGCAGGAAGGGGTCTCTAGAGGGCAACTGAGGGAGTTCCACTTTTGGCATAAATCTTCCCAACAAGATCAAAATGGATGAATCCCTGTAAGGAGAATACTAAAATGCATGAATGTCTTTAAGGAGAGAACTGAAATGCACGAATGTCTTTAAGGAGAATATTGAAATCACCTTGCTGGTGGCTGAAGAAAATTGCTTTTTGGGGAGAAGTAAACTATTGGGCCACATACTTTAGTGTGTTTGTGTGTCTGTACTAAATAGCTAGTCAGAAAGCAGGCAGAAGCCAGGAGTTTGGGTGATTTGATTTCCCTCCCTTCCATCCACCCCAGCTCATCCTTTGATTTATAGGTAGGAGACATTTTCACATAAATAAAAAAAATAAAAATTAATCATCCTTTTAACTTAAACACAGGATTGCCCCAGGCTTATCAAGAGGCTAAGAATCCCCTTGTAAGTCACTACCTGATAAATAATGAATACTCTAATACATTTAAAAGACTCAATTTGTTCACATCCCTACTCCCATAGCAACCTAAACTTAACTAGGAGCTGAACCAAATCAGAATGAAGGTAGCAGTCCAACAGCAAGAAGGGGGCCTTCCAGCCTTTTGCTTCGAGTGTCACATGTATGATTGTTTTACCTCACAATATGGAATAACAATTATATTCTCACAATTCAGCAGCAATCTTATAGTGCTGTTAGACTTTATTACTCTGCCTTATATATAATCATAGGTCAGTCCAAAGAATGTTTTTGAATTTTTATAATATTGCACAATGTGACATCCTCCACCATTTAAAATATCAAAACTGATCTTCCATCATTCCTTAGTGTAATTACACTGAAACATGACTTATCTCTAGTTTGTAGAAATCATTTCTCGCCCGTCAATTTCCAACGTTACGGTACCAATGCCAACATTGGAGGGGAAGCAGACAGAGAGGTATATAGATGAGACCTTCAGAGACATAGTAGCCAAGTCCCAATTCTAGTCTGGCAGCCCTTGTGCTGCCTTGGAGGAGGAAGGCCTCCTGGTTGGAGAGCATCAACCTGATATGACAGGAAGTGATCCTGTAGCAAGGACCTGCTCTCCAGGTGATGCATTGTCCTCTCAAACCAAGGATGTATTTCCCAGGGCTACTGCCCAAGACAGAAGGGTTTAGTGGCCATCGTAATTGGTGATTCTATTATTAGGAATGTAGATAGCTGGGTGGCGGGTGGGCGTGAGGATCGTCTGGTAACATGCCTACCTGGTGCGAAGGTGGCGGATCTCACGCGTCACCTAGATAAGATTTTAGGCAGTGCTGGGGAAGAGCCAGCTGTGGTGGTACATGTGGGCACCAACGACATAGGAAAATGTGGGAGGGAGGTTCTAGAAGCCAAATTTAGGCTCTTAGGTAGAAAGATTAAATCCAGAACCTCCAGGGTAGCATTCTCTGAAATGCTCCCTGTTCCACACGCAGGTCACCAGAGGCAGGCAGAGCTCCAGAGTCTCAATGCGTGGATGAGACGATGGTGCAAGGAAGAGGGATTCAGTTTTGTTAGTAACTGGGGAAACTTTTGGGGAAGGGGGGAGTCTCTTCCAAAGGGATGGGCTCCACCTTAACCAGAGTGGAACCAGACTGCTGGTGCTAACCTTTAAAAAGGAGATAGAGCAGCTTTTAAACTAGAACAAAGGGGAAAGCCGACAGTCGCTCAGCAGCGCATGGTTCGGAGAGAGGTATCTTCAAAGGATACTAATGATGCATTAGAATTGGGGCATCCCGACAGTGAGGTTCCAATAATAAAAAAAAAAGTCCATGTACCTATAAGTAAAGAATCACCTGAGCTAAAAGATTCCAAATTATCCCTGACAACTGAAAATCAGGTTGTTAATACAAAGAAAAGCACACTTTGAAATGTTTGTATGCTAATGCCAGAAGTCTAAGAAGTAAGATGGGAGAATTAGAATGTATAGCAGTGAATGATGACATAGACTTAATTGGCATCACAGAGACTTGGTGGAAGGAAGATAACCAAAGGGACAGTGCTATACCGGGGTACAAATTATATCACAATGACAGGGAGGATCAACTTGGTGGCGGGGGTGGTGCTTTATGTCCGGGAGGGTATAGAGTCCAACAGGATAAAGATCATACAAGAGACTAAATGTACAATCGAATCTTTATGGGTAGAAATCCCTTGTGTGATGGGGAAGAGAATAGTGATAGGAATATAGTACCGTCCGTCCACCTGGTCAAGATTGTGAGGCGGACAATGAAATGCTAAGAGAAATTAGGGAAGCTAACCAAATTGGTAGTGCAGTAATAATGGGGGATTCAATAATTCCAGTATTGACAGGGTGAATGTAACATCAATTTTGAATTAATCAAAGGAAGGGGGACAGTAAGTCCCCAAGTTTTTATTATATCCCTGTTTTATTGTAACTGCAACTTTGTCTCTCAGCACCTGTTAATGTTCTTATTATATCACCTTTGCACCCCTAGTTAATTGTAAACCGGCATGTTGCGATTCCAATCGCGAATGCCGGTATAGAAAAACTCAAAATAAATAAAATAAGTAAATCCATGGCTCTAGCATTAAACTTTTAAAAGGGAACCTTTGACAAAATGAGGAAAATAGTTAAAAAAAACAAACAAACTGAAAGGTGCAGCTACAAAGTCAAATAGTGTGCAACAGGCATTGATATTGTTTAAAAATACCATCTTAGAAGCGCAATCCAGATGTATTCATGTATTAAGAAAAGTGGAAGGAAGGCCAAACGATTGCTGGAATGGTTAAAAGCTGAGGTGAAAGATGCTATTTTAGCCAAAAGATCTTCATTAAAAAATTGGAAGAAGGATGTATCAGAGGAAAATAGGATAAAGCATAAGCACTAGAAAGTAAAATGTAAGACATTGATAAGACAGGCTAAGAGAGAATTTGAAAAGAAGTTGGCCGTAGAGGCAAAAACTCATAATAAAAACTTTTAAATATATATCTGAAGCAGCCTGCGAAGGAGTCAGTTGGACCATTAGATGATCAAGGGGGTTAAAGAGGCACTTAGAGAAGATAAGGCCATTTGTGGAAAGATTAAACAATTTCTTTGCTTCAGTGTTTACTGAAGAGGATGTCAGGGAGATACCTATTCCGGAGACTGTTTTCAAGGGTAATGAATCAGATGAATTGAACCAAATTGAAGATGTAGTAGGCCAAACTGACAAACTGAAAAGTAGTAAATCACCTGGACTGGATGGTATACACATCTGGGTTCTGAAAGAATTAAAAAATTAAATTTCAGATCTATTAGTAAAAATTTGTAACCTATCATTAAAATTGTCCATTGTACCTGAAGACTGGAGGGTGGCCAATGTAACCATGATATTTAAAAAGGGCTCCAGGGGAGATCCAGGAAACGATAGACCAGTGAACCTCACTTTAACGCTGGGATAAAGAATAAAATCACAGAACATTTAGATAGACCTGGTTTGATGGGACACAGCCACATGGATTTACCCAAGGGAAGTCTTACCTCACAAATCTCCTACATTTTCTGAAGGGGTGAATAAACATATGGACAAAGGTGAAACAGTAGATGTGGTGTATTTGGATTTTCAGAATGCGTTCGAAAAAGTCCTTCATGAGAGGCTTCTAAGAAAACTAAAAAGTCATGGGATAGGAGGCAATGTCCTTTTGTGTATTGCAAATTGGTTAAAAGACAGGAAACAGAGTAGGATTAAATGGTCTGTTTTCACATTGGAAAAAGTTAAACAGTGTAGTGCCTCAGGGATCTGTACCAGGACTGGTGCTTTTTAATATTTTTATAAATAATCTGGAAAGGAATACGACGAGTGAGGTGCTTAAATTTGCAGATGACACAAAATTATGCAGAGTAGTTAAACCTCAAGCGGATTGTGATAAATTGCAGGAGGATCTTGTGAGTCTAAAAAATTGGGCATCCAAGTGGCAGACGAAATTTAATGTGGACAAGTGCAAGGTGATGCATATAGGGAAAAATAACCCTTGCTGTAGTTACACGATGTTAGGTTCCACATTAGGAGTAACCACTGAGGACAGAGACATAGGTGTCATAGTGGATAACACATTGAAATCGTCGGCTGAGCGCTGTGGCAGTCAAAATAACAAACAGAATGTTAAGAATTATTAGGAAGAAAATAGTGGATGTCATAATGCCTCTGTATCGCTCCATGGTGAGACCGCACCTTGAATACTGTGTACAATTCTGGTTGCCGCATCTCAAAAAAGATATAGTTGCGATGGAGAAGGTACAGAGAAGGGCAACCAAAATGATAAAGGGGATGGAACAGCTCCCCTATGAGAAAAGGCTGAAGAGGTTAGGACTCTTCCGCTTTGAGAAGAGACGGCTGAGGGGGGAATATGATAAAGGTCTACAAAATTATGAAAGGACTTGTATAGGTAAATGTAAATCGGTTATTTACTCTCTCAGACAACAAAAGGACTAGGGGGCACTCCATGAAGTTGGCAAGTAGCTAATTTAAAACAAATCAGAGAAAATTATTTTTCACTCAACCCATAATTAAGCTCTGGAATTCACTGCCAGAGAATGTGGTTATGGCAGTTATTGTAACTGGGTTTAAAAAAGGCTTGGATAGGTTTCTAGATCAGAAGTCCAAAAAATGCTATTAATCAATAAGGATTAGTAGCTAGGGGTCAATTTTAAGACCCACATGCATGTGTCCATGTGTGCACGGCTCCCGCCATGCGCGCCAGATTTTAAAATACATGCGCAAATGTGAGACGGCCCGCAACTCGTGCACGCAAGGGGTATTTTATAATCTACGCACGGCAATGCAATTGGCTAGTCCCCAGTTCCATCCCAGTCTGCTCCAATTAAGGAGCAGAATGGAAGGGAACTTCCCTAACCCTAACCCTACCCTTCCCCTTCCTACCTTTTCTCCTCTCCTCCCCAATCCCTAGCCTAACCCTACCTAACTCCTAATTTTTTATTTTAATACTTACTGCTCCTCCGGAGCAGAAGTATCATCCACACACCAACCAGCTGGCCGGCATTGGATGATGCTTCCCTTGGGCAGCGGCTAATGACCTTGTTATGCTCCAACTGTGTCTCTGGAGGAGAGGGGTCCTCCACAGAGACTACAGGGAACAAGTGCCTCACCTGGTCAACAGATCCTATTTTGGAGGGCCCTGGGGAGCTGTAGAAATGGTGGCCATCTTGAGTCCATGTGGCAAGAAGCAGACAGTAGCAAAGGAGCACAAGAGTCCCCTCCCCATTATCTCCTGTGGGTTTTTCCTCAGGAGAAACCTGGAAGCAGTGGGGGAGCCAGATGAAGACATGGTTGGAGTCCAGTACTTCAGAGGGTTTTTCCACAGATTTTGTCTTGCTGTTCCATAAGGCCTATATGGCGAAAAGGGGAATGGAGAGCAAACGTCTGTCTTCCCAGAAGTCCCCACACCTGGCTAAGAAGTTTAGACTGGCTAAGCCAGCAAGGTCTGGGGGGGGGGGGGGGGCTTTTTCGTCTCCTGGGATTTGCCCAGCCGTCGGGAGAGGAGGAAATCATGGAGGATTCGGATGGCTCGGACGGCTTACAAGAGGATCCAGGATATGACCCAGGGGGTAATCCGGATGACCCGGTCACCATGTTAAAGGATAGAATGCCTGATGTATATAAGGATTTGTCAGATCCTGAAGAGGTGCCTGTCACAGAAGGAGATGATCTTATAGTAGTGTGCTTGTTCCAAAAGGAGAAACTGCGTCCTCTTCTTCTCCATGTTTTGCTCGAGCTGGGGATCAAGGTTGCACAGGAGGACTCAGACAATGAAAGATTGGACCTGGTCCTGGATTGGCTGTGCAGACCATCAAAGACTATCCCTTTACCAAAGAAGATGAAAAAGTTGGTTGTCCGGGAATTGGATACTCAAAGCGGGCCTAAAGGTAGCTAGGGTGATGGCTAAGTTGTATCCCTTGCTGGAAGAGAGCTTGGAGCTCTTGAGGCTTCCTAAGGTGGATGCGGTGATTTCAGAAGTTACTAAGAAGATGACATCCCAGTGCCAGTGTCCACCATGTTGAAGGATGTTCAGTACTGGAAGTTGGAGATTCAGTTAAAAAGGATGTTTGATGTCTCGGCCTTGAGCCTTCAGGCAGCAGTCTGTGCCAGTCTAATGAAGCGTGCATGTTTGTGCTGGGTGCAAAAGACACAGGAGAAGGTATCAGTCCTTGCAATGTCTGGAGCCGATGCCAAGCAGCCAGCCTGATTGAAAGCAGGGGTGGCCTATGTGGCGAATGCGTTGTACGACATGGTCAGGACTTCTGCCAGGTACATGGTCTCCATGTTGACGTCCTGGAGAATTCTGTGGTTGTGT
Organism: Rhinatrema bivittatum; assembly: GCF_901001135.1. Taxonomy (NCBI): domain Eukaryota; kingdom Metazoa; phylum Chordata; class Amphibia; order Gymnophiona; family Rhinatrematidae; genus Rhinatrema; species Rhinatrema bivittatum. The sequence continues at coordinate 184,383,529 of NC_042623.1, forward strand.
AATTGGTCAATTGTCAAGGTGGGACGAAGAGTCATCAGATAGCTCAGAAAGCCCAGGAGCTATTTGTTTGGGCAGAGACATATATCAGGCTTAGTGGCATCTCACGTGACTGGAGTGGACAATGTCCAGGTGAATTATCTAAGCAGGCAGCAGCTAGATCCAAGGGAGTGGGAGTTGTCAGCAGAGGCCTTTGCTCTTTTCTGGTCCAGCTGGGGCAGTCTCCACCTAGATCTCATGGCGTCATGAGGGAATGCCAGGGTAAAGCAGTTCTTCAGCCACAGAAGGGTTCGAGGGGATCAATGCTCAAGTCCAGCCTTGGCCAAAAAGGCTTCTTCTGTTTGTGTTTCCCCCATGGCCCTTCATAGGACAAGTGGTGCGTCACATAAAGCAGCATCCCAGTCGGGTGATTCTCATAGCTCCAGAGTGACCGTGCTGTCCGCAGTTTGCAGACCTAGTTCATCTAGTGATAGATGGTCCCATCCAATTGGATCATCTGCATGAATTGCTGCATCAAGGACCCATCTTTTGGACCCGGTGAATCATTTTTTTCTCATGGCTTGGCTTTTGAAAGGTGGTGGTTGAGCTTAAAGGGGTACTCGGAGTCAGTAATTGCCACTTTGCTTCAGACTAGGAGAAAGGCTACCTCTTTGGCGTATATCTGTGTATGGAAAGTCTTTGAGACATGGTGCGTGGAGGAAAGCCTAGAGCACTTACGAGTGGGCATTTCTCAGGTCTTGGCCTTTTTGCAGAGGGGCTTGGAAAAGGGATAAGCTTATAACTCGCTCTAATTATAGGTAGCAGCCTTAGGATGTCTTTGAGGCAGTTTACAAGCAATGCCCTTGGCTTCCCATCTGGACATTGTTCATTTTCTTAAGGGAGTGAAACATTTGTGTTTGCTGGTCCATAGATTTTGTCCATCGTGGAACCTTAATCTGGTACTTTGGGTTATATGTGTTTCCCCTTTTGAGCTGTTAATGTGGAATCTGTTCCAGATGGATTCATGGAAGGAGGAACCAAAAGAGTTTCCCTTCTCAGGGACCTGAGTCGGGGGAGAGCACAGGACGAAGGCGGTGAGAGAAGGGAGTGTGCCTGGAGCCGGCTCAGCCCTTTAAAGGGCTCTAGTGGAGCGGATTGTGACGTCGGGGCTTCCGTGGGCGGGCTTACCGGGTAAGAGGCTCCCTTCCTTAAACTTTTAAATTTCGTGCCGGTGATTGCTCGGTGTTGGTCTACATAGCGGCTCTCCCCTCTGGCATCTCAAGTAGGGGTACCATGAAGAAGGTTTCAATCCAAGGTTGTAACTGCTCAGGGAGGGGATAAGAACTTGATATCTCCCTCAGCTGTGTTTTCCTCTTTGCATGAGGCATTTTAATCAAAAAGAAAAACGCTTTCAGGTAAAAGAGTGGAGATACCGTTCTTCAGCATGTTCTCCCCCTCTGTTTGTCTTGTTCAATAAAGCAAAGAAGGGAAATAAGGCTTCTAAAGCCACCATTGCTCGCTGGTTGAAGGAAACAATCTTTTCATCTTATCTCTGTAAAGGGTCGAGTGGTTACAAAGGGGTTGCGGGCCATTCTACTAGGGCGCAGGCAGCTTCCTGGGCGGAGTGTCAGCTGGTATCACCAGAGGAGATTTGTCGAGCGGCAACATGGTCTTCCCTGCACGTTTTTGCAAAACACTACTGCTTGGATGTTCGGGTGCCCGAGGAGGCCATGTTTGGGGCAAGTGTGTTACGCGTGGGTCTTTAGAGTGCCTGCCCAGTGTAGAGGAGCGTGGGTACATCCCACTTGTCTGGACTGATCTGGGATATGAACAGGAAAGGAAAATTGGTTTTTACCTGCTAATTTTTGTTCCTAAAATACCACAGATCAGTCCCCTTAGCATACAAAAGACCTTTGTCGCTTCTGTACACTGTTTATGCCGTTCTGTAGATGTTTTGTATATATGTGGAGGGATTTAATTTCCCTCTTGCGTACGGGGCTCCAGGTTAAGGCGCTCCTACTGGGTTTTCTCAGCTCGCCCTGGTTGGGGGTGTTAGTTGGTTATCAGAGTGAAGATCTTGGCTTGGGTACAGGTCAATACTGAGGGACTGCAGGTGGCACTCTCGGTTATGTAGCAGTGCCTCAAAGTTTTATTCTCTGCTTCCATCTGCTGGTAGGGATGCAAAACCCACTTGTCTGGGCTGATTTGTGGAATTCCAGGAACGAAAATTAGCAGTAAGAACTCATTTTCCTTTAATACATTTCAGTACTATTGTTTAAAAATATTATTGCATTTCAGTATTCTTGCTTAAAAACATTAATTCATTTGAGTACTCTCACTTAAAGACAATAATGCGTTTCAATACTATCGCTTAAAGACATTAATGCATTTCTGTACTCTCCTTAAAGGCATTAATGCATTTCAGTACTTTCACCTAAAAACATTAAAGGGTCGATTTTCAAACCCAGGCGTGCGTAAAAGCCCCGGGTTTACGCGAGTGGCTGGGCCGTTTGCCGCCGTGCCAGGGGGATCACGCGCCGGCAGGGTGCCGGTGCACGCAACTTGCGCCTGCTCCGAGGCAGGAGCAAAAGGTGAGATATAAAAAATCTGGCTAGTTAGGATAGGGATAGGGGGAGGACAGGATAGGGGAAGGGGAAGGGAGGTTAGGTTAAGGGGGTTGGGAAGTTCCCTCCCAGTCTGCTCCTTAATAATCCACACAAGCACCAAAACTAAAGAAGCCACTGTCCAAAATGTCTGGCCTCCCTATGCTCATTGAAGTTTGGGTTTTAGCTATGGGCCCTCCATACAGGTTGCCTCAGTGTCTTTTTGGAAGCCTGATGCAGCCATGCCACCACTATTAGCATCACCACAGTGGCATTTTTGGAATCGTCATTCACTCTTAACCCATGGTGTTTGGGTTATAACTGCTGCGCTGCACAAGTTACCCCCGATGCCAGATTTATTAATCCCTGATTTATGTTCACGAGGCAGAATTGACCATGGACACCACGATGGGAAAGCAAAGCAGGCTCTGATGGAGGCTGTCATGTTTGACCGAGCCATCCAGAAAGCCGGCGAGATGACCAAGGAATCGGAAACCCTGACTGTGGTCACTGCTGACCACTCACATGTCTTCAGCTTTGGTGGATATACTCTACGTGGCAACTCCATCTTTGGTAAGTGATGTGTGAAATGGATTCCCCAAGATCTATCCTGATATATTCTCTGTGTAAGGGATCTATTTCAGCAACAATGACCCTTAGGGTGTGGTATTTCCTGGTAGTTAAATCCCTGATAGTTGGAGTTGAGGTCTATAAAATAATAAGTGGAGTAGAACGGGAGAATGTGAATAAATTGTTTACTCTTTCAAAAAGGTACAGAGTAGGGGACACACAATGAAGTTACTAGGCAATACTTTTAAAAATAATAAAGAGAAAATATTTTTTTACTCAGCGCATAATTTAAACTCTGGAATTCGTCGCCAGAGGATGTGGTAAAAGCTGTTAGTGTAGCTGGGTTTAAAAAAGATTTGGACACATTCCTGGAAGGAAACGTCCATAAACCATTATTAAGGTGGACTTGGGGAAATCTACTTCTTGTCCCTGGGATGAGCAGCTTGGAAACTATCGACCTTCTGAGATCCTGGCATGTACTTGTGACCTGGATGGGCCCCTATACTAAGTTTGATGGACCTTTAATCTGACTCACCTTGGCAAGTCTTGAGGGCATTAAGCAGAAGAAAGTGACTGAAAACTGAGGGACTTATCGCTATTATAAACTTCCCATGGGAAATTTTAAATTACCATAAAGCTAACGCAGTTTAATTCTGAGCCTGTTTTAGAGTTGTAGTGATTAAAGATGGATCGATTTCTGTATTGCAACAATCACACTCCAAATAGGTGGTACTCCAGCTAGGGTGTGGTTTTCTCCCACGTTTGTATTGCTGTGTGTGATCAAAGAAAGGTGAGGCCTTCTCTACTCTGTTTATTTCAGAGGCTCCTCCCTAACTCTGTGAACTTTATAGCACTCCATAGGCTCTCCTCACCTTAATTTCAGAGGGGACAACTCCCAGGGGGTACATTGTACCTGTGGACCTTGAGAAGTGCCACAAGTACAAAGAATCTGCTGACCTGTGCCGGTAAAAACCTCTCTGGAAAGTTCGGCGGGCAGATTTGAACATGGCGATCCCACCCTGAGAATGCACGCACGCTTCTCCCCGCACTCAGGAGGCTAATCCTTAAAACCGGCACTCCACCCGGGACGAGCCAATGAAAACAGCGCTGCCGCCAGTTGCCGCTGTGAGCACAGGACTTAGATTAGGCCTGGACTTTGTCGTGTGGGTTACGGTGTTCGTCAGATCACAGAGAGAGAGAGAGATTTTCAGAAATTAAAACACTTAAACCGTAAGGCAGCAGCAGTCCAAAAGGCGTACCAAGGAGCCTTTTTAAAAGGGTTTCGTGGCCTAACTCTGAGGTGAATTTTAAGACCCGCGCGCGCGTGTCTGTGCACGATTACCAGCTCGCGCACGTGCACGTGGAGGTTTTATAACAAACGCGCGTCTGATATAAAATCGGCTACATGGGCGTTCATGTGAACGCGAATTTATATTGACGCACGCATGTGTGCTCAAACGCTGCCTCAATTGCACGAGTGGGGGCATTTTAGTACATACGCGAGCCCACACGATTACCTGTTTCCCCAGTTCGTTCCCAGTTCACCCCAGTAAAGGAGAGGACTTCCTAAACCCCTCTGGCTAACTTGCCTCCCTTTTACCCTACTAGCCCCGACCCTTAAAACCCCGCTGAAGTACGGGGTTTTAAGGGTCGGCGTGTAAGTCATATCCATGTTGCCCCGCCTCAATCCATCCATTGCCTGCCCCCAAGATATTTGGCTGTCTACTTAGCCAGATAAATACTTATCTGAACATAGCCAGAAATTCAGTGGCTGCCGCTTAGCTGGATAAGTCCCTATTTATCTGGATAAGTAGCGCTAAGTATCGGCCTCCGAATGCATAGTATTGGATTTTCTACGCTCTGCCTGTAATCTTGGTGTGCAAAAGTGCCTGAAGAAAAAGGAGATGCATATCTCTGTGTGTACTAGTAATACCTTCTACAAAGCATGGGTGGTTTGTGCTGCTGTTATCATTGGATAACCATCTGGTGCGTCGCTTGCATGGAATACAGGAACTGGTCATTCTTACACTGAAAGCCTCGTCCTCATTTCTTTATCTGTAACAGGTTTGGCACCAAAACTGGCAATGGACGGGAAAGCCTACACTTCAATTCTCTATGGGAACGGACCTGGCTACTTCAACAATACACGTCCAGATGTCAACCACACAGTCAGTGGTAAGTAAACTGTAGTCCGAGCACCGGCTCCAGATTTTCAGGACCAGTTGGATCCTGTCCTGGTTTTGCCCCATCGTAAGCAGGGACGTGTAATCTTGCTTTTCTAAGGAACTGCAATAGGGAACCACAAGTCCCTGCATGCAATGGGGTAAGACCAAGACTGGATCAACCTGTCCTGAAAACCTGGAGCCAACTGGCAATCCTACTGAGCCACCCTGCGTGCACGTCCTCTCTGAAGGGTGAGTGACAGGAGACAGGAACAATAGGCTTACGTGTTCTTGGCTGCTGGTTTGAGAGGGGAGAGTCGTCCTCAGTGTAGCTGGAGATCTTCCTAAGTATATTGGACAAAGGACAGTTTTAGTTTAACTTTGGCTGTATGAGAGGTCCAACACATTTTTAGATGTTTGCGGTTGGACACAAAGCAAGGAGAGTGCTGTTGGACACAAGTTATTGTGAGAAGGTATTTCAGCGCGGTTCTGTGCCATTCACAACAGGTTTTGCTGCAGAGGTACAGGACTCAATCTTCCAGAAAGTTCAATGGGCTAGAAAGTGGCCGCGGAGATTGCCCATTCTCCTGTGAGTTTCTTTGAACTGGAGTTTAGGCTTTAATTGAGATGAACCTGGCTGTCAGCTGGCAGGTGTTACCTGTTTTAGTGGGGTTTGGACTGGGAGAGAAGGAGCTCTGGCAAGAGGAATTATATTTTGAGCTGGTTTCTCGCTGGCACAGATGCTGAGGAGTTTCTTTAACATGAGTAATGATTTCTTAGACTGTGAACTGTGACAGGTCTTGTTTTAGTTAGCTTTGGACATCCTAATTTGAAGGTGGCGGTGATAGAGAGATCTTTAGTACAAATTCAGCTGTTACCACTATCGGCTTCTCTCCTTCAGATCCTTTAATTGTGGTGACCATGTCAATTCTTTCCTGATTATCAGTTTCTTGAATATTCTAAATTTAAAAAAATAAACATTGAAAATGAAGGCAGATAAAGCCTGAAAGACCTATCCAGACATTCCCATTCCTGATGCAGCATTACAGAGTCAATCTGGAATCAGGTCTTACACTCTCATCCCCGACTCTAACTATCCTCTGTGCTTATCCCAGGCTATAACTCTCACTCTCCCACAGCCAAGGATCCTCTGTGCTTATCCCAGGCTATAACTCTCACTCTCCCACAGCTAAGGATCCTCTGTGCTTATCCCAGGCTATAACTCTCACTCTCCCACAGCTAAGGATCCTCTGTGCTTATCCCAGGCTTTACCTCTCACTCCCTCACAGCTAAGGATCATCTGTGCTTATCCCAGGCTTTACCCCTCACTCCCCCACAGCTAAGGATCCTCTGTGCTTATCCCAGGCTTTACCTCTCACTCCCCCACAGCTAAGGATCCTCTGTGCTTATCCCAGGCTTTACCCCTCACTCCCTCACAGCTAAGGATCCTCTGTGCTTATCCCAGGCTTTATCTCTCACTCCCCCACAGCTAAGGATCCTCTGTGCTTATCCCAGGCTTTACCCCTCACCACTAAGGATCCTCTGTGCTTATCCCAGGCTTTACCTCTCACTCCCCCACAGCTAAGGATCCTTTGTGCTTATCCCAGGCTTTACCCCTCACTCCCCCACAGCTAACGATCCTCTATGCTTATCCCAGGCTTTACCCCTCACTCCCCCACAGCTAAGGATCCTCTGTGCTTATCCCAGGCTTTACCTCTCACTCCCCCACAGCCAAGGATCATCTGTGCTTTTCCCAGGCTTTACCTCTCACTCTCCCATAGCCAAGGATCCTCTGTACTTATCCCAGGCTTTACCCTCACTCCCTCACAGCTAAGGATCCTCTGTGCTTATCCCAGGCTTTACCCCTCACTCCCCCACAGCTAAGGACCCTCTGTGCTTATCCCAGGCTTTACCTCTCACTCCCCCACAGCTAAGGACCCTCTGTGCTTATCCTAGGCTTTACCCCTCACTCCCTCACAGCTAAGGATCCTCTGTGCTTATCCCAGGCTTTACCTCTCACTCCCCCACAGCTAAGGATCCTCTGTGCTTATCCCAGGCTTTACCCCTCACTCCCCCACAGCTAAGGACCCTCTGTGCTTATCCCAGGCTTTACCTCTCACTCCCCCACAGCTAAGGATCCTCTGTGCTTATCCCAGGCTTTACCCCTCACTCCCCCACAGCTAAGGATCCTCTGTGCTTTACCCCTCACTCCCCCACAGCTAAGGATCCTCTGTGCTTATCCCAGGCTTTACCCCTCACTCCCCCCACAGCTAAGGATCCTCTGTGCTTATCCCAGGCTTTACCCCTCACTCCCCCACAGCTAAGGATCCTCTGTGCTTATCCCAGGCTTTACCCCTCACTCCCCCACAGCTAAGGATCCTCTGTGCTTATCCCAGGCTTTACCCCTCACTCCCCCACAGCTAAGGATCCTCTGTGCTTATCCCAGGCTTTACCTCTCACTCTCCCATAGCCAAGGATCCTCTGTACTTATCCCAGGCTTTACCCTCACTCCCTCACAGCTAAGGATCCTCTGTGCTTATACCAGGCTTTACCCCTCACTCCCCCACAGCTAAGGATCCTCTGTGCTTTACCCCTCACTCCCCCCACAGCTAAGGATCCTCTGTGCTTATCCCAGGCTTTACCCCTCACTCCCCACAGCTAAGGATCCTCTGTGCTTATCCCAGACTTTACCCCTCACTCCCCCACAGCTAAGGATCCTCTGTGCTTATCCCAGGCTTTACCCCTCACTCCCCCACAGCTAAGGATCCTCTGTGCTTATCCCAGGCTTTACCCCTCACCTCCCCCACAGCTAAGGATCCTCTGTGCTTATTCCAGGCTTTACCTCTCACTCTCCCATAGCCAAGGATCCTCTGTACTTATCCCAGGCTTTACCCTCACTCCCCCACAGCTAAGGATCCTCTGTGCTTATCCCAGGCTTTACCCCTCACTCCCCCACAGCTAAGGATCCTCTGTGCTTATCCCAGGCTTTACCCCTCACTCCCTCACAGCTAAGGATCCTCTCTGCTTATCCCAGGCTTTACCCCTCACTCCTTCACAGCTAAGGATCCTCTGTGCTTATCCAAGGCTTTCCCCCTCACCACTAAGGATCCTCTGTGCTTATCCCAGGCTTTACCTCTCACTCCCCCACAGCTAAGGATCCTTTGTGCTTATCCTAGGCTTTACCCCTCACTCCCCCACAGCTAACGATCCTCTATGCTTATCCCAGGCTTTACCCCTCACTCCCCCACAGCTAACGATCCTCTATGCTTATCCCAGGCTTTACCCCTCACTCCCCCACAGCTAACGATCTTCTGTGCTTATCCCAGGCATTACCTCTCACTCCCCCACAGCTAAGGATCCTCTGTGCTTTTCCCAGGCTTTACCTCTCACTCTCCCATAGCCAAGGATCCTCTGTATTTATCCCAGCCTTTACCCTCACTCCCTCACAGCTAAGGATCCTCTGTGCTTATCCCAGGCTTTACCTCTCACTCCCCCACAGCTAAGGATCCTCTGTGCTTATCCCAGGCTTTACCTCTCACTCCCCCACAGCTAAGGATCCTCTGTGCTTATCCCAGGCTTTACCCCTCACTCCCCCACAGCTAAGGATCCTCTGTGCTTTACCCCTCACTCCCCCACAGCTAAGGATCCTCTGTGCTTATCCCAGGCTTTACCCCTCACTCCCCCACAGCTAAGGATCCTCTGTGCTGCTTATCCCAGGCATTACCCCTCACTCCCCCACAAGTAAGGATCCTCTGTGCTTATCCCAGGCTTTACCCCTCACTCCCCCACAGCTAAGGATCCTCTGTGCTTATCCCAGGCTTTACCCCTCACTCCCCCACAGCTAAGGATCCTCTATGCTTATCCCAGGCTTTACCTCTCACTCCCCCACAGCTAAGGATCCTCTGTGCTTATCCCAGGCTTTACCCCTCACTCCCCCACAGCTAAGGATCCTCTGTGCTTTACCCCTCACTCCCCCACAGCTAAGGATCCTCTGTGCTTATCCCAGGCTTTACCCCTCACTCCCCCACAGCTAAGGATCCTCTGTGCTGCTTATCCCAGGCTTTACCCCTCACTCCCCCACAGCTAAGGATCCTCTGTGCTTATCCCAGGCTTTACCTCTCACTCCCCCACAGGTAAGGATCCTCTGTGCTTATCCCAGGCTTTACCTCTCACTCCCCCACAGCTAAGGATCCTCTGTGCTTATCCCAGGCTTTACCCCTCACTCCCTCACAGCTAAGGATCTTCTGTGCTTATCCCAGGCTTTACCCCTCACTCCCTCACAGCTAAGGATCCTCTGTGCTTATCCAAGGCTTTCCCCCTCACCACTAAGGATCCTCTGTGCTTATCCCAGGCTTTACCTCTCACTCCCCCACAGCTAAGGATCCTTTGTGCTTATCCCAGGCTTTACCCCTCACTCCCCCACAGCTAACGATCTTCTGTGCTTATCCCAGGCTTTACCCCTCACTCCCCCACAGCTAACGATCCTCTGTGCTTATCCCAGGCTTTATCCCTCACTCCCCCACAGCTAAGGATCCTCTGTGCTTATCCCAGGCTTTACCTCTCACTCCCCCACAGCCAAGGATCCTCTCTGCTTAATATCCCAGGCTTTACCTCTCACTCCCCCACAGCTAAGGATCCTCTGTGCTTATCCCAGGCTTTACCGCTCACTCCCCCACAGCTAAGGATCCTCTGTGCTTATCCCTGGCTTTACCTCTCACTCCCTCACAGCTAAGGATCCTCTGTGCTTTTCCCAGGCTTTACCTCTCACTCTCCCATAGCCAAGGATCCTCTGTATTTATCCCAGGCTTTACCCTCACTCCCTCACATCTAAGGATCCTCTGTGCTTATCCCAGGCTTTACCTCTCACTCCCCCACAGCTAAGGATCCTCTGTGCTTATCCCAGGCTTTACCCCTCACTCCCCCACAGCTAAGGATCCTCTGTGCTTATCCCAGGCTTTACCCCTCACTCCCCCACAGCTAAGGATCTTCTGTGCTTATCCCAGGCTTTACCTCTCACTCTCCCATAGCCAAGGATCCTCTGAACTTATCCCAGGCTTTACCCTCACTCCCTCACAGCTAAGGATCCTCTGTGCTTATCCCAGGCTTTACCCTCACTCCCCCACAGCTAAGGATCCTCTGTGCTTATCCCAGGCTTTACCCCTCACTCCCCCACAGCTAAGGATCCTCTGTGCTTATCCCAGGCTTTACCTCTCACTCCCCCACAGCTAAGGATCCTCTGTGCTTATCCCAGGCTTTACCCCTCACTCCCCCACAGCTAAGGATCCTCTGTGCTTATCCCAGGCTTTACCCTCACTCCCTCACAGCTAAGGATCCTCTGTGCTTATCCCAGGCTTTACCCCTCACTCCTTCACAGCTAAGGACCCTCTGTGCATTTTTCCGGCTTTCTTGAATTCTGTTCAAAGTGTTATAACAGTGGGATGAGTTTAGGTCAGGGAGGGAAATGATGCTTATTGATTTCATTAGGGGAGGGTATGTTCCTATGTGTGTTCTACTTGTCTCGTGCGCTCTGGCTCCCATTTCACTTCCATAGGGATTCTCCTTTCAGAATTAGGTTGCAGGCTTGTGGGGAGCATGAATAAGTTACAAAGAGCTGCCAAGGAGCCACTCCTCCCGATGTCTGCTGGGTTTGTCTTTTCTTTACAGTTGATCGTCCTGCCTGACTGTATTCAGACCTGGGACTGGAAACCCCAGGCCCCTGTGACAGCAAAAATAATAGCAGTGTGCACTTAGTTCTTTCATTTCATGTTTTATGCATGGACAGTGTTGTGTGCACACAAAAATATGTTTATTTAATGTCACTCCAGGTTTTGGAGCCACTCATAAGCGCAGAGTTGCACGCGTTTGGGGTGATTTTCAAAACCATGAACATGCTCAAAACTGGGACTTACCTGTGTAAATGGACTTTGTGTAAGTCAGCTTTTGAAAATTGCAGTAGTCTATGCCCTTGACTTGTGCCTAGGATAATTACGTGGAAGTGCACTTTACTCCACTAAATGGCTTTTGAAAATTGCCACGACAGTATGTTACAATTACACCCGTAACTGCTGTGAAACCTCACCTCCCTGACTTCCATTTTTGTGCAGGTAAAAGTATAAGCACATAAAACCCAAAAAGAATTAACCAAGCCCATATCTCTGGAAAAGCAGCTAAATCTTCCTTGCCGTTAGGGCTTCCTGGTCCGGTATATTATAAAATCATACGAGAGAAGCCAAAAGCACACGCACTAAGATGAAAAAACCCGAAGCTGGTGACTCGTCTGTGCACCGACTCTTGCTCTCACGCACAGGAGCTGAATCTGCAGCCTTGATAGCGCCTGATCTGAGTGGACGTCAATCTGTCCACGAAGCTTCTTATAAAGCAGAAAAAAAAAAAGGACTGAATCTGTTGAAGGCTCGGCCCCCTGTGTGTGATTCCACGAGTCGCTGTTGGAGTAAGCCGTTTGGTTTTGCTTTTCATGTTAATACACTAGGACAGTGGTCCCCAACCCTGTCCTGGGGGTCCACCAGCCAGTCAGGTTTTCAGGATCTCCACAATGAATATGCATGAGAGAAAAATCTGCATGTTATGGAGGCAATGAATGCAAATTTTCTCTCATGCATATTCATTATGGATCTCCTAAAAGCCCCGACTGGCTGGTGGGCCCTTCCCAGGAGAGGTTTGGGGGACCACTGCACTAGGATATCAAGGCCCGGGCTGTGAGCCTTCCAGATACTGCGCCCGGTGAGGCCCCCTGCTTCCTTTAATAAGGGGTTGCTCTGCAATTCTCAGCTTTTCTGCTTCTCCGTCTTTGTCCGCAAACCTCGACCTTCCAATCTGTGAAGAAAACCCAAGGCTGGCGATAGAAAGGAAGGCTCTAGGGGGAAATGGAAACAGGCGTGAGCCTGCTGAGAGAAGCAGAGGGTGGGCAGCCAGGAAAAGGAGGCGTGGGGGTGGGGGGGGGCGAGAGCTGCTTTTCGTTTTGCATTCTATTTTGTGGGGTTTTGTTGTTTGTTTTTTTTTCCCCCAGAGGGGAACGACTACCTGCAGCAAGCGGTGGTGCCTCTGGACTCGGAGACCCACGGCGGCGAGGACGTGGCCATCTTCTCCCGGGGCCCCATGGCTCACCTCTTCCACGGGGTGCAAGAGCAGACCTACGTCGCGCACGTGATGGCCTACGCGGCCTGCCTGGAGCCCTACGAAGCCTGCCCGCCCAACGGAGGCGCCTCCCTGCCCGGCCGCGTCCCTCTGGCCGTGCTGGCCACCCTCGTCCTCCCACTGCTGGTGCGCTGACGGGCGCGGCCGGAGGAGAATCCCCCGGAGAGCGGACGAAGAAGGTTCTCGCCCGGGAGGGGCGAAGCCGTCCCCCGAGCAGCGCGGTCTCCGGAAACATTGCTTACGCGTGCCCGATTTAAACTCCGTGTACCAAGTCTCCAGTAACCCGCAGCCGTCTAACGCCACAGACGGGGAGAAGAGGCAGGGGAAGCCCGGGATCAGCATTTCCTTGACGTCCTTGTGTCATTTCATCCTGTTTTGCTGGGGGGGGGGCCTGGCGAGGCTGAGCCGTTGTCTGTAATATTACGATACATCCACCCCCTCCGCTGGCATGAAATTAAAGCCAAGGGCATCGCAGATTAGGAACGTGATGATGAATTGGCCGCATCGCCAACAGAACTTGATTAAAAAAAAAAAAAAATGCAAACCTGATCCCTGATAACGAAATAAATATAAAAACGATCAGATATTACTAGTAAAGGTGTTTTATTTTGTTACGACTGCGGCGGCTCGCAGCAGAGCAGGATCGCTGATTTATTTCGGGCAGCACAGGTCTGAAATACATTTCATTGCTTGGGAAATCTTGATCTATGGGCTACAGAGAGGGGGGGAAAGCGTTTTTCCACAGTTTGCAAGACATTAACATTATGAGGGGAGGAGATTTATACCGGGCATAAATAAACAACGCAGACACCTGCGTCTCAGCAGCTGATGAAGGAGGGACACAAATCCCCAACTCCCGACCTGTCATTAGCGACCGGGCCATATATCCGAAAGCCTGAACATGCAAAGTAAGGTCATGAATATTAATCCAAACCAACCAGAGCCAAAATGCCCCAGCTGGTAAGGGCGCCGAGGATGCGTGAATTTCGTTAGCCACAGTACCAGAACTGGATCCCCTGCTGGTTCTGATACCAAACACCGTCCAGGGCTGAGTTCATGGGAACAGAGGAGTCCCTTCCTTCAGGTGCCTGGGCTACAGTAGCACAAGGGCTTGAAGGCAAATCAGAATATTACACCAGATCACCTGCGATCCCGGTCAGGGCACGGCTACCAGGGAAGCAGCTTAAAGGAAAGGCAGGGATAGGGCAGCAGCCAGATACCAGAAGATCCACCTCCTCGGCCGCTACGTGTTCTCTGGCTCTACCAAACCTCACAAAATACAAACATAAAAACAATGGTTTCCAGATATGCAAGAAGCTGCGGCGAGGCAGTGAATCTTCTCCCTAGGGTGAAGTAAGTGGCCGCCCGGCCAGCTCCAACCGCTTTTGCACAGCCCAAGAAAAGTGGCTGTGGGAGAATCTCTCCGGACGCTCAGCCAGGGGTTTTTATAGACTAAGCGTTGGCTACAGGATATTTACCGACTGTGAGTTGCACCCTGAGAGGGGGCCCAGGATGAAGGAGGTGTGCGAGCCAGGGACTTTTCCCCCCTTCCTGAATGTGGAGCGCTAGCGTGTCCGCTCTGGGATCCACGCCAACACCGGTGCCGTCAGGGTTTCCATTTCTGCATCCGTCTTCCTCGCCCCGAACATTCATGAACGAGCTGGGGGAAGACCAGAAAAGTGCCGGAGCTAGAGAGAGATTCGCAGGTGAGGTGGATGTCCCGCCTTCTTGGGGGTATTAAAATCTCACACGCACGATGACGGAGAGACGTGGTACAACCCCCACGGGTGGCACAGGGTGTGTGGTTAGACTGGCAGTGCTGGGCAAGGGGGACCTTAGGTAATGTAAAACCTGCTTAAGGCTGCTGTGTCCATTGTTTTCTCTCCTCTCTCTAACCACATCCCTTTGATTCGTAAACCTCAACAGCGTTCCTGAGGTCCCTACAGTCGCCCTGAGGAAGCATCTGATACTGTGCTGAGGTGTGCAGGGGGGGGGGGGGGTGGGGAGGACCTCAGGGGAAGACCTCTGTCCTCCCATCACATGGGAAATGATGAGGTAACGTGGTAGAAGAGGAGAGTCCTGCCCATCCACTTGTGACCAAGGTTCTCCAAGACTGAGGAAATGGTGGAACGTGTTTAACAGTTCTTGCAGAGAGGTTTTGCCCAATTCTGTGCCTCACATCCAGAGCAATGCAGTCCAGAAAGTAACAAACAAGGGACGTAAAGCAACAAGGTACACATTCAGGTTACCGCCGGAGAGCGCTGGCACGTTACGTGGCTCTCCTCCCCGTCTGTCAGCTTTAATTCCACTTCTCTTCCATTTTATTACAGAGTTCGTTATATTCTAAAACAAAAAACCACTATGATACAGTATAACTTATAGCAGCATTTTTTTTCATCCTAGCAGCCAAACGTAGAACCGCATCATGCACCCTTCCAAGGGTAGAAAACGATCTGGGGGTGGGGGGGGTGGGGAGGGGTCTCCCTCTATTTCCCTGCCGCGTGATCCGGTTGCTCGGCCCGCTGCTAAGTGGAGTTTAGCGCAGAGCCCAGATGCACAGTCATAGGTAGTTTAGATCGGGCCTAAGGTTGGCAGCTGTTTTCCCGTCACTCTGTCTCTTTCCCCGTGTCCTGGGCACCACCACAGGGGTCGCGGCTGCAGCTCAGCCTTCCCTGGCCATGCAGAGGACGTCCCCTTGATTTTAAATCCTTCTCCAGAAGATTCTTGATTGGATCCAACCAGCGACCCTTCGAGTCTTGTCTCCTCCGAACGCTTAGAAATATTTCCCTTGATTTGAAAGGAGTTGCATCTTTTCCTAGCTGGAGCCTGTACCCTCCAGCGCTCAGTTCCAGCTCTCTCAACCAAGAGGCAAGAGCGGACACCGCGATCGTCTCTTGGAAGCCAAGAGATGTCGTCGTGACAAGTTGGCAGAGCAAAGGCGTAGTCAGTTTTGTTTTTTTTTTTTGTAAGGAACATGAAAATACAAATAAGTGCAGATAGGTAAGAGGCCAGCTGGCACGAAGGGTCACAGGGGTCACCAGACGGAGCACTTGTGCACGGGATTCATGGGGGAGTTTTTCGGGCAGTGGAAGACTCTTCCAAACTCATGGAACTGCGAGACGCTGCCGATGACTCTGAGAGAGAGAAGGAAAAGAGAGAGAGAGAACGCATTCAGTGCACGGGGGTGAAGGATGGGGCGTGCAGGTCTGAACGCTTCTCCTGTGGGGAGAAACATTTACCAATTAAATACGAAATACAGGGGGACAGGTGTAAAGCAAGGGACCGGTTCCGTCACCCCTCCCCCCCATACCCCTGGAGTACCTGTAGTGCTCTGGTGCGTGTTTGTCAGTCAGGACCTGCAGGTAAATACTTTGCGACCTTCGCTTGATGCACCAGTTCTGGACAGGAGAAAGAAAAGAGACAGCTGACTGCAGTTGAAAGGGTCCGGCTGCAACCTCCCCAGAGAGGCTCGCTGCCAAAAAAAAAATTATATCCCCAAAACCTAAGAGCTCTGCTGTGGCTCTGCCACTAGAGGGCACTGCTGCTCCAGCCTGGATCCTTCTCTCCCATGTCTGCAAAATCTTTGATCTCCTAAAAAAATTCGCTCCCCACACCTCTGGACATTTTGCTGTATAAGAAATTGTAGCAGACCCTGGAGAAGTCTGAATTAGTAAATGAGAAACAGTATTAATTATTGGGGCAGTGTGTATTAATATTAATATGTACCTGGTGGGTGAGAAGGCAGAACACAGGTGGCTGTGCCCTATTACCGTCGTGTAAACAGGACTAGGAGGTGTCATGGTGCCTTCCACCCCGCTGCTCGTCGGCAGCTCCTGTTCTCTCCACCCTTCCCTTCTGTCATTCCTCCCCTGCCTCTTCCCCTCTCCCTGCACATGCAGATGGTTGGTGCACGTTACCTGTGCGAACGCGATGAAAAACAGCTGTTCATGCGTATACTTCAGCCGATGGAGGGGGCGCTCCGGACCATGTTCTCTCACCCACTTCTGATAGGCCTAAAAAGCAAGACCAAGGAAGTGAAGGCACATCAAGAAATGAGCATTTTTATATATTAGAGGGAATCCAAAGAGGACCACTGGCCATAGTCTGCAGAAGTCCCCCCTGCAGGGTCGCTCATTGTAGGAGTCTGTACCGTATACTAGTATATGCCACATCCAGAGCTGTATCACAGGAATACCGCATTACGGTGTGCCAAGCCCAGAGCCCTACCACAGGAACACCGCATTACAGTGTGCCAAACCCACAGACTTACCACAAGAATACCATGCTACAATGTACCAAGCACAGAACTCTACCACGGTAATACCTCACTACAATGTTCCAAACCCAGAACCTTACTACAGGAATACCGCACTATCATGTGCCAAACCCACAGCCTTACCACAGGAACACTATGCCACAATATGCCAAACCCAGAACCTTACCACAGGAATACCAGAGTAGTGTGCCAAACAGAGAACCTTACCACAGGAATACCACAGTAGTGTGCCAAACAGAACCCTACCACAGGAATACCACAGTAGTGTGCCAAACAGAACCCTACCACAGGAGTGTGCCAAACCCAGAACCTTACCACAGGAATACCGTACTATCATGTGCCAAGCCCAGAACCTTACCACAGGAATACCACAGGAGTGTGCCAAACCCAAGGCCTTACCACAGGAAAACCACACTAGTGTGCCAAACCCAGGGCATTACCACAGGAATACCACAGTAGTGTGCCAAACAGAACCCTACCACAGGAGTGTGCCAAACCCAGAACCTTACTACAGGAATACCGTACTATCATGTGCCAAGCCCAGAACCTTACCACAGGAATACCACAGGAGTGTGCCAAACCCAAGGCCTTACCACAGGAATACCACCATAGTGTGCCAAACCCAGAACCTTACCACAGGAATACCAGCATAGTGTGCCAAACCCAAGGCCTTACCACAGGAAAACCACACTAGTGTGCCAAACCCAGGGCATTACCACAGGAATACCACAGTAGTGTGCCAAACCCAGGGCCTTACTGCAGAAATAGTACACTAGAGTGTGCCACACCTAGAAGTTTATCACAGAAATACTGTACTGTTAAATTGGCTGCTAAGTGGCAACACCTCCTGGATGAATGATAAGCTTCAGATCTATGTGGCTTTGAGGTAGGGTGTTTTCCACCACTGCTTATAATCTGAGTATGATATATCAAACACGCAGGCAAATACCTGGTTTTTGCATATGAGGCCCCCTGTTTCCATGAGCACAGCAGAATGCCCCTTGTCATGGTAGGCCAGTGCCGGCCTCGCTGCTGGTGGTGCCTCCAGCAGCAGCGAGGGATCATCCAGCTATTTGGGGCTACCCTGGGTGCTGCCCCTCAGTATCTCACACCCACTTCCCCTTTACAAACCCGTTCTCAGGCTGCATATGTGGCTGCCCATGCTAACACTTAGTACCGGGTAGTACCATGAGGGTCCATAATCAGGAGTTGGGCAAAACAGGGCGAGCACCCTGGGCATGCAGCCTGGATGGGAGGGGACACCAAATCTCCCGTGAGTTTACGTGCCCACAAGCCCGAAGAGGGAAGCCATTCTGTCCAGAGAGGCAGAGGATGCCAGCGCAGGCAGGCAGGCACTTACATAGTACGCCAGTTTCAGGCCCCCCATATCTGCTATGTTTTCCCCCAGGGTGAGTCTTCCATTGACCTGTGGAGAAAGGAGCAAAAAACAAGGTAACACAATAAGTCACCTGGTTACAATCTGCCTTCCTTCTCCATAGAACTCAAGTCACCTGTTCAAGGCCATACAAGTATTAGCTCATGAAAGGGAATCCAGAAATGCATTAAATTAGTCCAATAAAAAGGTAAGGCCTTCTGTTTTTTTGTTTTATTTGTTCACCTTTACTTCCATGCATTCAAGTGGACTAACACGGCAGCCACGCTGCTTTATCCAAGGGGAACGTGGCCAGGGTCACAACAAATGTAACTTCTTCACCCACAGTCGTGCGATCACGGCAGGGAACCTTGTTTGAGGGATGCGGAGGCCCCCGGGGAGATTAAGTAGCTCTCCCAAGGTCACCACAGGGTCAGAGGGACAGGGAAGCCTCGAAGGTGTGTGAGGCAGGGTGCAACAGTCCAGTCACTAGCCAGGCCTGCACAAATGCTGGCCCCGGCAGCCCTATCACTTCCTTCTCTCCCCTTTCTGATTTGCTCAGTTTCCACTCTCCCTGGAAGTTTTCCTCCGGCAGGCAAGCCGCTGCTGAATTCAGCCCCGTGGAGACGGAGTCACCCCCCCACACCCCCCCCCCCCCCCATGGTGTGGGGATGGGCACATGCGGGCATCAAGGCCTTGGAACAGGGAACCCTTGGATTTTATCAATGTACTATTCCTTATACTAACACACAACGGATACCAGATCTGGCCAGGGCGGGTCACAATTACAAAATATTATTATAAAAACTGCAATCAATGCAGCAATCATTCCCAAACACAAAAATTACACACCCCCCCCCCCCGTTAAAACAAAGACCTTCAAGCTGCTTCCAAAAGGAGCCGGGCTGCACCAGACGTGGACGGGGTAAGTAAGGTGGGTGGGCTGGGGTGGGATGCATCCCCTCTACCTCTTAAACCACTGTCAGTTTTAATCCAAAGACACATTTAAGCAGACGGGTCTCTCGGGCGAACTTCTGGCAGCTGTACTGGATCCATTGCAGGTTGTGGTTCTTTTACTGAGCCAGAGAAGAATTCGGATTTGGAGATGGGAACCTCTGTGGTCAACTACTACCACTACCACTTAACATTTCTATAGCGCTACACGAGATACGCAGCGCTGTTCAAGCAAACAAAAAGACAGTCTCTGCTCGATAGAGCTTACAGACTAATAAGACAAAACATACAGGACAAAAGACTAGGGGTATTTCATAAAGCAAGACAATGGTTGAAAAGAAAGGAAAGTTAGTTAATGAGGATAAAAGGAGACAATCAGGCCTAAGATTTAAACATTGTGTGATGGAGTGCAGCGCTGCCGGGGGCAGGAATGGATAAGATACCATAAGGCAGCTAGTAATACTAGAGCCAGCCAGCAGGGGGAGCAGGTGAAGGCGGAAACTACAAATCCCAGGTTCCTAGAACCACCACCTGACCTGTAGGGAGAGCCTGGAGGAGAGCAGGTGGCAGACTCTGACACTAATGAGTCACACAGGTGAGCCTAGGGAGCTAGAGGAAGAGGGCATGCCTAGGTAGCGGCAGTGGCCAGAAAAAGCCAGTGCCAGGAAGCAAAAGGAAGGAAATGGAGGTAGGTTCCGGGGGAGAGGAATCCTCCAGCTGTCTCAGGGCACAGCCTAGCCTGAAAAGGGAAACAGAGAACCTGTACCCTAAGGGAAGTTAGGGCAGGTGGGTTTGCAGGTGGACTGGAGAGCCAGGGGGGCTCAAACAGTACCTTTAATCCAGCACATGTGTTAAGGGGGTTTGCTGGTGAACTGGAGAGCCGGGGGGGCTCAAACAGTACCTTTGCTCCAGCACATGTGTTAAGGGGTTAGATTGCTGGAGAGCGGGGGCAGGGTCATTTGTTCAGCTCCTGAGGGGACGGAGCCAATGTAACAGATTCAGCTACTCTCCTTTATAAAAATGCTTTGAGGAACCTCTCTCTCTCTCTGTGTTATCTTTGGGGGTTGGGGGACTGCTTCAACCCCACGCCATACAAAGAGAACCCAGAAGCCCAGCAAAACCAGGGCAGGCGGAGACCTGAACCCAGGGAGTCCTGTGAGACTGAGGGACGCCAGGGATATCCAGGACTCGCAAGGGGCCTGACCCGGAGGCAGCGGAGCGGCACCCAGGGCAGCACGGGCGGTGAGCCTTCACAATAGTCTTAAACAGGTGGCTCTTTAGGTAGGATTTAAACATGGCGAGAGAGGGAGCAGGATGCACCAGCCCAGGACGTCTCTTCCAAGCACACGGTGCAGCCAGGTGGAAAGCACGGAGTCGGGAATTGGCGGTAGAGGAGAAGGGCAGAGATGAAAGTGACTTATCCGACGAGCAGCGTGCACGAGGAGGGGTGTAGGGAGAGATAAGAGAGGAGAGGTAGTGAGGTGCTGCAGAGTGAAGGCATTTGTAGGTGAGAAAGAGGAGCTTGAACTGTATGCAGGAGCGGATAGGGAGCCCATTCAGTGATTTAAGAAGAGGGGTTATGCGAGCATAATGACTTAGGAAAAAGATAAGTCGTGCAGCTGAATTTAGGATAGATTGAGGGGGGAGAGAAAGCTTGCAGGGAGACCTGTGAGGAGCAGGTTGCAATTGACTAAATGGGAGGAGATGAGAGAGTGGGTAAGGATTCTGGTACTGTGTTCAGAAAGGAAGGGATGGATTTTGGTGATGTTACAGAGAAAGAAACGGCACATTATAGCAGAGTTTTGGCTATGCATAGAGAAGGAGAGAGAGGAGTCTAAGATGACACCTAGGTTAAGGTCTGAGGGGACCAGGAGGATGACCGTGTTATCCACAGAAACAGAGAAAGGAGGAAATGGGGAGGTGAGCTTGGGGGAAAGATAAGGAGCTCTGTCTTGGCCAAGTTGAGTTTAAGATGCGGTGGGACATCCAGGCGGCAATGTCAGACAAGCAGGCCGAGATCCAGGAGTAGAAAGGTAGATCTGGGAGTCAGCAGCATAAAAATGGTATTGAAAGCTATGAGAGGGAATCAGAGCACCAAGGGAATTAGTACATAGTGGGAAGAGAAGAGGGCCCAGGACGGAGCCCTGAGGAGCACCAACTGATAGTGGAATGGTAGTAGAGGAGGAACCACCAGAGGAAACGCTAAAAGTACGATGGGAGAGGTAAGAAGAGAACCCCCAGAGGAACCGCTCAAAGTGCCATGGGAGAGGTAAGAAGAGAACCCCCAGAGGAACCGCTCAAAGTGCCATGGGAGAGGTAAGAAGAGAACCCCCAGAGGAACCGCTCAAAATGCCATGGGAGAGGTAAGAAGAGAACCCCCAGAGGAACCGCTCAAAGTGCCATGGGAGAGGTAAGAAGAGAACCCCCAGAGGAACCGCTCAAAGTGCGATGGGAGAGGTAAGAAGAGAACCCCCAGAGGAACCGCTCAAAGTGCCATGGGAGAGGTAAGAAGAGAACCCCCAGAGGAACCGCTCAAAGTGCGATGG
This sequence comes from Rhinatrema bivittatum, assembly GCF_901001135.1. Taxonomy (NCBI): domain Eukaryota; kingdom Metazoa; phylum Chordata; class Amphibia; order Gymnophiona; family Rhinatrematidae; genus Rhinatrema; species Rhinatrema bivittatum. The sequence goes on from NC_042623.1 coordinate 184,405,143, forward strand.
GAGAGGTAAGAAGAGAACCCCCAGAGGAACCGCTCAAAGTGCCATAGGAGAGGTAAGAAGAGAACCCCCAGAGGAACCGCTCAAAGTGCCATGGGAGAGGTAAGAAGAGAACCCCCAGAGGAACCGCTCAAAGTGCCATGGGAGAGGTAAGAAGAGAACCCCCAGAGGAACCGCTCAAAGTGCCATGGGAGAGGTAAGAAGAGAACCCCCAGAGGAACCGCTCAAAGTGCCATGGGAGAGGTAAGAAGAGAACCCCCAGAGGAACCGCTCAAAGTGCCATGGGAGAGGTAAGAAGAGAACCCCCAGAGGAACCGCTCAAAGTGCCATGGGAGAGGTAAGAAGAGAGCCCCCAGAGGAACCGCTCAAAGTGCCATGGGAGAGGTAAGAAGAGAACCCCCAGAGGAACCGCTCAAAGTGCCATGGGAGAGGTAAGAAGAGAACCCCCAGAGGAACCGCTCAAAGTGCCATGGGAGAGGTAAGAAGAGAATCCCCAGAGGAACCGCTCAAAGTGCGATGGGAGAGGTAAGAAGAGAACTGCAGATAACGTGCCGTGGCTTTTTCTGCCTAGATCTGAAACTGCGAGCTACGCGTATTGCCTTCCGCCCCGATCTGCGCATGCTCCTGAGGATGCCGCCCTCGTGCGGTCCTGCGCGTCCCGTCAGCTGGGCCCGGGGCGGGTATCTGTCAGGCCGCCCCCTTGTGCCTGCCGTTTTAAGTCGGTCTTACCCAGGATAAGCGGCTGCTGATGGCGGGGGCTTCCCGGGCTCGTCCTCACTTGCAGTCCCGCTGGCTTTCTTTCTCCGCAGCCTCCCTCTCTCTCTCTCATATGGGCTTCAGCCCTCTCGCACTGTCTCTCAGATTCAAACGTTAAGAGCTTTTCCTGGTTTGAGAGCGTCCACATGTTGCCAAAGTGAAACAGAAGGTGGTAAAAGCAAAGAAGAGGAAGTGCAGAAGAGCAATAACCAAGGCGAGTCCCGGGTTCTGGTGCCTGGTCCACGTTGTCTCTGGCGAGGTTTCATTTCTGGCCTGGTGTGGCAGGATCCCACATATTTTCCTGCTCTCACTGCTGTTTCTCCTCTTTCCCCCAGGATTTTACAGAGTTTTTCCCCGCTCATCACTTTGTGAGAAGTCTTGGATTTTCTCTGTCAGCTTTGGGAAATGTGCATCTCTGATCTCTTTTGCATTTTGTACTGCGTAAGAGGCAATGCATTTCCGTTTCTGTTTCTCCAGGGTTGCATTGTGAACAGAGTCTGCAGTCTTGGGGTTCCCAGGTCAGTTTCTGTCTGCATCTTTCACTTTCTAGCCTGAGATCACTTATCCTGTATTCGGTGAGGGTCTGTCTGTCTGGTCTGCATGTGTGAATGAGGTGAGGGATTCTGTGTTTTCAGTGTAGGGATCTATAACAGTCCACTTTCTTCCCAATAACTGGATCCGTCATGCTATATGTATTTCCTAAGTCCTCTTCTTGCTCTTGCATCCTGGAAGTCAATGCCGGGCTGGGCTGGTTTGGTAGGTTTGCTACGTAGGTGCTGAACGCTTATTTTGCAGAGTTTCCTCTTGAGAGTCACCGAGTGCTTGGCAGTGGAGGGATATTGTTAGACTGTTACTGAGGTGACACCAGAATTTGAATTTTAGTTTTTGTATGGTGAGTACTAAGGGGACACCCTCATTATTAGCGGGGTTCCTGTGGACGCCGAATGTGCAGGGTTTCTGTCCCATTCTGTACAGGCCCCAGGACTGGGTTGAACGATGCTAGTGAATAATTTCAGCACTGGTGTTACTGGGAGGGGGGCGGGGGGTGTGGGGTTGGAACTGGCCAGCGGTTTCATTTTCTGTCTCAGCCGGCGTTCGTGCTCATGCCGAGTGCCCTCACGCGCGTTAGCTTGCACAGGAGCAAAGAGGACTGGCCCTGCATACGGGAGGAGACTGGTGACCGGTCCTGGCTAGCTGGACATCCTGAAGAACATTCAAGATGCCCGAGGCCACTTCAGGCCTACGCAGAGTGTGGGCACCTCCTTATCAGAAGAGACTTCACGGGCGAGTCAGGCGCGGCGCATTTCCAGGTGATGCAGAGAGAGAGAGAGAGGCGGGCCCCTCCCAGCACGTGCCTGGTGAAACCTGGCACCCTTACCCGCTGATTGTAGACGGTGAAGTTGTCGTACAGGTTCACAATGCATTCAGCCTTCTTCAGGAATTTCCTGTACGAGTCTTCGGTCCACCAGTGCATCAGGTTGCCATGGCGATCGTACTGTCCTCCTACGAAAAGAGGAAACATCTGTCACCATCTGGGAACCTCCCCACAGAAACGCTGTGGGTAGGGTAGGAAGAGACCTTCCAGCAGCCCTCGCGCCCTTCTGCAGATCCCACCTCTCCCACACCCCCCATGTACACAGGGACCTCCTTATTTGTTCTGCTTAAAAATTGAAAGCTGAACTCTTACTTTAGGAGATTCAGATTGACCGGGGATATGGGGGATCAATTTGCCAGTTATGCATTTGCAATAAAAAGCAAGAGATATAAATTGCTGCACCGTGCTTATGGGTGGCCTCTGTATTTCTCTTGGTTTAGTAACTGGAATCCTCTCCATTGGAAAGGACGTGGGGATTTGGGGGAGCTTCGTGATGGGGTGAAGACGCTCTGGGCAGATGTACAGAAGACAGGGGAAACTATTGCAGGTCGTACAACAGTATTGTCTCCCCAATTACAGTTATCGGCTTGATGGGGTGAACAGGGCCTCTCCAAGCCTATTAAGAGACCACGGGACGATTGACCGGGAAGTCCTACTTTTAGAAAATGTCCCCTCCAATGAATTTCTGGCCTAATCTGGTTTCCGAGCCTGCTGTACTGGAGCGGATCGCTTTTGCTTTAAAAGGAAAACTTCAATGCTGCCGATCCTGGACTTGGCGTCCTTCCACGGTTTCATTTGGAGCTCTGTTGTTTTGCTTGACAGGTGCTTTTCCATTGTATCTGTGCGACTGCCTCTTTCCCTCTGACTATGCGCATCATTTACATTGTTTAGAGGCTTGAGAACGGTTCATGTTCTCCTTTGTATCAGTTTAAAAAAAAAAAAAAATTGGAAGTTGAGTCATCGGGGTGGGAATCTGGAGACTCATTTGCTGCAATGGGGATTGTTCTGAATTTTCAAATGAGAGAGTCTGGATATGGAGACAAACTTTTCTCACCAATCCGCCGTCACTCGGTGTGCAGTCCTCCTCTTCCTCGATTCCTGGCCCGTGTTTGAGCCTAGGCTTGCAGAGCGGCCGTAGAGAGGCCTTCTCAGCTGTCTCTGGCAGTTGATGTGGTTTCTGGTTTGGAAATCTCCTGGGGGCATGGGGCCAGTGGATTATTCTTTCTTAGGGATTGTAAGGGTCACGGGGTGTAGCATCCATAGCGCACAGTGGTGCATAGGCACCATCTACTTTAAAATGGGGCTTGCCGAGCAACTCCAGCTTGGGAAGCTATCACTTCTCCTCTGGCTCTCCCCCCCATCACTAAGCTGCATATGTACACTTGTGCAGAACTTATCCTGCGGGCGTGCAAGGCTCGCCTCCTTCCCAGTGCAGGAAGCCTGGCTGGGCTAGGGTGGAGCCCATCCCTCCATAGCCCAAGAAGAAGAGGAGGCCGGTGGGCCAGGGTGGAGCCTATCCCACCGTGGTCCAAAGAGAAGAAGAGGCCAGCGGGAGGGTGGCAGAGCCCATCCTGCCATGGCCCAAAGCAAACATGAGGCTGTGTATGTGTGTGAGAGCCTGTGGGTGTGTGTATATGTCTGTACAAGAGCCTGTATGTGTGAGAGCCTGTGTACATGTCTGAAAGCATGTGTGTGGCTGTGTGAGATCTTGTGTGCCTGTGTGTGTTTTTCTGTGAGAGAGCCTGTAGGTGTGCGTTTATGTCTGTACGAGAGCTTGTATGTGTGAGAGCCTGTGTACTGTCTGAAAGCATGCGAGCATGTGTGTGTGGCTGGGTGAGATCTTGTGTGTGTTCTTATGTGTGTGTGTTTTTCTGTGAGAGAGCCTGTAGGTGTGTGTTTATGTCTGTAGGAAAGCTTGTATGTGTGACAGCCTGTGTGCATGTATGTCTGCATGAGAGGCTGTGTATGGATGTCTGTGTTTAGAGATTGTATGTTTATATTGTGTGTCGGTGAGAGCCTGTGTGCATGTATGTGTGTGAGTGCGTGCCTATGTGTCAGGTTCTCACAAGCAGGTGCTCACACACAATGGCATGTATATGAGAGAGGGAGTGTCTGAAAGAATGAATGAGTTAGTGTGTGTGTGTGAGCGAGGGACAGAGAGAAGATAGAGGAGGTAGGGCCACACAAACTAATGCATGATAATCTCCGGATGACCGGAAATCAAAAGATCCCAGGTACTGGGATCATGAGATTTTTTAATCCTTATTAGTTTTAAATTATGGGGTCTAATTTGATGTTTCTATTTTTAAATATATTTTTTTATATTAGAACATTGGATGCTTTATTCATCAGAGGTTTTGAAATATTTTATTGGTGTCTGGGGAATATTAGAACAAATTTATGCAAGGTTTTTTTTAATTATTGGATGTTCGTCTGCTGTTTTGACATTTTATTCTTTTTATTAGTATGGTTTTAATATTATGAATGCTGTTTTATATCTCTTGATTTTATTGCTTGATGTTTTGTGAGGAATGACGACGTTTCTGTTCTTTTATTGTTGCTGTGCACAGCACAGTTGGGATTGTGGTTTCCAGTTCAGTTTTTGTTTGCGCATTTCTATTCTGCAGTTGGTGAGGGGTCTGTCTATATTTTAAAGATCCGTTTCTTGTGTAGCTTTAATTCTTGCTGTGAAAACGATGGGGCTTATCACTGGCTTTTAAGTCGTTATGGTTCTTTCTTCCTCATTTCTGTTTTAAACAGAAGTTTGCTCTTTATTAATTTCACTTGCCTACATAAAATGGTTTTGAATGTTCTTGCAGAAAGTATTTTATTGTAACCGCCGTTAGTAGATTAGGTGATTATTTAAAGGGATTAGCTAAGGTCCCCTCTAAGGATTGGGTTGCTGTGAGCATAAAACTGATAGGCTTTTTGCATCAAAGAAAGTAGAGCTCACGGGATAATGTAGGAGGGTGGTCTGTGCTCTAGGGCACCTGGCAGCAGCAAATTTTCTGGTGCACCACCCACTTCGGCAGTCGCCCCCCCCGCCCCCAATAAGGGTGAGTAACCGCATGCACTCTGGCACGCTCTTCCCGTTCGTTTCTGAAAGAGTTCGCGCTCGTGTTACTTCACAGCTGAGGTTGTTCCAGGTTTTGGTGACCCTTTCTAAAAGGTTCTGCTTCCCCCAGCTGCCCCGGCCCCTTCGGATCAGCTTACCCCAGTCGTCGTAGCCGTGGGTCAGCTCGTGCCCAATGATGGTACCGATGCCCCCATAGTTCAGAGACCTGCAGGGGGCAACAATGAAGTTCAGCGTGCAGAGCAGCTCCTACCCCCCTCCTGTCCCCACCAGAACGCATCAGGGTCTCGCGGTACAGCTTAGTGGAACTCCCTCACGATACAGCTCAACGCAGGCAAAAAGAAACAGGGCCACACCTCCAAGTTTTAAGAAAAATAGTTGACAGAATGTAAAAATATTTCTAAGCATTGCCTTTCTTTACTGCCCTGACCCTATGTACCCCCATCCTTTACAGCAATTATATTCTGCCCAGTCTCTATTTAACTCTTTCAGAGCCAATTGCCCCTGATTCAAAGCCAAGTGTGACCTTCTACCCCTCCTCTAAACACCACTCGCCTCTAGAGCTGAATATTACATGCCAGCCCCCTCCTCGACAGGACCTTGCCCTTCCTCCTTCGGTCACGTATTCCCCCGTCGCCATCGAGGTGAAGCCAGGGGCAAGCGACTCCAGTCTTGGAGCGGCACAGACAGGCCTGGTTTTCAAGGCCATCCACAGTGAACAGGCACGAGAGAGATTTGCCTGCGCTGCCTCCAATGTACGCGGCTCCGTCTCGTGCCGGCTCTCCAGGTCCTGAGCTGCCTTCCCTCCCTTCCGTACACGTTAGTGGTGCTTATAACGGGTCCCCACCAGTCGGGTTTTCCGTCTCTCTCTAACGAATGTGTCTGAGATATGTTTATGTGCACCGCCTTCGATGCATGCAAATATATTCCCATGAATATTCGCTGGGGATGCCGTGAAAATCTGACTTGCTGGGGGTCTGGGATCGGTAGAATGGATGGCCGCGCCCCCATCCCCCCCTCTCCCTCGGAGTCCCCGATTCTACGCTACGTGCGATGCCAGGAATGGTGGAACGAGGTGCGTCCGGCTGCATTGGTGCTGCCTGGCACGGCAGGCTTGGTACTTACTGGGGGAACTCTGGGTTGTACAGCGTGGGCTGGAGGATTCCCGCTGGAAACACTATCAGAGAGGAAAGAAGACCGGCTTTTTAGTAGCAGGCAACCCTCGGTTCCCTCGTCCCTTCACTCCTGTTACTTTTGGCCCTTTTTCTCTTTGCATGCACCGGGGACGCACACCGTCGTGGTTTTAATATCGTTGCGGGGAGCAGTTTCTGTCTGCTTTGGACTTCCAGCTATTTAGCTACAGAGCCATGAACCTTCATTTGCAACCACCCCAGATGGTTTCTCCTGTCTTTATATCTCTTTTCCAACTTGGTCCATCCATTGCAGTGACAATCCTTGGCCAGGGGCCACAAGCCCAGAAGCTGGCTAATATGGATGCTAAGTCTGGCTGCTAGGTGTTGGCATTGAGCAATGGGCAAATCTTCCGCCCCCCCCCCCCCCCCCCCCGGGACTCTGAACCCTATCTGCATAGCATCCCCAGCCCCAGTGGGCCTGAGATGCAGACCTGGGGATGAAACACTGGTCTTCTGCACTGCAGCACATGCACTGGCCAGTGCCCCTCTCACTCAGATCTACAAGTGCCCTCCCTCCATCATCCCCTTGCTCACGTTCACCTACCTACTATCTTCCCTCCCTATTAATCTCCTTCCTCCTGCCTTTGGTTTCACAAAGCTCAGATCCATCCCATGTCTTCTGGCTGCAGTGTACCAATTCTGTTACAGAAGAATCTTCCCCATTTGTCACACAGTGAAAACATGCAATCAGACTCAAAATCCCTTACCCATCTGGTTCTTGTTGGGCAGGTAGTATGCATTCAGGGCCTGGGGAGGAAGCAGCCACCTGCAAGACAGAACAGTGAGCGCTCAGATGAGCTTTTTACCCAGAGGCCCTGAAGAAGAGGAGCGGGCCTTATACCAGGAGAGTTGGCAGGCTGGGACCGCACCTGTCTTACTGGAAGCATTGGTAATTTGGTTGCCATCCCCCTGGGCAGGGTCTTGAAAGACGCATTGCCTCTCTGCCAGCATTATTCTTCCGGCAGTGCGTTCCTTTATTGTTATTTAAGGAAGTACAAAACCCATAGGGGTTTTGTACTTCCCCAGTTGTGGGCAGAGTGTGGAGGTGTTCTATGGGGATGTAACCCGGTCACAGCTCCATCTCCTGCCAGGAGGTTACGAAGAGGACTACACGAGTCCCGGGCACAGCGAGGACTCTGGCACTCCGGGCTCCTGGAGGAGGGGAGAGCTGCTCCCTCTCCCTGCTTGGAGTGGGTATCAGGAGGCTCGTCCACCATTCTGTTGCACCACCCAGGTATCTCTGTTTTCAGGCGAGACAAGGAAACTTAAGGGGTTCCAAAAGAGGGGTTCGGGAGTAAGAATCCTCTTTGGAGCAAGAAGAGGTCCCAGTTTTCGGCAATTGCTACTCAAGGGCCTTGAGAATCTGTGCTTTTGTACAGTGTTCAGCTGCAACTGTACAGACTGGATTTATTTCTATTTTTATACTACTGAAGTATTTTGGATTTTGTCTTCAGTAGGAGCAGATTTTTTTTTTTTTAGGAACTACATTCCTTGAGTGGACTTTTTAGTGACGGGTCGCGTGGTGATCTCCTTTGGTCTTACACGTCTAGCTGTCTCGCACTGGGAGACTCGTAGTCCGGAGCTGCAGCATCTAAACGTGGCCCTGAAAACGGAAGCCGCATCATCGTGCTGGCTGAGAAGGGACATTTCCTGGCAGCTGACGCCCCGACATAGAAGCGCGGGGTCCGAGGCGAGACCCAAGCACATGCACGAATCTTGAGAGCTCGCAGGAGGCTGTGTTTCTGCAGCACTAAAGCCCTTACTTGGTGGACGGAGCGACAGCAAAGGGCTCTCAGCATTGGGATGTTCCAAGTGACCCCGACTGGCCACTGTCAGAGACAGGATCCCTGCGCTCAGTGGAGCAGTGAATGGCACTTTTTATGTGCATGAAAAGTGTGTATGTGTGTGTGAGAGAGTGTGTGAGAGAGTGTGTGTGTGAATGTGTGAGAGTGTGTGTGAGAGTGTGTGTGTGTGAGTGTCTCCTTCCTTTATAGAGAAGTGCCAGGGTGCCCCTCAGCCTGTGCTGCTGGACTCGGGAGGAGAGAGGGATTTGAGAGCATTATGGGCAGTGCCGTGGATCCTTGGGAAGCAGCGACGGATAGGCGCAACCCCTAATGACCACGTGTGCTCGCTGCCAAGCTAAGAACCCTGGGGAACAAAGAAAATCAGACAGAGCCCCATGAAGAAAAACACTAAAATTATAAATGAAGCAAAAAAAAAAGCTCATATTAGTGATTTTTTTTTCACTTGCTGGTGGTATAAGTCCAGGTTTTTCTAAGCGAGAACGTCTGTCACTGTCGTAACAGGGCACAGCAGGGCTTCAGCTACCCCCATCTCACCAAGAAAGAGATGGGGGGGTGACCTGCTGAAGATTGCTAATTGGCTGACAGTTTCTTATTACTTCACCAGATTGATTGTTAGGGCTGCCTTAATCTCCCCACCTGGCCGGGTTTCATTCGTAGAAGAATGAGAAATCGGAGCCCGCCAGTCATCCAGCAGTTACGACACGGCCTTCGGGCAAGCAGGCAACGCTTCAAGCAGCCACCGGCAGCTGCACGGGCGGAGGCAGCGCTGGCCCACGTGCGGAGGAGGGAGGAAGGAGCTGAGGTCCGGGGGGGGGGGGGGGGAAACGGTAGTAGAGCGCGAGTCCCGGGGCTCCAGTGAGCTTCTTGGGGGTCCTAAGCAGTCGCCTAGCGCCAATCCTGTGAAAGGCAACGCTAGAGAGGGAAACCCAAACAGCTTAAGATTTCTTCTCTAAAAGGCGTGGCCGCGGCATTGATAACTCGACTGCACCGGTGGCGGGACTGGTAGCAGTGGCGCATCGGTGGTGTGAGCGCGTCGGCAGAGCCGGTGGTAGCGGCATTGGTAATGCTGGTGTCAGCGATGGGATTAGTACGTCGGCAGTGCTAGCGCATACGTACGCGGTCTTGTCCACTTCCTGACGGATCTTTTTCACGGACAGCTTGATGTTGAATTTGATACTGTTCAGGATGTTTTTGAAATACGTCTTTTCGTGGACCTCGAACTGCAGAAAAACAAAGACAGGGGAGGGGGTAAGAGCAGCCTTGTTGAGTCTCCCTCGCTCATCGAAAGGGCACGAGTACAGCCTTCAAAGGCGGACACCCAAGGCCTGGCCAAAAAGAAAATGTACGGACAGCACCGCCCTGGAACCGGAAAATGAAAGGCTGGGGGGGTCCTTGAAGGTCACAAACAGGTCTGGTCTTCAGGATCCCCTCGGTGAATATTCATCAGATACAGTGGGTAGAAGAGCAAGGCTAATTTGTATAGTTTATGCCTGCTGAGAAGTGGATCTAGCTGTGGCCCTCAAGGGCCACAGGGACAAACAGATGTGCTGTTACTTACTTCATATTCCTTATCAATTGCTTCTGGCTTCAGCAGGAAGTCTGGATAGCCAATCATCACCATCATATACTGGAGCTAGGGAAAGCAATCACCCACCGTCAGCATGACTCAGCCTGCCACCGCCACCGCCCGCGCTCTGCCATCCCCACCTGAATGAACAGGATCCAGAACTGCACGGGCCATCGCCATCTAAACTCACCAGCCATAATTGTTTCGTTTATTCAATTATTTATCGCATTTCTTACAAAGAAACCAAAGGGATTAACAATAAAATAAAACAAATACATCCTAAATCAATAGGGCACGGCAGTGGAGTGGTCAGTGCACGTGGGATATAATCCCCCAGGGAGGGCAGTGGAGTGGTCAGTACACGTGGGATATAATCCCCCAGGGAGGGCAGGGCAGTGAGTGGTCAGTACACCTGGGATATAATCCCCCAGGGAGGGCAGGGCAGTGAGTGGTCAGTACGCATGGGATATAATCCCCCAGGGAGGGCAGGGCAGTAGAGTGGTCAGTACGCATGGGATATAATCCCCCAGGGAGGGCAGGGCAGTGAGTGGTCAGTACACATGGGACATAATCCCCCAGGGAGGGCAGTGGAGTGGTCAGTACACGTGGGATATAATCCCCCAGGGAGGGCAGGGCAGTAGAGTGGTCAGTACACATGGGATATAATCCCCCAGGGAGGGCAGGGCAGTGAGTGGTCAGTACACATGGGATATAATCCCCCAGGGAGGGCAGGGCAGTAGAGTGGTCAGTACGCATGGGATATAATCCCCCAGGGAGGGCAGGGCAGTGAGTGGTCAGTACACATGGGATATAATCCCCCAGGGAGGGCAGGGCAGTAGAGTGGTCAGTACACGTGGGACATAATCCCCCAGGGAGGGCAGTGGAGTGGTCAGTACACATGGGATATAATCCCCCAGGGAGGGCAGGGCAGTGAGTGGTCAGTACACGTGGGATATAATCCCCCAGGGAGGGCAGAGCAGTAGAGTGGTCAGTACACATGGGATATAATCCCCCAGGGAGGGCAGTGGAGTGGTCAGTACACATGGGATATAATCCCCCAGGGAGGGCAGGGCAGTAGAGTGGTCAGTACACATGGGATATAATCCCCCAGGGAGGGCAGGGCAGTGAGTGGTCAGTACACGTGGGATATAATCCCCCAGGGAGGGCAGAGCAGTGAGTGGTCAGTACACATGGGATATAATCCCCCAGGGAGGGCAGGGCAGTGAGTGGTCAGTACACGTGGGACATAATCCCCCAGGGAGGGCAGAGCAGCGAGTGGTCAGTACACGTGGGACATAATCCCCCAGGGAGGGCAGGGCAGCGAGTGGTCAGTACACATGGGACATAATCCCCCAGGGATGGTAGGGCAGTGAGTGGTCAGTACACATGGGACATAATCCCCCAGGGAGGGCAGGGCAGCGAGTGGTCAGTACACGTGGGATATAATCCCCCAGGGAGGGCAGAGCAGTGAGTGGTCAGCACACGTGGGATATAATCCCCCAGGGAGGGCAGCGAGTGGTCAGTACACGTGGGACATAATCCCCCAGGGAGGGCAGAGCAGCGAGTGGTCAGTACACGTGGGATATAATCCCCCAGGGAGGGCAGAGCAGCGAGTGGTCAGCACACGTGGGATATAATCCTCCAGGGATGGTAGGGCAGTGGGTGGTCAGTACACGTGGGACATAATCCCCCAGGGAGGGCAGAGCAGCGAGTGGTCAGTACACGTGGGATATAATCCCCCAGGGAGGGCAGAGCAGTGAGTGGTCAGCACACGTGGGATATAATCCCCCAGGGAGGGCAGTGAGTGGTCAGTACACGTGGGATATAATCCCCCAGGGAGGGCAGGGCAGCGAGTGGTCAGCACACGTGGGACATAATCCCCCAGGGAGGGCAGGGCAGCGAGTGGTCAGCACACGTGGGATATAATCCCCCAGGGAGGGCAGGGCAGTGAGTGGTCAGTACACATGGGACATAATCCCCCAGGGAGGGCAGGGCAGTGAGTGGTCAGTACGCATGGGACATAATCCCCCAGGGAGGGCAGGGCAGTGAGTGGTCAGCTGTATTCTTACCTTTGCTCTTGCTGCAGCTTTAGTTTCATCATCCATCCAATCCAGTTCATCCAGCCGCTGATCCAGGATGTGCTTAATATCCTCTACCAGCTGCTGCACCTGTAGAGAGGAGGTGTATCAGCGGCACGGCTCTTGCAATGCACTAGCACACACCTGGGGCACCAGCGCTGCCAGGTCCCTTCTGGAAGGGAGATGTTCAGAGACTTTCTGACCAACTCCGACTCTCTCTTGTCCCACACACTGTTTCAGAGTCTGGCTAACTGGAAATAAGTGGATGGGGTGCAGTGCTCACACTCAGACGGGACTCTTCGGCAGTGGCTCTCAGCATCTGGCCAGCCAGTCTGATCTTCAGGACATCCACGATGAGTATGCATGAGAGAGATCTGCGTGCTCTGCCTCCATCCTCTGCAAACCTCCCTGCTGCATATTCACCACGGATATCCTGGAGAACCAGTCCTGGCTGTGGTTCTTGGGAATCAGAGTTGGCCACCCCTGCACCATTTGTTCATGAGTGAATAGCACACGGGGTCTCCCACCGGAATGACCGCACTGCTGGATTCAGTGGGATTGTGTTTAGAATATGTGAACGTACACGTCTGGCAGCTGGTCCAAGGGCCCTTGGCTTCCTGCCTACAGATTTCAACATCACCCATGTCCCCCTTTGGAGAAAACCATTCATCCGCTCGTCACGGGCACTCTCTGGTGACTCCCCTCGCTGTGCCGGGCCTCTGATGCCCTGCAAAGCTGGCAGCTGTGTTGCGAGGGGAAACAGGGCAGAAAGAGCAGCTCCGGAAGGAAAAAGCTGCAGCCTGCAGGGAGCGCCAGAGTCCCAGGTGCAATTCCAGGGGATTTGAGCTTCCGAACCTTCTGCTTTCAGACCCCGGACTCTGCTGCTGAATTACAGGAGAGAGTGCCTTGTCTTGAGTAGCAGGAGAGGGTCCGTCTCCCTTCCGTCCCTCTGTCACGCACACTGTACCTTGGCCTTGCTGGACGACGAGAAATACTCCTCCACAAAGAGAGCTCCTAGGGCCATGCCGAAGTGCTTGTTGGCCTGGGTCAGGCACATCTTCCCCAGCTCCAGCTGCTTCTCCGTGCCCTCCATCTCCTTGGAGAGCTCGTGGATGGCGTCACGGAAAGGGGTGGAGAGGTGCTCGCTCAGGACCACCACGATGCGCCAAATCATGTAATTGTGAAGGATCCTGGGGCAGGAATAAAAAGCAGACAGGGGAGCCTCCCGTAAGACGATTTCAAAGCGAGGCGCGGGGGCAGCGTTTCTGTCGCGCTGAGGGGGGGGGGGGGGCGATGCACTGAGCTGTGCTAAACTAACGTGACTGCGGGGTTGCAATCCACACACACCCTCTGACAATGAGAAACAGAGCTAGCCCACTCCTCAGCAAGAATCTTAATGCCGTACTAGCCTTAGACATTGGCCCCTGTGTGTTGTTAGCAGAGTAATTCAACAGAAGCACAATGCCAGGTTACGGCAGGACATGGCTGCCACGCACGCCTAGTGCCCTCCCTAGGGAACATGCACGGGATTCATCAGTTACCAGAGCGACTTCCTTTACTCGCATGGAAATTTGGGGCCTAATCAGAAGAGGGTAAGGCAGACCTGCTCCAGTGCAGGTCTGCCTTACCCTCAAAAATGGGAATGCAAAACCAACCAAAAATGGGAATGCAAAAATGGGAATGCAAAACCAACCAAAGGGGTGGCAAGCTACAGAACGGCTGGCTCCCTCTGAATCGACGCTCCGGCCAGCCACACCCTGGTCAGCGCGCTCCCCCTCCTGTGAGACCAGAAAGCCACGCCCACACTCCTGGGGCCCGCTTCCTCCTGGTGCACCGGCTTCCCCTATAGGAACGGGCAGAGGGCCTGCCAAGGCCCCCGTGCTGCTGCTGCTGCTGCTTCCACACCCTGAATGAGGGAGGGGGAGGGAAAGGAGAGGGAGTGGAGATTTGCTGGGGGGGGGGGGGGGGGGGGGGGGGGAGGGGCAGAGCTGTAAGGTTTGGGTTTTTTTTTGTTTTGGTCATGGTCTGGGGGTCATGTGAATTTTCAGGGGTTAAAACGGGGGGTCGGGATCATTGGGTAAATGGGAAGCAACTGCTGTAAAAATTTGGGAATTTTTTTCTTTTTTAAACGTCCTAATTACTGCACACGCTCTCTCACTGGACATCTTGATGTGGGGCAGGGAAAGAGATTGACCTTTGACCCTAATCAATGTCAATTCAAAGCTGCATACTTCTGCCGTAGACTAGAGTAGAGAGGCAAGGGAGAGAGAGAAGGATTAGAGAGGAGCAAGGGAGCTAAATGGAGAGGAAGGGGAACAATGTGAGAGAGACAGCCATGGAGGAAGAGAGAGGGAAGCTCAGTGACCCGCATCGGTAGTCACTGGTCCTTCAGAAGGTTTCACATCCTGTGAAGGTTTCAGTGTTGCAGGACCATGGTGGCTCCGGCAAACAAAAAAAGAAGTAAAAGCAGAAGAGAGCCTGACCCTCCAGCTATGGAAAGAGAGACAGAGAGCAGAGCTTCCTGGGAAATCAGATCCCATACTGCACACCCCCCCAGGGAAATCCTGATGCAAACCATCCCATTGGCATTCAGCGCACAGGCCGCTCCCAGCAGATCAATGCCCATTAGCTAAATGTCCTCTCTCTCTCTCTCCACCTGCACCGATGGCCCCTCTCGCGCAGCCTGGAAACTCTGTGGCACGAGCCCTGCTCAAGCCTAGGGCTGCGTGAAAGTGACAGCACTGGGAGGGGGAAGGCAAGTAGGACCACAGGCACTAATTGTTCTGGTGCATGAAATGTATACAGAGAAGACTGAATTCATGCAGCTGGCTTTTTGAGAAGTCCCTGTGATTGCTGGACGGGATTCCCCTGCCAGCTAGAAGTCCGAGGTAACGCAGGCCTGCTCTTCCATCTCGCCGTGCCCATGCAGCCCGATGCTCCCTGGCCTGCGGATCACATCAGGGCGCGAGGGCTGGAAAACCAGAAAGGGGACTGGATTCACCTCAGGCAGACGTGGGAAGGTCAATTTCATGGCCCCGATTTCCAACCTTCTCCAAGCGCAATCAATCGATTACCGACAATAACCCGGAACACACGGTGGGGAAGGGAGCAAGATGCCCCGAACTGGAGACGAGCAGGATGCAAGAGATGATAAAAAAAAACAGAACAGAACACAGCAGCAAAATGGGGGAAAGCCAAAAGCAAGGAAAACGAGAGGATCAGGCCGACGAGCTTCCATTAACCCGGGAATATAAAACGCCCCCCCCCCTGCAGCTGGCAGACGGAGCTGGAGCCCGGTGTGCGGGAAGGAGGCTGCCACGAGCTGCCGTGTATATATAAATATATATATAACACCACTGTACCTGGTGGGCGTGGAGCGAATCAGCTCAGAAACCTTCTGCATGTAGTCCGTGGCCAGCACAACTATTTCCTCGTCCTCTGAAAAGTCGTAATGGAATATTCTGTCCAGGAGGTGTTTCCATTTTAGCTGTTCGGAGGGGGGGGGGAGAACAGAAGTCACGTCAGAAAACCCTCTTCTCTCTCTCCATCGCTTTATTCATTTATTGTTTTTATAAAATGTTTTGCCTTTCCTTCTCACAAAAAAAACTTCCCATGCTGCCTTGGGCCTCAATGGAGCAGATCCAAGCACCGACGGCTGGGACATCGACCCCCCCCCCCCCAACGTCTGCGTGCAGATCTACGGTACGACACCCCCCCCCCCCCCCAGGGACGGCATGCGCTAAGCCTGCCATTTCTGGCGCAAGTTTTTACGCACCCGAGAGGCGAGTGCTGTTCCCCCATCTGTGTGGAAAGGTCGAAGGCCTAGCGCCCCCCCCGGGAGTGACCATTTTTCGGCAGGGCTTGCAGATTTATACCACAGACCAAAACACCAAGTGCCGTTCAGCGTGCGGAGGCCGAAGCTCGACGCTTCCTTGGCTCTCGCTGCTGCCCGATTCTCCTCAGCCCGCTCACCTTCCTGTGTGCAGTTCGGAAGTGTATGGCGGGTGTTTTAGACTCGATCTAATGTTTAGCACAGGCTCAGAAGAGCCGGAGATTTTTCAATGAAAGATTCAGTACAGGGGAAGGAAGTGTGGTGCTGGGGGGGGTTAGAGGAACGAGCCGGGGACTACTGACCTTGGCTACTTTCCATCCTGACTCTCCAGCCGAGGCACTGTAGGGACCAGCACCCTCCCCTCGCCAGCCTCCTTACGGTGCCTCTCTATACGGTTACTCCCAGCCGCGTCCCCCGATTAGCCAGCAGTGCTGCCAAGCAAGTTATGGGGGCATGGAAAAGGAGAAGGATAAACCCTCTCTTTCTCCGGGGACTGTGGCTGGCAGAGGGGAAGGGAGAGAGAGCAGCCCGTTAGAAAGCAGCTCTCATTTTTTCCAGGGGAGTGTAAACCCGCTCCCTACGCATCATGGGGCAGATTTTCTAACCTGCGCGTGCGGGGTACATTTGTGCGCGCTACCCGGCGCCACGCGCATGTTATAAAATCCAGGGGTCGGCGTGCGCGCGCAAGGGGGCGCACACTTGTGCACCTTGCATGCACCGAGTTCTAGGGGAGCCCCGATGGCTTTCCCCGTTCCCTCTGCTCCCCCCCCCACCTTCTTCTCCCTTCCCCTATCTAACTCACCCCCCAGCCCTACCTAAACCCCCCCTACCTTGCTTCAATTT
Source organism: Rhinatrema bivittatum (assembly GCF_901001135.1). Taxonomy (NCBI): domain Eukaryota; kingdom Metazoa; phylum Chordata; class Amphibia; order Gymnophiona; family Rhinatrematidae; genus Rhinatrema; species Rhinatrema bivittatum. The sequence continues at coordinate 184,421,662 of NC_042623.1, forward strand.
TTATGCCTGCCTCTGGCAGGCGCATCTTGCGCGCGCCGGCCAGCTGCCGGCGCGCCATCCCCAGCACTGTGCCAGAGGCCTTGGTCCTGCCCCTGGACCGGCACCACGCCCCCCCCCCACCCCCTTCCCGCCCCTTTTTCAAAGCCCCGGGACACACACGCGCGTCCCGGGGCTTGCGCGCGCCGCCGAGCCTATGCAAAATGGGCTCGGCGCGCGCAGAAGCAGGTTTTTGGGGTTACACGCATAAGCCCTTTGAAAATCTACCCCTAAGTGATTTAGAGGCGAGTGCTGGCGGTTCTCGGACTCTGTGCAGCCCTCGGGACCCAACCTGCTTTGGCAGGTGTTTGCAGGTTTGCTGCTTTGACAGGGAAAGGAGGGAAGAGAGCACAGGAGGGAATGGAGGAGATATACAAGGAATAAAGAGGGGGGAGGAGAGAGTCCCGGCAGAGGGGACAGGAGGGAAGGTGAGACATCAGGAAAAGGAGAGGGAAGAAGGGACGAGAAGCGCAGCAGGAATGTGCCAGCAGAAGACAGGAAAGTGCAGGAGTCAGGGAAGAGAGCACAGGACAAAGAGAGAAAAGGCAAAGGGAGAGGCAGATGAACAGAAAAGGAATAAAAACAAATTCACTGAGAAAAGAGAGAAGAAACAAATCAACGGAAAATAAAAATGGAAGCAGGATAGAGACAGAGATGGAAGAGAGAATGATAAAACTGAGGGAGAAGCAGAGCAGAATATAAAGCACAGAATGCCAAAGGTTGGAAAATGATTTTATTTTCTAAAAGAGAATACTAATTTACCAATCAATAAAAAGAATCGTGGGACTAGATTCAAGCATATCCCACAGAGAGAAGATTGATGTTCTGGAAATAGCTGAATTTGGATGATTTTTCTAGTGTATCTCCCTTCTCAGCAGGATATATCCCAGAGGAATTAAACTGGGTCATTAATATTTTATTCTCATAACAAAAACTTGAAGACTGTTTGTTTTAAAAGTATCAGAACATTGCAAATTTTGAGACTAGGCTGGTAAACTTTTTCAGGATGGGGGGGAAGAGTTCCTCAGATCTCTTACCAACAGTTTGTTCACTGTGTCCACTGTTTGTAGCGTGTGATCGAGCGTCCCAGATCAGTTCCCCAAAAATCTGGTAACCTAATAGCAGGGGGCAGGAGCGCCAGTGCGGCACAAAAGAGGTAGCTCCTGCGGGTCAGCCAGCAGAAGAGAGGGTTGTGCATACACTAACCCTAACCTCCTCCTCTTCCCCTTTTGCACCCTTCGTACGGGTCACTTCCTGTGTCCTGCAGGGAAAGGACAGATGTATGTACTCTAAAGGCAGCCTGCTTCTCTGTTGCCAAACCTAAGGCTTCTAGAACAGTGGTCCCCCAACCCTGTCCTGGGGGGCCCACCAGCCAGTCGGGTTTTCAGGACATCCACAATGAATATGCATGAGAGAAAATTTGCAAGCACTGCCTCCATCACGTGCACATTTTCTCTCATGCATATTCATTGTGGATATCCTGAAAGCCCAACTGGCTGGTGGGCCCCCAGGACAGGGTTGGGGACCACTGTTCTAGAAGAATCAGACTCGGTTGAATCCAGTAGTTTAATGAAAAAAAAGAAAGGAAGAGGAGCAGATATTGAACTGAGCAGGGCCCTCTTCCACTCAGGGATCTGAGACCGGACATGCTGGTTGGACCAGTGAACGGTCTAGCCTGGCCTCCTGTCTCTGATAGTGGCCCCAGAGTTACTAGTAACCACCCAACAGTCCCAAACCAGAGTTTATCTAAGTGCTCCCTGGCCCCCACCCAATCTCTAATATCTGTTTATGTCCTTGTCTTTTTACGAACGCATCCAGACCCTTCTTGAACCCTGCTTACATGTAGCTGTGACTACATCCTGCTGACTGAAGAAATATTTTCTTGCCTTCATCTTGAAACTGCTAGCATACAGTTTCATTGGATGCCCCTGATCCTAATATTTTTGGGCAGGGTAAGCAACCATTGGCTTGTAGTTTGCTCTCTTCCATTCATGATCTTTGAAACCTCCATCAGTCTTCTCTTTCCCAAGTCTGACCCTGGTCCCAAAAGTGTAACCCAAAGGCCTAAATATATAATTGCACTTAACCACCACACTTAACCGCTACCTATAGAAGACATTAGGGCTCTGTTTGCTTCAGTAGTAGAGGGTATATTGTGCTTATATCTTTAAGTCTTAATGATGTCGTGCAGTGACATCTAGTGGTAGACAGGGGGAAACCTGAAGGAGTGAGGAATTCTCTTTCTTTGTGGCTCAGCCTTTTCTTCTCATTTTCTGCCTGCTTACTGTTTGCTTTGCCTGCTGGCATAGACACCTGTGGGGGGGGGGGGGGGCAACATATTTTTCCATGAAGGGCCCTGGGAAGGATCACGGGGACACAACCAAAGAGAACGGCCTATTCCGTTATCCTACCTTCCGATTCGGATGGATTTCTTGCTCGTGGGCTGTGCTGGATTTCCGCCAGGGATGGAATCCCCATTTCTAAGGGAACTGTTTTGCTGCTAGTGTTAGCTTTTGCTACTGCCTGCATTTCTGTAATTCTAGCAGTGGAAGTCCTGTCTTTGTGTTAAATAACTTTGGCATTATTCCCCACCCAAGGTGTGAATTACATCCTTTTCCCAGGGTTGGGTTCACCTGAGGAATATATATCCTTCAATCTTTCCTGGCAAGCAGGCAAGAGCCGCTACCTGCACTCTAAGAGAATTAAAGGCAAGGCCTTTGGTTAAACCCTCTTGTAGAAAAGACAAGACTTGAGAAATCGAAGCCTTAACCGTACGTATCCCCCGTTCAGTACACCAAGCTTCAAACGCTTTCCAAACTCGAACATATGAGAGGGATGTAGACTGCCGCCTAGCCTGCGAAAGCATAGCGATCACTGGCTCTGGTTATCCTCGCCACCTCAAGTGACGCCTTTCAAAAGCCAAGCCGCCAGACAAAAGCGATCTGCCTGGTCGGAAAATACGGGACCCTGACGGAGAAGATCGCGAAGATGGCTGAGGCGCAACGGAACGGACCGTCCATCGCTAGATTGACTAGATCTGCGAACCATGGTCGACGTGGCCATTCCGGAGCTACTAGGATCACCTTCCAGGGGTGCCTCTCTATCCGGCGCAATACTTTGCCCACCAGAGGCCACGGCGGAAAAACATACACGATTTCCCGAGGCCAAGGCACTACTAGAGCGTCGACTCCCTCGGCCCCGTATTCTCTCCTGCGACTGAAGAATCAATGGGCTTTTGCATTGAGCAGAGATGCCATCAAATTGACATGGGGATGGCCCCACCTCCTTTGAATGAGCCGCATCGCGGACTCCGCCAACTCCTACTCGCCTGGATCTAAGCTCTGACTGAGAAAATCGGCCTGGAAGTTTTTGACCCCTGCGATATGAGATGCTGCTAGCTGAACCAAGTACCGCTCCACCCATTGAAACAATTCCTGAGCTTCCAGTGCCACCCCCTGGCTCTTGGTCCCGCCCTGACATTGATGTAAGCAACCGTAGTGGCGTTGTCCGACAGAACCCTGACCGAATGACCCTGAATGAAGGGGAGAAAGGCTTGAAGAGCCAGCCGCACTGCCCTGGTCTCCAACCGGTTGATAGGCCATGAGGCTTCCACCGCCGACCGCTCCCCAACCAGAGAGACTGGCATCGGTAGTGAGCACTACCCACTCCGGAATTTCGAGATTAACTCCACACTGCAGATTGGAAGACTGTCGCCACCATGATAGGCTGTTTTGTGCCTATGCATCCAGCAAAACCAGTAAATGAAAAGCCTGCCACAAGGGATTCCATTTGTCCAACAGGGCCCTCTGAAGTTTATGCGCGAAGGCCAAAAACCCCCGAGAGCGGACTGCCGCAATTACTGACCATAGTGTCTCCATTCGAAACCGTGGAATCTTTAAGGACGTGTTGACCGATTTGAGGTCCAGAATGGGTCAAAACATTCCCTCCTTTTTCGGGACCACGAAATAGATGAAGTAACAACCCCTGCCCCGTTCCCAAGGCAGTACCAGGACCACCGCTCCCAAACTGCGCAACCAAAGTCTCCCGAACCGCACGATGCTTCACTGAGAATCCACACGGGGAGACTAAGAAGAGGTCGCGAATGGGATGTGCAAACTCTAAAGCGTAATAGTCTCTTATCACTGAGAGGACCCACTGATCCTGCGTGATTTTGGTCCACTCCCCGTAAAAATCTGCCAGACGGCCCTCTATATAGGGAACGGCAGAGTGAACTGGCCTCACTTTATTGGGAGGGCTTAACTGCTGCTGCTCCCCCAGCCGAGGGAGCTCTAAAAGGTCGTCACCCGCTGCAAAAGGACTGACCCCAATTCAAGCCCCACGGCTGAAAAGGCTTTTGTGACTGCGATCCTACGGGACCTCTAGAAGGACGAGACCGTCTGCCGTCCCTGAAGCGGGACCGGGATTGAAAAGCCTGGCAATTCCTCGGCTTGTCCTCCGGCAGCTGGTGCACCTTTGTCTCACTCAGTTGCTTGATGAGCTGTTCTAGCTGCTCTCCAAACAAGAGACGACCCTTGAAAGGCAAAGAATCTAACCGGGCCTTAGAAGATACATCCGCAGACCAGTGACGGAGCCAAAGTAAACATATGGCCGCGACCGCCAAACTCATAACATGCGACAGCGAACGCACCAAATCATACAGTGCGTGTCTGCCACATACGCGACCGCCGCCCCCACGCGATCTGCATCCGACGTGTTGGAACCAGGAAGTGCATCCTAAAAATTCTGCACTCATCTCAGACATGCTCTCTGCATAAAGCCTGAGCAAACGGCAGCCTGGAGCCCCAAGGCCGCACTCTCAAAAACCCTCTTAAGGTGAAGTTCTAATTTCTGATCCTGGACATCCTTGAGGGCCGCGGCCCCGCCACCGGAGTCGTAGTCTTTTTAGTGACCGCGGAAACCGCCGCATCCACCTGCGGAAGCGCAAAAAGCTCCAAGGTCTGTTCTGGCAAGGGGTAGAGTTTGGCCATAGTCCTACCTGTCCTCAAACCGGAGTCCGGGGAATCCCATTCGTGCTCAGTCAACTGCCGCCCCGACCTATGATACGGGAAGGCGGAAGGAGGAGCCCGAAGGCTGTCCAGGACGGGGTCCGCTCCATCCAATTCTGGAACTTCCTGAGGAGGTTTTAAACCCAGCTCCTCAAGGACCTGCGGAAGCAGAGGTGCCAACTCCTCCCTCCGGAACAACCGGAGAATCTTGGGATCATCCCCTTCTGCCACCGATGGCATTCCTATGTCATCACCTTGATCCGGGTCCGGAGAAGCCAGATCCTGCGCTGAGGAGCCTGGCGCTGCACCTGCCGGAGGGGCCTGGACCTGCAAGCCCCTTGTTGCCCCCCCTGGAGCTGGGCACCATTGGGATACCAGAGTCCCATGGCCGCGTGGACCATGTATCGGAACCTGGAGGCTGCAGACCCGGACCCTGAGGAGCCAGAGGCAAAAGGTGGCCCCCCTAAACCATCCTGCTGCGCCAGATAAGCTTGGTGCAGCAGGAGAATAAAATCTGGTGAAAAAGGCCGTGAACCTGGAGGCAAAATGGGGATCTGATCTCCCCCTGGTCCCTGAGGTAAAGGACCCGGATGACTTGCCCCTCCGGAGAGCCCCTGCGCATCAGGGAGTCCGAGATGAACTGGGTAGAGCCGTGGTGGAAGATCTCTCTCCCCCTCCAAAAATGGCGGTGTGCGTGAATCCAGCGCCAAAATGGCCGCTGCTCCCGCCTTGAGGGAGCCGGCAGCTCTGGGGTCCTAGGGAGGCTGAAAAAAATGGCCCGACTGTGGCAGCTGTGCGCTTACACAAGGACCGGTGTTTAAAAACCCCCGGGAGGAGGGAGGGCCCTTCCCCCCTCCGAGATGCACCCTGAGCAGAGCCCCAACTGACTAAGCCGTGCTGGGACCACTCCACACGTGTGGCAAGCTGAGCCGCGAACCATGCTGGCAAAACCAGAAAGTAAAGAAACTAAAAATAAATAAATAAAAAATAAGTACTAAAAACCGGCACAACCTGCGGAGGGGGGGAGGGGAGTCGTCCTGGAGCCTTACCCTTCAGCCGACTTCCTCTTCCTCTGAAAAAACTTTTTTTTTTAAACAAGCTAAAAATAAAACGCTGACAGGAAGATTTTCTCCTAAGCTGAGAGGAGCTGTCCAGTGCAAATCAGCTTCTTGAACAAGGAGGAAATCCCCTGAAAAGAAAAAGAAGAAGGGCTGGAAGCCGCACGGCTGGCCTCGTGAGGGGGAGGGATCTGGACCACCAGATATACACCCCACGGAACTAAATTGGACCTTAAGTGGTCCACCTCAACCGAAGAAGGAATGGTTCCACAAGGAACAAGTCCCCTGGGAGGAAGGCTCACCGAAAAGAAGAAAAAAAACCTAAAAGCAAGGGTAAAGAAAAAGACTGCAGGTTTTATGCACCCGCCATCTGCTGGAGACAGAGAAATACTGAGCTCCTGCAGGTGGCACCAGGGCTTTTTCAAGCAGTGTCAGCAAGGGTTTGCTCTGTCTCCATCTGCTGGCAGGGATGAATAAACGCAGGAGTCTGGACTGATCCGGGTACGTACAGGGAACTTTGGCGTTATTCACCACCCAAGATGTGAATTACATCCTTTTCCCAGGGTTGGGTTCACCTGAGGGATATAATATCCGGTGCACAGGGCGTCCAAGAGGCCATTTCACTTGGGGGCAAAGGAGAAAATCTGTTCATGACACAGAGAGGAAATTGTTTTCCCCTGCAAGCTGAGGAATATCCTGAGCCTGATCTACTACACCCCATCTTTTCAGGACCTACAAACCATTGCAAGGTTTATACTCAGTCGCATTTTATGTAACCTTAAATTGGGGGTCACACCAGCTATACAGGCCTTAACCTCTTCGGCCTCTCTTTCTACGAGCAATGCTCTTATTTCCTCATCATTCTGCTTGCTCTTCTCTGTATCTTCTCAAGCTCCGCCACATCCTTTTTTTTTGCAATGGGAGGGGGGGGGGGGGCGCGACCAGAACTGCAAGCAGCGCTCCATGACTGGTCAAACGCCTTTCCGAATTATCTCTGACACACAGCTGACATTTTTTGGCTGCTGGTGCACAGTGCGCCGCAGTAATGCCAGGGTCCCTCTCCTGACAGCATCTCTCCAGAGAAGACCCCCAGCTGCAGGCGCGAGTGGCTGGGATTTAATTCTCTCCATGCTCCCCTCGCTCTGCACCTGTCTGTATTAAATTCCACTTGCGTGCCCAAGTTCCCCATCTTTCTAGATCCTCCTGCAGTTTTAAACAATCAGTTTGTGCATTAACTATAGGTACAAGTTGCTTTTCTGTTAACTTTAGGGGCTCCTCAAGAATTAATGCCTGCTATGGGCAGACGTAAATTTTTGAGAGTAAAAATGTGCGCATCGGGCATAATTTTTTTTTTCTCCATAAATGGGTAATAGCTAATACCCTCATCACCATGAATTTACATATGATGAGCGCTATTAGCAACACGCTGGTTTGGATGTGCCTTTTGGACACACTAATCCCCTTATTGCATATCCCAGGCTTTACCCCTCACTCCCCCACAGCTAAGGATCCTCTGTGCTTATCCCAGGCTTTACCCCTCACTCCCTCACAGCTAAGGATCCTCTGTGCTTATCCCAGGCTTTACCCCTCACTCCCCCACAGCTAAGGATCCTCTGTGCTTATCCCAAGCTTTACCCCTCACTCCCCCACAGCTAAGGATCCTCTGTGCTTATCCCAGGCTTTATCCCTCACTCCCCCACAGCTAAGGATCCTCTGTGCTTATCCCAGGCTTTACCTCTCACTCCCCCACAGCTAAGGATCCTCTGTGCTTATCCCAGGCTTTACCTCTCACTCCCCCACAGCTAAGGATCCTCTGTGCTTATCCCAGGCTTTACCTCTCACTCCCCCACAGCTAAGGATCCTTTATGCTTATCCCAGGCTTTACCCCTCACTCCCCCACAGCCAAGGATCCTCTGTGCTTATCCCAGGCTTTACCTCTCACTCCCCCACAGCTAAGGATCCTCTGTGCTTATCCCAGGCTTTACCCCTCACTCCCCCACAGCTAAGGATCCTCTGTGCTTATCCCAGGCTTTACCTCTCACTCCCCCACAGCTAAGGATCCTTTATGCTTATCCCAGGCTTTACCCCTCACTCCCCCACAGCCAAGGATCCTCTGTGCTTATCCCAGGCTTTACCCCTCACTCCTCCACAGCTAAGGATCCTCTGTGCTTATCCCAGGCTTTACCCCTCACTCCCCCACAGCTAAGGATCCTCTGTGCTTATCCCAGGCTTTATCCCTCACTCCCTCACAGCTAAGGATCCTCTGTGCTTATCCCAGGCTTTACCTCTCACTCCCTCACAGCTAAGGATCCTCTGTGTCCATCATTGTACTCAGGTTTCTCTTGGTTCATCCCAGGTTTTTACGTCCCCTGGGATTCTGTTCTTTGCATCTTTCACCCTTTATGTCCGGATACATTTCCTTGTATTCCTCAGTCTACCTGCTTTGCATCTCAGTTCACGAGCCCTTAAACTAGAACCTCATTTCCACTGGAGAATCTTTCTGCTTTTTCCTTGCTCCCCCCCCCCCCCCCAATCACAGTCTGCCTTTTCTCCAACCCCCCTGCCCCCCAGGCCTACCTGAATACAGTCACCCGGCTTCGCTCTTCGGTTCACAGCTTTGCCTTCCCGATTACTCTCCCTGCTTCTTGCAGCCTTGGCCGATAGCCTGGGGGGGGGGGGGAGGGGAAGACTTTCTGAGAGCTCTCCCTACCTTACGGAGGCTCAGCGTTTGGCCCTCCTCACCTGAAGGCAGATCTCTATCGTTCCTTCAGCATCCTGCGCGACTCAGGCGACGTTTTTCAGAGCCGGGGACATTATGAGCGTTTGAGTTTATCTTGCTTAGCTCTGCGTACACCGCCAGCGCTACGCGATCACCGTCGCCGTCAAATCGCCCCGTCAGCTGGCGGGGGTCTGACAGACTAGGGGCGAGAACAGAGGCCACAGCGCGGCCCGGCTAGAGCCGCCAACACCGGACTTTGCTTCAGAGAAGCCGCGGGGGCCCCCTTTGCATGGGCTTCGCTCGCCGCAGCGCTGCATAGGTGGGTGCGGGCCGGGCAGGGGGAGGGGGGGGGGAGGCAGCGCTACTCACGTTTGGCGCGATCTGCTGCAGCTCAGACAGGGTGACCTTGTTGTACATGGTGCTGATGTCTCTCCTCAGGTCGTCGTACTCCGAAATGGTGATCTGAAGCCAGAGACGAGACAGACCGTGACCCTCGGCAGCTGCCGTCGTGGGGCCCCCCCCCAGCACACTGCTGCGGGGTCCCCCTGGGGCAACGAAAGGTAACTTGGTTGGTGGGGGAGGGGGAGCAGGGGTAAAACAGGGAAAGCAATTAAGCGAAGTGGTGATGTCTTCGGGGAGGGGTGACCGTCTCCGATAGCCACAAGGCGCCTGAGAATCTGTCCATCTGCTGTCGTTTTATGCCTTTAGTCACGGCACATTAATATCACGTTCGGAAGGTCGATGCCTTTGACGCTTATTATGGGGGTGAATGATGTGGGAGGACTCGATATTTAACAAGGGGGGGGGATGGTCACGGAGCAGGGTGGGCCATCTTGTTGAGCTGTAAGTTATGAAATGGGAGTCTCTCTCTCTCTGATATAATCTCATGCGGGTCCAGACTCTTGTAGTGTTCAGACTCATCTCTCGAAAGATTGCCTCTCTGATAATTATATTAAGCTCTGGGGAATTGCTGGTACAACTATAGAGATGGGGGGGGGGGGGGGGGGGGGGGGTGGCCCGGCCCGGGAAGCGTGAATGCTGCTGCTGAGATGGGAGTGGAAAGGGCGGATGCTGTTTACTGGTACAGAGACGGGGCTGAGCTGGGAAGCAGGAAGTAGGGATGTGCATTCGTTTCATACGTTTCATATTACATGCTTGTATAGGAAACGTATGAAACGAATGCACATCCCTAGCAGGAAGTCTGTTCCTCAGGTGGGAGTAGGACGTGGCACTGCTGATACTGGTGATGAAGTGGAAGTTGAGACCTGGGAAAGCCGGTGCTGAGATGGAAGCGGGGATGCTGGTGGTGATGCTGAAATGGCCCAGGGAATGGGTGGGCAAGGCCCAGCGGTGCACGCACACCCCCCCATCGCCTCACAGCGCTGACAGACTCACGTTGGCAAGCTGCTGCTCCAGCTGCAGAATCTCCTCCGCCTTCTGCTGCACGTCGTCTGCCCCAAGCAGGCCTAGGAGTCGCTCCATGAAGAGCTTGTAGGCGGCCAAGATCTGATTGGTGAAAAAAAAAAAAAAAGAGTCAGTGTCAGAACCGAGCCTCACCACTGTCATGCTGCTCCTGTGCTCACTGATGCCCTCACTGGTGTTTGCTGATCTTCCTCCCAGCCATGAGGCTCTGGAAAGCAGCTGTGCCAGTGGCCTATCATTTCAGCAGTGGAGAGCACTGGGGCCGCTCCAGAAAATCACCTTTCCCATGGGCCACCCTCACCAGGAAATGGAAATAGCCAAGGAGCAGGTGAGGCAGAGAGGATGGGGATGTCAAAATTAGTTCACATTTTGTTTTAAAAAAAATGTGTTTGGATTAAGGTACCCTGTTCATTCCAGGTGGTGAGGGAGGGGGGGGGGGGGGGAGGGAGGGGATGAGACACAACGTGATTTGGGTTATAAATCGTTGGCATTGCTGACTATACCGCACTCTGTTAAGATTTATGAATCCATTCTTGTTCTGCTGCATTGTATATGTTTGTGGTGCTTGGTATTGTACTGTTCTTTTTCTTTTTGTTGGAGTTGCCAATAAAAAAGTGCTTATATACAAAAAAAAAAAAAAAGTGTTTGCATCCTAGTACAAGGCTTCTGATACTGACTCTCCTTTAGCCTTTGCCACCACTATTTGTGCACGTGTGCCAGTATGCCTCATAAGCATGTGTCTAGTCTCCGCAGCGAAATCTACTTTTGTCTGTGTGTGTGTGCATGCATGTGTATATTTGCTTGTGTCTGCCTGTGCATGCATGTGTATCTGATTTCCTTTTCGTCTGTATATGGCTGTATATGTGCACATGCACAGTTCTGCATGTATCTGTCTTTCTTTCTGTCTGTATATGGCTGTGTATGTGCACATGCAGAGATCTGCTTGTGTCTGTACATCAGTATATTTGCCTGCCTATAATGTGTCTGTGTAAGGCTGTGTGTGCATGCATGTGTATTCTGACTTCCTTTTCATCTGTATATGGCTGTGTATGTGCACATGCACAGATCTGCATTGTCTTTCTTTCTGTCTGTATACGGCTGTGTATGTGCACATGCACAGTTCTGCATGTATCTGTCTTTCTTTCTGTCTGTATATGGCAGTGTATGTGCACATGCACAGATCTGCATGAATCTGTCTTTCTTTCTGTCTGTATATGGCTGTGTATGTGCACATGCACAGATCTGCATGTATCTGTCTTTCTTTCTGTCTGTATATGGCTGTGTATGTGCACATGCACAGATCTGCTTGTGTCTGTACATCAGTATATTTGCCTGCCTATAATGTGTCTGCATAAGGCTGTGTGTGCATGCATGTGTATCTTACTTCCTTTTCATCTGTATATGGCTGTGTATGTGCACATGCACAGATCTGCATTGTCTTTCTTTCTGTCTGTATATGGCTGTGTATGTGCACAGGCACAGATCTGCATGTATCTGTCTTTCTTTCTGTCTGTATATGGCTGTATATGTGCACATGCACAGATCTGCTTGTGTCTGTACATCAGTATATTTGCCTGCCTATAATGTGTCTGTGTGTGCATGCATGTGTATATTTGCTTGTGTCTGCCTGTGCATGCATGTGATCTGACTTCCTTTTCGTCTGTATATGGCTGTGTATGTGCACATGCAGAGATCTGCTTGTGTCTGTACATCAGTATATTTGCCTGCCTATAATGTGTCTGTGTAAGGCTGTGTGTGCATGCATGTATAACTGACTTCCTTTTCGTCTGTATATGGCTGTGTATGTGCACATGCACAGATCTGCTTGTGTCTGTACATCAGTATATTTGCCTGCCTATAATGTGTCTGTGTAAGGCTGTGTGTGCATGCATGTGTATTCTGACTTCCTTTTCATCTGTATATGGCTGTGTATGTGCACATGCACAGATCTGCATGTATCTGTCTTTCTTTCTGTCTGTATATGGCTGTGTATGTGCACATGCACAGTTCTGCATGTATCTGTCTTTCTTTCTGTCTGTATATGGCAGTGTATGTGCACATGCACAGATCTGCATGAATCTGTCTTTCTTTCTGTCTGTATATGGCTGTGTATGTGCACATGCACAGATCTGCATGTATCTGTCTTTCTTTCTGTCTGTATATGGCTGTGTATGTGCACATGCAGAGATCTGCTTGTGTCTGTACATCAGTATATTTGCCTGCCTATAATGTGTCTGTGTAAGGCTGTGTGTGCATGCATGTGTATTCTGACTTCCTTTTCATCTGTATATGGCTGTGTATGTGCACATGCACAGATCTGCATGTATCTGTCTTTCTTTCTGTCTGTATATGGCTGTGTATGTGCACATGCACAGATCTGCATGTATCTGTCTTTCTTTCTGTTTGTATATGGCTGTGTATGTGCACATGCACAGATCTGCTTGTGTCTGTACATCAGTATATTTGCCTGCCTATAATGTGTCTGTGTAAGGCTGTGTGTGCATGCATGTGTATCTGACTTCCTTTTCGTCTGTATATGGCTGTGTATGTGCACATGCACAGATCTGCTTGTGTCTGTACATCAGTATATTTGCCTGCCTATAATGTGTCTGTGTAAGGCTGTGTGTGCATGCATGTGTATCTGACTTCCTTTTCGTCTGTATATGGCTGTGTATGTGCACATGCACAGTTCTGCATGTATCTGTCTTTCTTTCTGTCTGTATATGGCAGTGTATGTGCACATGCACAGATCTGCATGAATCTGTCTTTCTTTCTGTCTGTATATGGCTGTGTATGTGCACATGCACAGATCTGCATGTATCTGTCTTTCTTTCTGTCTGTATATGGCTGTGTATGTGCACATGCACAGATCTGCTTGTGTCTGTACATCAGTATATTTGCCTGCCTATAATGTGTCTGCATAAGGCTGTGTGTGCATGCATGTGTATCTTACTTCCTTTTCATCTGTATATGGCTGTGTATGTGCACATGCACAGATCTGCATTGTCTTTCTTTCTGTCTGTATATGGCTGTGTATGTGCACAGGCACAGATCTGCATGTATCTGTCTTTCTTTCTGTCTGTATATGGCTGTATATGTGCACATGCACAGATCTGCTTGTGTCTGTACATCAGTATATTTGCCTGCCTATAATGTGTCTGTGTGTGCATGCATGTGTATATTTGCTTGTGTCTGCCTGTGCATGCATGTGATCTGACTTCCTTTTCGTCTGTATATGGCTGTGTATGTGCACATGCAGAGATCTGCTTGTGTCTGTACATCAGTATATTTGCCTGCCTATAATGTGTCTGTGTAAGGCTGTGTGTGCATGCATGTATAACTGACTTCCTTTTCGTCTGTATATGGCTGTGTATGTGCACATGCACAGATCTGCTTGTGTCTGTACATCAGTATATTTGCCTGCCTATAATGTGTCTGTGTAAGGCTGTGTGTGCATGCATGTGTATTCTGACTTCCTTTTCATCTGTATATGGCTGTGTATGTGCACATGCACAGATCTGCATGTATCTGTCTTTCTTTCTGTCTGTATATGGCTGTGTATGTGCACATGCACAGTTCTGCATGTATCTGTCTTTCTTTCTGTCTGTATATGGCAGTGTATGTGCACATGCACAGATCTGCATGAATCTGTCTTTCTTTCTGTCTGTATATGGCTGTGTATGTGCACATGCACAGATCTGCATGTATCTGTCTTTCTTTCTGTCTGTATATGGCTGTGTATGTGCACATGCAGAGATCTGCTTGTGTCTGTACATCAGTATATTTGCCTGCCTATAATGTGTCTGTGTAAGGCTGTGTGTGCATGCATGTGTATTCTGACTTCCTTTTCATCTGTATATGGCTGTGTATGTGCACATGCACAGATCTGCATGTATCTGTCTTTCTTTCTGTCTGTATATGGCTGTGTATGTGCACATGCACAGATCTGCATGTATCTGTCTTTCTTTCTGTTTGTATATGGCTGTGTATGTGCACATGCACAGATCTGCTTGTGTCTGTACATCAGTATATTTGCCTGCCTATAATGTGTCTGTGTAAGGCTGTGTGTGCATGCATGTGTATCTGACTTCCTTTTCGTCTGTATATGGCTGTGTATGTGCACATGCACAGATCTGCTTGTGTCTGTACATCAGTATATTTGCCTGCCTATAATGTGTCTGTGTAAGGCTGTGTGTGCATGCATGTGTATCTGACTTCCTTTTCGTCTGTATATGGCTGTGTATGTGCACATGCACAGATCTGCTTGTGTCTGTACATCAGTATATTTGCCTGCCTATAATGTGTCTGTGTAAGGCTGTGTGTGTATGCATGTGTATCTGACTTCCTTTTCGTCTGTATATGGCTGTGTATGTGCACATGCACAGATCTGCTTGTGTCTGTACATCAGTATATTTGCCTGCCTATAATGTGTCTGTGTAAAGCTGTGTGTACATGCATAAGAACATAAGAAAATGCCATACTGGGTCAGACCAAGGGTCCATCAAGCCCAGCATCCTGTTTCCAACAGTGGCCAATCCAGGCCATAAGAACCTGGCAAGTACCCAAAAACTAAGTCTATTCCATGTAACCATTGCTAATGGCAGTGGCTATTCTCTAAGTGAACTTAATAGCAGGTAATGGACTTCTCCTCCAAGAACTTATCCAATCCTTTTTTAAACACAGCTATACTAACTGCACGAACCACATTCTCTGGCAACAAATTCCAGAGTTTAATTGTGCGTTGAGTAAAAAAGAACTTTCTCCGATTAGTTTTAAATGTGCCCCATGCTAACTTCATGGAGTGCCCCCTAGTCTTTCTACTATCCGAAAGAGTAAATAACCGATTCACATCTACCCGTTCTAGACCTCTCATGATTTTAAACACCTCTATCATATCCCCCCTCAGTCGTCTCTTCTCCAAGCTGAAAAGTCCTAACCTCTTTAGTCTTTCCTCATAGGGGAGTTGTTCCATTCCCCTTATCATTTTGGTAGCCCTTCTCTGTACCTTCTCCATCGCAATTGTACACAGTATTCAAGGTGCGGTCTCACCATGGAGCGATACAGAGGCATTATGACATTTTCTGTTTTATTCATCATTCCTTTTCTAATAATTCCCAACATTCTGTTTGCTTTTTTGACTGCCGCAGCACACTGCACCGATGATTTCAATGTGTTATCTACTATGACACCTAGATCTCTTTCTTGGGTTGTAGCACCTAATATGGAACCCAGCATTGTGTAATTATAGCATGGGTTATTTTTCCCTATATGCATCACCTTGCACTTATCCACATTAAATTTCATCTGCCATTTGGATGCCCAATTTTCCAGTCTCACAAGGTCTTCCAGCAATTTATCACAATCTGCTTGTGATTTAACTACTCTGAGCAATTTTGTGTCATCTGCAAATTTGATTATCTCACTCGTCGTATTTCTTTCCAGATCATTTATAAATATATTGAACAGTAAGGGTCCCAATACAGATCCCTGAGGCACTCCACTGTCCACTCCCTTCCACTGAGAAAATTGCCCATTCAATCCTACTCTCTGTTTCCTGTCTTTTAGCCAGTTTGCAATCCACGAAAGGACATCGCCACCTATCCCATGACTTTTTACTTTTCCTAGAAGCCTCTCATGAGGAACTTTGTCAAACGCCTTCTGAAAATCCAAGTATACTATATCTACCGGTTCACCTTTATCCACATGTTTATTAACTCCTTCAAAAAAGTGAAGCAGATTTGTGAGGCAAGACTTGCCCTGGGTAAAGCCATGCTGACTTTGTTCCATTAAACCATGTCTTTCTATATGTTCTGTGATTTTGATGTTTAGAATACTTTCCACTATTTTTCCTGGCACTGAAGTCAGGCTAACCGGTCTGTAGTTTCTCGGATTGCCCCTGGAGCCCTTTTTAAATATTGGGGTTACATTTGCTATCCTCCAGTGTATTCTGACTTCCTTTTCATCTGTATATGTGCCTATATGTTTCTGCATAAGGCTGTGTGTGCATATATGTGTATTCTGACTTCCTTTTCATTTGTATATTGCTTTGTATATGCACATGCACAGATCTGCATGTATCTGTCTTTCTTTCTCTCTGTATATGGCTGTATATGTGCACATGCACAGATCTGCTTGTGTCTGTACATCAGTATATGTGCCTGCCTATAATGTGTCTGCATAAGGCTGTGTGTGCATGCATGTGTATCAGACTTCCTTTTCGTCTGTATATGGCTGTGTATGTGCACATGCACAGATCTGCATGTATCTGTCTTTCTTTCTCTCTGTATATGGCTGTATATGTGCACATGCACAGATCTGCTTGTGCCTGTACATCAGTATATGTGCCTGCCTATAATGTGTCAGTGTAAGGCTGTGTGTGCATGCAGTTGCTACACGTTATGGTACCTGAGCTTTTGCTTTCGCTGATGAGGCTGATTTCTCTCTCATGAACTGATCATTTTCTCTGAGTGCCCTTCCTGCTTACCTTCTCGCTCTCCTCATCCTGTCCAAGGTACAGCGTTCTCTCTGGCAGTGTCAGTCCATCCTGGTCAATCTGTGCAAGTGGTAAAAAATTCAGAGCATCAACGAGCCACACCCGCACCTGCTTCCTCCCCTCCCTCCTTCCACTGGCTCTTTCCACTCCTTACCACCAGGCCCTTCTTCCCCTCTCGTCTGTGACCCACCCCTCATCCCCAAACCATTCAATCTCCATTTACTGCTCTAAGCGCATGCCCGCCTCAGCTCTACCTGACCCAGGAGGAGGGACTGCAAACTAACAACCCCCCTATTGCCAAATATCAATGGAAATGTTGCACAATTGCACCTTCATTTTTTCACCCAGTGGTTTCCTCCTGCTCCTCTCAGAACCAGGAGTGGGATCTGGCGCCCTGAGCCATCATTCACAACCTCCCAGCTCGCTTTGCTCCAGTCACTGCAGTGACCGTCCTGGGCTGGGGGGGCGCAGGTGCCTGGACTCTTTCCTAAATTCAGCCACTAGGGGTCACCACTCTCTCCCACTCAGGGACTGTGAACACCACCACCGAGTGGAAGCTCTGAGGCGGGGATTGAACCCCTCCCCTGGTCTGTCTCCGCGTGGCATCGCGCAGCTTCGCCCTGCTGATGGTCCCACCGGGACTAGCCCTGAATCGCATCTCCTTAATGCTAAAAGGGGGTTGCCTCGAGAGCCTGCCCCGTGACTGGGAGGTGGCGCGGCAGGGGGGCAGAACGTGAGAAGGAAATTCTCGTGCTTAAAATTAATTCAAAATTAAAGGGACATCTTGAATTATCGTGGCTGAGCTTTTTGACAACCCGCGTACGTCTGCTGCGTAATATCTGTATTCATGGCATCTGTACAAAATCTTGGGGAAAGAAAAGGAAACACCAGCAGAGCAGAGTGTCTGGTACCCAATACTCAGGGCTGGAGACATCGTCAGGGCACAAGAGACCATCTGACTGCTCCGTGTGATAGTCACGGAGAGAGGCAATGCCGGTCAGGCAAGAGGCGCTGCAGCTGCTGCTACTGGTGAGGCATGGGAAGCACTGAAGGAAGATCCGCAGCTTAGGGTGGCCAAAAACTCAGTCCAACTCCATCCGCAACTGGAAGCTGAACATCTTTGCATACCTAGGTACTTTTGATTTCCTGAGAATCTGGCGAATTAGCAGAGCATGCACCCAAAATTTCTCACATACACACTCGCATGTTCATTCATACATCCACACTCACTCTCATCCCTCTCATTCGCACCCAGACTCTCACACATACACACTCATGTTCACTCTCATACTCGCTCATTCTCATACACCCACACCTCTCTCATTAATACCCAGACTCTCACACACATACACACTCGCATGTTCACTCTCATACACCCACACTCACTTTCATACCTCTCATTCACACCCAGACTCTCACACACATACACACTCGCATGTTCACTCTCATCCACCCACACTCACTCTCATACCTCTCATTCACACCCAGACACTCACACACATGCACACTCACTCAATTCTTCCCATCTTCCAAACACACACTCACCTCAGTAACACCCTCCACTGCCAAATGCTTTGTGAATTAACAAACAAAAAAAAGGAACCTAGAACCTTGCCATACTATACATAGAAACATAGAAATGATGGCAGAAGAAGACCAAACGGCCCATCCAGTCTGCCCAGCAAGCTACGCACTTTATCCATTTTTTCCCCTTTTTTTCTCTCCCACCTGTTACTATTGGCTTCCAGTACCCTCCAGCCCTAATTCCCCACCACCAATTTAGAGAGCAGCGCCGTATCTGCATCCAAGTGAACGTCCAGCTCAATTAGCGGTAGCAACCGCTGTAACAAGCAGGCCACACCCATATCCCATACTCTTACCCACCCCTGTTTTTATTTTTTGTTTTTTTTTTTTGGAGATAGCAGCCCTCCATCCTTCCGCTCCGTAAAGGTGGAACATCAACTACTGGCCACTGGCATCCCGCTCCGTAATTGCCTCTGTGGCTACTGCCGCTCCGTGCAGTGTTTGAATGCCTCTTTGGCTACTGCTGCTCCGTGCAGTGTTTTGCTGCCTCCTGGAGTACTAAAGCTCAGTACTAAAGCTCAGCATTCAAAACAGCAGCAACCTGGTCTATGACAAGGAAGCAATGCAAACATTATAATAGGCTCTAGAACACCAATACACCAGCTACAGGGAAATAGACCAAGCTGTACTGCTACAACTCCCAACAGAGAAACTGCACGCTAGCCGAAATACTGCACCTCAGTCACATATGCAGAATACAGATTGACCCTTACGTAATACAGAATAAGGGACTACAAATTAGAAACAGAAACATGCAAGCAAAACTAAAATGGAAAGTCCGAGAAACCAGACTGAAGAAAGAGCCAAACAAATATAGAATGCACATTCCCAAAGACAGCATATTCTAAAAAGTCAAAATAATTTTCTTTTAACTTGTTGTCTGATCTTATTTTTCTCACCAGTTGGTCCCAGCCTGTTTTTCCATGTTCGTCTTCTCATTTTTTTCCCCAATTCCTTTTTATGAGTTCCTCTTTCCGTTTCTTCTTCTTCCCTTCCTCCCTCAAAGAAACATACAAGCTCACTCATACACAGGCTCTCATTCGCACACGCTATCTTTCTCTCTCTCTCACACACACACACCGGCTCTCAATCTCACATGCTATGTCCATCTCACACACACACACACACACACACACACGCTCTCGCTTTCATATGCTGTCTTTCTCTCATACACACAGACTCTCATTCTCACGTACTGTCTCCATCTCTCACACACACACAGACTCATTCTCATGTGCTGTCTGCTTCTCACACACACACAGACTCTCATTCTCACGTGCTGTCTCCATCTCTCACACAGACAGCTCTCTTTCTCACATGTCCCCATCTCTCACACACACAGACTCTCATTCTCACATGCTGTCTTTGTCATCGACATACAGGCTACCATCTTCACATGCTCACTGGCTCTCACACACACACCAGTCGGGCTCCAGCCTCCCCATTGCCTCTAGGCCTCCTTCTTGGGCCACCACAGAATGAGATCCACGGTGGCCCTGCTGCTGGACCTCCTCTTCTGGGCTACCACCTGATGGGATCCGCAGCAGGCTGCTATAGGGCTGTTTCTTTGGACACCGTATAGGACTAATTGGGTGGGTCCATGGCCCACCCCATGGCTGCAGAGATGCTGATGACCTTCCTAAGTACAGGCCAACGTGGCTTTTATTTTTTGCCCGCATGGGACCTATGTGCCTCTTACTTCCTGCCCGCGCAGCTCCTGCAGTCTTTTTCCGGGTCCTGCTTCTACAGGAAGGAGCACCTGGAGTTTTTTTGACATTTACCCGGAGACCTGGCAATTCCTGCAGAATTCTGGAGTCTCGGGACAAATTCGGAAACTTCCCAGGAATGTCTAGTTGAAGCTATCAAATTTCCACAGTCTACCTATCGGCTTCCACAGTTTTGGGGTTTTATTCCTTGTTCTATTATTACATTGATTTCTTCAATTTTTACTTTTTTTTTTTTTGGGTGGGGGTCAGTAACAGAAGGTGTGCGCTCATGCTTCGTGTTACAGAAACATCCCTGATTTTAGAAACCTCCTTTCCTGCAAACTCTGTGATTTGTTGGCCAGCATCATGTGACCACTCGCACCAGCCAATGAGACAGAGCCACAGCTCCACTGACCTCTCAGCTCTGGCAGATGAGCAAATGAAAAAAATAAATAAATAAATAAATAAATAAAAAGTTCACATTTTTTACTTGGAACATGGAAGCCCGTGGGGATTTCTTTGGTCCTAGAATATTTTGTAGGTCGATAGGTGCAGTGGGGGCAGAGTCGGAACTGGCAGCCCACGTAATGCACAGCTCTAATTATGGTACCGGTCCTGGAGGAGCCAGAATTCATTACAGGCTCCAGAATCTTTTATTGCACCAACTTACAAACAACAACAAAAAAAACAAACCAAAATCCAAGGAGGTCGTGCAGGTGCGTTTCAGGCAGAAAGGAATCTGTCGCTCATGCAGAAGGGTCCGATGTGGTCTGAGATGACGACAGACGCATCCTCTCCTCCTCTTAATTTCTGTGCTGGTCTAAAGAAAGGTCCCGCAGCCTGCAGAGGATCAAGTAAGTGAAGTGGCACAACCAGTGCTTGTTCCTGGCTACTGAATGCACGAGACCACAAGCCAAATCTCAGCCGACATAGCCAACTCTATGTGTGTGGTTACCGACGGTCCAGTGCCAACCAACTGCAGATCCGGGGTGGGAAGTGGCGAGCTCGTCCAAGTTCTTGTCAGCTTTTTTTTATTTTTTTTATTTTGCGGGATAGGAACACCAGAATAAATCCAAACTCTAAACGTTTGGAAGGGGGAGAAGCTTGCAGGACGCAAAGGGTTAAACCTCGTCTGCGGGGAGATGGGAGGAAGTCACAGCTGAGAAGAGAGTAAGAAAGAAGGCTGTGAGGAACCCAGAGGGCCCCATCAGGAGTCCGGAAACCAAATGGGGGGGGGGAAAAAAAAAAAAGAGAGAGCTCAAGGAGACGTTTACCTAAAATCAAAACCATTTCTCACTACCTTTAATATCCCAGGGCAAGAATGTAAACCTGATCTGATCTGAACGTGGACTCGGGCCACATTCAGATCTGAGGGAATTTGGCTTCCATCCAGGTTCCTTCAGGGTCCCGCAGGAATTGACTCTGGCGCTCCGAAGGTCACAATGACCTCAAACATCACTCGAGGCGGTGTCTTTATTTTTCAGAGAGCACAACAACGAGTGTCAGTCACTAGGCACGCGCCTTCCCCGCTCTCCCTGCTGGGTTATTCGGAGCTTCTGTGGCCAAAGTGGTTCAGTTCTGTAAAGCCTTGGGCCCTCCTCCCACATCGGATCCTACACGCCACACGGAGCTGCCCCTCCTGTCTCTCTCTCTGCCCCCTCCTGCCATGAAATCTTCTCCTGTGCCGGGATCTTACTGCCCCCCCCCCCCCCTTACAGGACCGGTAATGAGGATTTCCTTAGGAAATGCTTTTGCATACGAGGTCGGATGCTGCGGTCCAATCTCCCCCCTTGTGCCTCTCCCTTTCTATTGCACTGGGGCAGCAGGGCCAGGCAGAGCAAGAGTTCAGATCTAAAAATGCTTTCAAGGTTGCTTTCATTGAATGCGGTGCTACCAACTGGCCAACATTTATAAAGCAAAACAGCTTCTTCTGTTTATCGTGCAGGATCTTGGCGATGTCACATCTTCCTTTGGCTGGCAAGCATTTCTGCATCGTTTAAAATCTGTCACGGGCGGGGGAACGTGGCAGGACAGAGGGACGGCTTTGGGACAGAGGCATTTCTTGATATCTTTGGCAACGGGGGAAGAGGGATGCTGTGGATTTGGCCGCGGTGACGTTTTTATCACATCCTCCCACGCTCTGTCACCGGGGCCCTTCTGGAGGTTACACGTGAGAGCACCAGAGTTGCTCAGCCTTCGACGGCTGTTGTACGCAGCGGGTTGGGCGGCACATGTGTGGGGAGAGTCGGGGATGCACCCTGCAGCCTCTCTTGGACCTTGCGCAGCAAGCTTCGCCTTTTGTAATGTGAAGGAGCTTAAGGTTTTCCCCCAAGAGGAGGGAAATTCCAGCAATGTGAGGCTCCCGGAGAAAGGTGGTCGCTTTGTGAGTGACAGAAGGGTCCATCCCCGAAAGGTTGGGAGTACAAGTGGTGACTCCATGAATCACTGGAGGCAGATGAAGGAGCAAATAGACTGCTAGGGATTATTAGGAAAGGAAAGGAGAATAAAACAGAGAATATCATAATGTCTCTGTATCACTCCATGGTACATCCTCATCTTGTGTTCATATATCATACACAAACAGAATGCTGGGGATTATTAGGAAAGGAAAGGAGAATAAAACAGAGAATATCATAATGTCTCTGTATCACTCCATGGTACATCCTCATCTTGTGTTCATTTATCATACACAAACAGAATGCTGGGGATTATTAGGAAAGGAATGGAGAATAACACAGAGAATATCATAATGTCTCTGTATCACTCCATGGTGTGACCTCATCTTGTGTTCATATATCATACACAAACAGAATGCTGGGGATTATTAGGAAAGGAATGGAGAATAACACAGAGAATATCATAATGCCTCTGTATCACTCCATGGTGCGACCTCATCTTGTGTTCATATATCATACACAAACAGAATGCTGGGGATTATTAGGAAAGGAATGAAGAATAAAACAGAGAATATCATAATGCCTCTGTATCACTCCATGGTGCGACCTCATCTTGTGTTCATATATCATACACAAACAGAATGCTAAGGATTATTAGGAAAGGAAGGAGAATAAAATAGAGAATATCATAATGCCTCTGTATCACTCCATGGTGTATCCTCATCTTGTGTTCATATATCATACACAAACAGAATGCTGGGGATTATTAGGAAAGGAATGGAGAATAAAACAGAGAATATCATAATGTCTCTGTATCACTCCATGGTGCATCCTCATCTTGTGTTCATATATCATACACAAACAGAATGCTAGGGATTATTAGGAAAGGAATGGAGAATAAAACAGAGAATATCATAATGCCTCTGTATCACTCCATGGTGCCACCTCGTCTTGAGTATTGTGTGCAGTTCTGGTCACCACATCTCAAAAAAGATAATAGCAGAATTAGAAAAGGTACTTTGATGGTGCAGGATATAAATAATTTTAAATAAATAAATATGCAGACACAGATAACGGGGAGCTGTCAGGCACAGAACAGAAAAGGATCAGAAAGCCCTTCTAGTCTGCCCTATTTACCATGGCGCAGACTGTGGGTGACCTCTGGCTTTTCCTTAGATATCACATGTGCATAGCTCAGGTCTTCTTCAATTCTGTGTGCGCGTCTCCAAAACAGAATGAGGTGACAGAGCAGCAATGAACTCTCCTAAGGCTTTGGGGAACGTTACCAGAGATGTTCAGGTTTCTCGTCTGCTGTATGTCAGAAATGGAGAGATGGAGACAGACCCACCGGATGAATACTCCATCAAAAATGCAGCCCCCCCCCCCCAGGAGCTGCGCATGCCAGAGAACCTCCAGCCAAAACACGTGGAAAACCAAGGAAGGGCGAGGCTGAAAATGCTGGCTATAAACAACATGATGAGGGTGAAGGATGCGATGACAAATGAGAAGCTATTCCTCAAATTACTGGCCACAGAGACTGAGATGCTTTAATGGGGGAGAATCAAGATGGCTTTTGCAAAGGGAGGTCTTAAATAAACTCGCGGAAAAAGGTGAGCCGGTTGATATAGTGAATTTGGATTTTCAGAAGACATTTGACAAAGTCTCTCATGAGAGACTGCTCAAATTGGGAGGTCATGGGGAAAATAGTCCGTGGATTGAAAACTGGATAAAAAAAAAAAAAGTCAGGAAACAGGAATCACAGCTGCCTTTACTGGCCAGGCTACTGAGGCCTCTGAGGGAGGAACTGCTGGCAGGCAACATCCAGGCAGCCCAATGCTGATGTCAGCTGCGAGTCGAGGCCTACAAGAAGAAGTGACCTGTGGCCTGCTGCCACCAGCACGCCGAAGACCAATTTACTGCAGAATGGGAAAGAAGAGAAAAGGGAACAGCGCAGTTTTCATGTACAAGTGCCCAAGTATCAACACTGCAGGTACAACTGGGTACACAAGTAGCTGAAAACTCCCTAAGCCCAGAGATGCACTACCCACCACCCATGCCTCAAATTCCCCTGCTAAAATCAGTTGAGGATTGGAGATGGATTGGCAGTAAACTTTTCCCCAATGAGATTGTTGCTGGCGATGTGCAGGAGGGACACTTGGATCTAACTCGCCCCCTTGTACTCAGATGGCACTAGAAGGTAGGGATGTGAATCGTTTTTTTGACGATTTAAAACAATCGTCATATATATTTTAAATCGTCAAAAATCGTTAAGAGTCGCGATACAATAGAAATTCCCCCGATTTATCGTGAAAAATCATAAATCGGGGGAGGGCGGGGAAAACCAGCACACCAAAAAAACCCCTAAACCCACCCCGACCCTCCTAAAACATTTTACGATTACCTGGTGGTCCAGTGGGGGCGCGGGGACCAATCTCCCGCTCTCGGGCCATCGGCGCTATTTTGGCTGCCACTCAAAAATGGCGCCGATGGCCCGATAAAAATAAAACCCACCCGACCCTTTGAAAACGACCCCTTAGCTTCCCCCACCCTCCCGATCCCCCCAAAACATTTTACAATTACCTGGTGGTCTAGTGGTGGTCCCGGGAGCGATCTCCCGTTCTCGGGCCGTTGGCTGCCACTCATAAAGATGGCGCCGATGGCCCTTTGCCCTTACCATATGACAGGGTATCCGTGCCATTGGCCGGCCCCTGTCACATGGTAGGAGCACTGGCTGGCCGGCGCCATCTTTAAAGATGGCCGCCGCCGTCTTTAAAGATGGCCGCCGGCCAGCCAGTGCTCCTACCATGTGACAGGAGCCGGCCAATGGCACGGATACCCTGTCACATGGTAAGGGCAAAGGGCCATCGGCGCCATCTTTATGAGTGGCAGCAGACGGCCCGAGAACGGGAGATCGCTCCCGGGACCACCACTAGAGCACCAGGTAATTTTAAAATGTTTTGGGGGGGGTTCGGGAGGTGGGGGAAGGTAAGGGGTTAATTTTAAAGGGTCGGGCCTCACTAAAAAAAAAAAAAACCAACGATGTGAATCGGAACCAATTCCGATTCACATCACCCACGATCAGATTTTTTCCCCCTTCTAGCCGAACCCGATCATTAAGACGATCGGGCACACGATTCACATCTCTACTAGAAGGCCATGCTGCACCTCTCGTTCTGGGAGCCTCTAGTTCTGATGTGCCCAAGATCTGGTTCAATCTCCCCCCCCCCCATATGTTGGAGGGTGGATTTGAGTCAGGTTCTGCTTCAAGTGAGCCTGTGAATGTGTGAAATGTACGAAAAAGGGTATCACACCAGTCGACACACTGACAACCAAAGCTCAAAATACCCCCTGCAGGGCCAACTTGCGTTTAGGATCTGTTAAATCTTTTCCTTTAATCAATTCCGGCGATGCAGTGCATCGCATTAATTCCGACCATTTCCTGAACCATGGAAGCGCATCACTATTCCAGGACAATAAAAATGACTTTTTTGGCCAACAAAAGTGAAACAGCCAAAAAATGTTTGCCCTCTGTCCCCCAGGCAAATATAAATCTCCAGACCAAGCAATTGAGCAGGTCAATATTTTTTCCAAATAAGCACATTCCGTATTTGTCTCCAATTAGATTGCAACGTCTGACATTCAGTAAACATATAACAAAAAGTGCCTGATTGAGTGTAACCTTTCAAACATGTATCAGTATCCCACAGCTTGAATTTCACCCCAATACTCTAGTAATGTAAATTTGATGAATTGCTTTAAATTGGATCTCCCAGAGAATAAATACCTATATACAAGCCAAAAAGCTTGTGATATATCTGCATCCTCTAACACTAGCCCAAGATCAATGGGAATCCTATATCCCGGCTTGTGTAAATGAGGGGTCCCCAAATACTTATGAAGCATTGATATCTAAATCGAAATGTTATTAAATTTGGAAGGGGTATCAAAAAGTCATCTTCTTCCAAGAAAAGTAGCAGCTCAACGTTTCCCTTGCCTATGTGCAAACAATAATGTCTTGCTTGCAAATATGCAAAATAATGCCAAGGTTGGGAGTGACCACTGTTCTCAGAGTTGTTGGAAAGAATATGTAAACGCGCGATTCAGGATCAGTCAACTAACCCAAATTGTAAAGCCTCCATTGTTTCCAATCTTGAAAAAAAAAGATGCTTCAATACCAGCAGAAAAATCAGGGTTTCCAAATAAAGACAAAAACAGAGAAAGCAAAGAATCCCTCCCCATCAACTCTCTCTACCATTTCCAAATCTTACGCATTGCCTGTAATCACAAACTAGAGAAGTCCAGGGAATCCAATTTACCTCCAAGTCAAATGCACTAAATTACAGGGGAAGTCCATTCTGTAAACAGATTTTCCAAATCGAATTTCTCTCCCAAAGATGCCCACTCTTGAATAAAACAAAGTAAGCATGCCACGTCGTATAATTGTAAATCAGGAAGATTTAATCCACTCACACTTTTAAGATTCTGCAACACTATTAAACTCAAGCAAGTCTTTTTACCTTGTGTTATGCTCCTGCCCACAAGAAGCATGGGCAGGCTCTTACCTTCTCACAGACAGCCAGCCAGGCTGCTGACGCTGTTGCTTGCTTTCTCCCTGAATCAGCTGGGGCTCCCCACAGCTGTTGCCATGCGGTCGGCTCTTCCTGTTTCTGCCTTCCCCCAACGTACTGCTGTGATCCAGGAACCTCCAGTCAGAAGGTTCTGCCGGTGCCTGCTCAGCCCGGGTCCTTGCCTGGCTGGGAAGCCGTCCCTGCCAGTGCCTGCAGTCTTACCTCTGCTCCTGGGGCTGTCTTCACGGCATGGAGCCGTTCCTGCAGTCAGCCCTTCCCCCGCTTCCTCTGCAGCCAGTCTTATCTCTCTCTGCTTCTGTCCTTGCAGCTGGGAGCTGCTCCACTGACCTGCCTTCACCCAGCTCCAGCCCAGGGCTGCTCCGCGGCTTCCTTGGGCCCTCCATGTGGCTGAGGATGCCACCAGCTTCCAGCTCTTCTCTCCAGCTTCCTAGGGCGCGGGCGCGCGCCTCTCTGCTCCTCTTAAAGGGCCAGCCAGGTGTGGCCCCCTGCTGACCCCTCCCTGGGCGTTGTCCACCTCAGCCCTACTAAAGGGCTCTGCTTCCAGTCTGACTTTGCCTTCGCAAGGAGTTGGTCACTCCTGAGATCCTTTGCTCCAGGAAGTCGTCCGTCTTCCAGCACTTCTGCAAGGTCCTGTGTTTCGTGTTACCTGTCGGAGCTCCTCGTCCAGTCATGATGTCTGCCTGCCGTTCCAGTCCCAAGGTCTGTCTCTTGATCCAGTCCTGATGTTCCTGCTGTTCCTGATGTCCATGTTCCAGCCCTGAGGTGTGTCTCCTGTTCCAGAATCTGTGTTCCAGTCCTGATGTTCCTGCTGTTCAAGATATCCTTGTTCCTGATCCGAATGCTTTAACCTGCCTTGTGCTGCCAGGAGAGCAGCGTATCCTTGCCTTGTGCTGCCAGGAGTGCAGCGAACCTGCTTCCTCTTTCCTGTGCTCTCCCGCTCTCTGCGTGGTCCGTGACCAGCCTTCCAGGGCTGTGTAGGGCGCGCATGGGACAGGGTGGTCCGCGACTCAGTCCCACGGGTGGCCTGAGTAGGGCGCCCTGAGGGTCAGTGCCCATGTCTACCTTCAGCCCTCGTTCCTGATTCTACCTCTGTGCATCCAGTCCTGAGTCCATGCCTGTGCCTGTCCACGTCTATGCATCCTACACCTCATTCCTGAGTCCACGTCTTTGCCTGAGTCCACGTCTAAGGATCCTGCAGCTATGCCTGAGTCCACGTCTATGGATCCTGCACCTCGTCCTGAGTCCACGTCTATGCCTGAGTCTACGTCGTTCCTGAGTCTCGTCTGAATCCATGTTCCAGTCATCGCTGTCCTGGCCTCCATCCGGCCTGCCGCTTCGTGCCGTACCCTGCGGCAGGTCCGAAAGGGCTGGGAATGGTCGGAGGACTGTTCACAAGACCAACATTGCGTTGTTGGGTCTTCCGAAGCATGCAGGTCCGGAGGAGGGCCTGTCTTCCATGTCACTCCAGCCCTGCTCCCGTCCAGCCCATGCTTGGGCATGCCACGCCTCCCACGGCACCTCTTCAGAGCCCTCTGGGGTCGAGCCGTGGCCCAAGGACACACATCACCCAGGAGTGGGATCGCTCTCCTAGCGCTCCACAACACCTTGCCAGACAAAAGAAGAAATGAGGAAATGAAGAATGCTGCAAGTCAGATTTCTTAATCCATAGTGACAAGATCTGCAAACCATAAAAAAATGTGGGAAGAATCACCATCTTAACTAGGGGACAGCAATTCAGCCAAGATAATGGTAGAGACCTCCAGCGAGTCAATACGTTTTTTATAGTTATCCAAAATTCTAAACAATGTAGAGTATATAACTTGCCCATATTACGTGCCAATTGAATACCCAGATAACACAAACTACCAGCCCATGCTAATGGAAAGGGCCCTCTCCATTGATCTTGTAAAGATGCATCCACCAGAACCGCTTGTGATTTAGCAAAGTTAATTTGAAGGCCAGAAAATTTCCCCAAATTATCAATAGTACTTGTAAAAGACTAGCCCTGGAGTCACCCCAAAAAAGCAACATAATTTTAGCAAATAAATTGAATTTAAGCACCTTTCTTCCCACAAAACTTGGCAATAAATGTAATTTAATAGTTAAAGGTTCTAGAGACAACTCAATAATGGGGAGAGGAGGCAACCTTGTCTAGTACCCCACCCAATTCAAATTTACCAGAGAGGGCACCATTTATCTAGATTTGCGCCAAGGGATGATTATACAATGATCTTACATAACATTGAAAAGCATTCCCAAAATTATATTGTTGCAGGACCCAAAATAAAATACAGCCATTCTACACGATCAAAGGCTTTTTCAGCATCCAAACTTAACATCCCAGATTTATTGGGTTTTTAGATGACTAAAAAGAGCCAGGAATGCCTTGACCAAATTTGAGGAGGAAATCCATCCTTTAATAAAACCAGATTGGGCTTGTGATATTAGACACTGAAGGACCACATTTAATCATCTATTCGCCAAAATAGCAGTTAACTATTTATAGGTTGATTTTAAAAGCGCTGCTCATGCAAAAATGCCCACATACAAGCAAGCAATGTGGATTTTAAAAAGCCACAAATTACGCACGTACGTATCCATGTGTATATGAGCAATAAGAAGGTGGAAGAAGGGTGGCATGGGCATTCTTCGGCAGCGCCAACACACGCGCAGCTCCGTGTTTTAAAACCGAAAACTGCCAGTGTGCATATATGAGATATCCGCGTTAATTCGCTGCTGCTCCAGAGGAGAAGCAAGCCTGTAGATCTCAAGTTTTAAGGCTTGTAGGACAGGGTGAGGGGTCCAGGTCAACTGGGGAGGATGCAGGATGAAGAACCAGAGGGATATGGAAGATCTCAATAGAAACTGGGCAAACTGGTAGATTAATTGGAACACTGGGAATGGGCCTTGCACGAGCATGGTTTAAAATCCGCTGACATACGCACATTAAAACCAACAAAGTCCTGTGTAAAATGCGCACTAGCTGTGCTTGAGTAGCCTCTTAAAATTAAGAGCATACTTACGCACGGTTAGTGTATTAAAACATAGACGCACAAGTGCACGCACAATTAAAAATTCCAGCGTATCTTCCCTCTCATGTGTGTGTATGGGTGCACGCACGTTCATTTTAAATTTACCGTCTTAATGTCTTGGTTAAGAAGTGAAATTGGTCTATAAGATTCGGGATACCGTCCTTACCAGATTTGGGAATTAGCACAATAGTAGCAAGGCATTCCAGAGGTTATCACCGCTTAATCTAATTGTTTTAATGAAGTAAGAAGAACATTTCCCAAAATCCTATAGAATTCTATGCCAAAGCTGTCTTAGCCAATTTTAAATGTGATATAGCTTGCCTAATCTCTACCTCCCAATAGGTGCATCAAGTGCACTCTTGCTCCACACTTAATTGGGGGAGTTGTAAATCCTGCAAAAAAAAAAATCTATCTGGGCCTCCAAAGAACATTCTCCAGCCAAATGTAGTGATTTACAGAAGCATTCGAAAGCTTCCAAAATAGAAGATGTGGCCACAGGAGCCCTCTCCCCAGATGACAACTTACATATAAAAGATCATGGCCTAACATTTCTCACAAGTCTTGCCAAAAGTTTGCCAGTTTTGTTGACCCACTGGAAAAGCCTATATTTAATAATAAAGTAGATACTGCTGAGTATGAAATGTAAAAGCATTAAGTTCCTTCCTGACCTCAAGCATCTGTCCCTTAACTAAAAGGGATAAATTGTGAACATGAGTCACCGCAGGCCAGTAAGCTTTTGCGTGAGCTGAAAGATCCGCTGCTCAGTGGGTTCTGCATTTGCCCGCTTGGTATGAAATAAGGCCCCGTAATACAGCTTTTGAAGCATTCCAAAGACTACTGGTCCAATATCTAGGGAAAGATTAAGGGAAGTATATTCATCCCATTTCTCTCTTCAAAAACAGACACACTTTATCATCATAAAGCCAGGGTGCCATTCTCTATGTAACAGGCGCAGGCCCACCCGGTCTCAGGGCGACTACCATAAAATGGGTCAGAAAAGATCATGTCACTATGGGCGAGAACTCATGCAAATATAGGATGTGCCAAGATTTTAAAAAAGGGTGCAGTTCTTTGGACAGGAAACCAGTACCTATACCTACTTTGCAATCAAAGGATTATCAGTTATATTGAAATCATCCCCAGTGATCAAATTAAAATCATCCATTGTACCTAAAGACTGGAGGGTGGCTAATGTAACCCCAATATTTAAAAAGGGCTGATGGGGCTATCCAGGAAACTACAGACCGGTTAGCCTGACTTCAGTGCCGGGAAAAATAGTGGAAAGTGTTCTAAGCATCAAAATCACAGAACATATAGAAAGACATGGTTTAATGGAGCAAAGTCAGCATGGCCCCGAGCAGAGCAGAGCAAACATGTACATGATGGATTTTGAAAAAGAGTGGATGAACCATTCGCCATTCCAAGAAAAATCATATTCTACAAGAGATTTGACATCTTCATAATTTGGGGAGGATCGGAGAAGGAATTTGCTACGTTTGGGAAGTGGATCAACACGTGTGATGATAACATTAAATTCACCTTAAATAGTGACTTTTGTGAACTTCCCTTTTTAGATTTAATTGTGTTCAAAACAGATACAGGGGAAATAAAAAAACAAGCGTTTTAAAAAAACCAACAGATAAAAATATTTTCCTTCATTATTCAAGTGCCCATCCATTACCGCTTAAAAACAGTCTTCCTGTCTCACAGTTTTTCAGATATAGACGTAACTGGTCAGATACAACCTATTTTAAAAAGAGATCAGAAGAATTACAAGAACAGTTTAAAATGAGAGGATATCCGAAAAAATGTATTAAAGCGGGTTATAAGCGATTGGGATTCGCTGTTATTTAAAAGAGAACAATCTTGCTCAAAAAGCAATGAAATAGCGACTTGTGTCACACGATACTCACCACTTAGTAGACAGATAGTGAGAAGTATGCACTTCCATTGGCCTATAATTCAAACAATATAAGGATTTGAGGAGATGGAATTTAGAATGGCATTTTCGAGAAATCGGAACTTAAAGGAAATTCTGTGTCCGGCCAATCTTCCAGAAATGAGCACCAAACAAGGTACATTAGACAATATAAGTGTGAAAGGCCACTATAGTTGTGGACATTGCAGCATTTGTGATCAGACCTTACAAATAAAAGAGCTCACATGTTTAAAAACAGGTAAAAAATATATATTGAAGAACTATACAACATATGCCTCATCATTTGTGGTCTATGCAATACAATGTCCATGTCTACGACTTTATGTTGGTCAAACATCGAGCTCATTTAGACAACAGATCTGTGAACATAGAAGCTACCTTAAACACAAACAAGAAAATGCACCTTTAGTAACACACCGCACAGAATTTAAACATTCTTTTTCAGAATTAAAATGGTTCGTGATAGATGTCATGCACAAGAGCAAGAGAGGTGGAGATCGGATAAAATCCTAGTATCATCAGGAACAGGGGATATTCAAGCTGAAAAGTGAAGAACCAGTTGGCATGAATAGCAAAATAGAAGGGAACACCTTATTGTGAGGGAAGACAGTTTTTGAGAATAAATTGGAGAACCTAATTAATACACAAACAGGTGAATGTGAATACGCACAAACGTCATGACGTGCTGAGCTATGAATGGCTAAAACAAGTTTAAATAGCACACCTTTGCCATAGTGAATTAGCCTGGTAGAATCTTTGTAAGAGAGGCTTAGAATGCGAAACGGTTATGGAAGTTTTTCTCATTAGAACGTGGAAAGTTTTGGTATATCTAATTGAAAATATTGTTGTTTCAGAATCATGCTATCTTGAAAAAAGAGAAGCATTGCCCTGACGCAGCATTGGCGAAACGTTGTCAATGTCGGCGTCTCACTGGTAGTTGCTACCAGCACCAACTCATTAGCCTCTTTCAAACTGAAAATAATCTGTGATCGAGAGACAAAATTCTCATGAAAATCCTTGAACAAGATAAGTGAAAAATGTATTTTCCTTACAGGCGAATATGCTGTTATAAACAGAAAAGAAAAGGAGAGTTACACATCAATATTCTGAATCTGGTTTATTTACAAAATTGTTCTTTCAAATGAATACAAAAGAAACCATAAACCAGAGAAAAAATGTTTAAGAAATAATTTGAATTAAAATTTAGAGAGGTTTTTCAGACCTATGATTGCACTAACTGGTACAAAAATTTGATGAAATATTCAGTAGAAAACCAGTGCTGAGGTCTTTTCCTCTAAAAAAAAAAAAAAAAACTATATTAAAAAATTATCAAAAAATTCAAAAAGAGATATATTGTTTGTAGCAGCAATAACATTTGTTACACCAGCTATTTTTTCTTTGCATGTATGAGAAACAACAAAGGAGAGACCCCACCCCTCAGCCTAGGTCCCCCCCACCCCCAACAACAATAAGAGTAAATAGCACCAACCACATGAATTATAACATAATGAGCAAGAGTTCTGGTAAAGTCCAACCACACACACATTCACATTCACTCATCCATCTCTACCTGTCCCCCTCCTAGAAATCTCCCCCAGATGCATCTGCCCCAGCAGAGCGTTCAGGAATCAGTTTTGCTGTTGTTTCCGCAGCGTCGACTCTGATTCTTCTTACCTCCATCTTGCCTCAGACACCATGGTGGGGGCTCCAGGGTCCAGTGGGATCATGTAGAAACCGCACCACAAAAAAAATCTGCAAAGGGACATCCATTCACGAATCCAATAGGCTGACATAGACTCAAAGAATAAACCCATCAATCCACAGAGTCCATGAGTCGCTGAACTTCATCTCTGGTGGTAAACAGATGGGATTCACCTTTACGTGTGATTCTCAACCATTCCAGAAAACATAACGAGAATTTAAGGCCCCTTTGATGCAATTGGGAGCAGTACGGAGTCATCTCTTGTCGCGCTGCCATTACACGCACTAAATAATTAGGGAACAGTTGCAAATTACAGTTCTCATACAATTCGTGTTTTGTGCGCTAAGCATTTAAAATTTTCACCTTGCCGACAAAGTTGAGAAATTTTACCTTCATCATGGGTCGTGGGCTGTTAGTAGTCGATGCCGACGACCCCATCATGTAAGCACGTTCTGCAATAATTTAGCAAGCTTGGATGTTTATCTCCTAGTGCTTCCGGAAGTCCAGGGCCCCACCACAGCAATGCCTCTCCCTGTAGCAATTCAGGCAGCCCTAATATTCTAAGATTATTTCTCTGGCTGTGATTCTCTAGGTCGAGGTTTTCTGTTGTAACTACTGTTCCATTGAGTGACTCCAGCTGATCTTCATGGCGTTCTACTTTCTGTTCCACTGCTGCTAGCATAGAATGATTAGTTTCCATCTTTTCAGTCAGTTCATTTAGGGAGGACTGAAGTTTCTGGAGCTTGTTGCTGGCAGCAACAGAGACTGCTTTGATAAATTCTCTTACTAAAGAGTCAGAAACACCCTCCACTGTAAGGCCTACCACAGATGCCATCTAGTTGTCAGCCAACATGTATTTCTCCAGGTTCGTTCTTTTGGGTCTACAAAACATCTCTAGCGATTTCTTAATGACAAAACTGTCCATGTAGAAAGACAGAGTAGGGAACACAAAAATGTATGTGGTTCCAAAAGATGGTGAAAACTGAAGTAGGATTATCACCGATCCTCTAGGAGCTCTAATGACATCTGCTCGACTTCACATCATCCCTTGTTTGTTATTTCTTTGGCTGTGGTTGCCCTTTGGGGTAGATTTTAAAAGAAGCGCGATCAGCCTACTTTTGCTTGCGCATCAGACTCAAGCAAAAGTACGCTGGATTTTAGTAGATACGCGCGGAGCCGCGCGTATCCACTAAAATCCTGGATCGGCGCGCGCAAGGCTATCGATTTTGTATAGCCTGCGCGCGCCGAGCCGCGCTGCCTCCCCCCGTTCCCTCCAAGGCCGCTCCGAAATCGGAGCGGCCTTGGAGGGAACTTTCCTTTGCCCTCCCCTCACCTTCCCCTCCCTTCCCCTACCTAACCCACCCGCCCGGCCCTGTCTACACCCCCCCCTTACCTTTGTCGGGGGATTTACGCCTCCCGGAGGGAGACGTAAATCCCCGCGCGCCAGCGGGCCTGCTGCGCGCCGGGCCGTGACCTGGGGGCGGGTACGGAGGGCGCGGCCACGCTCCCGGGCCGTAGCCACGCCCCGTACCCGCCCCCAAAACGCTGCCGACACGCCCCCGGAACGCCGCGACGACCGGGCCCGCCCCCCGACACGCCCCCGACACGCCCCCCTCCGAGAACCCCGGGACTTACGCGAGTCCCGGGGCTCTGCGCGCGCCGGGAGGCCTATGTAAAATAGGCTTCCCGGCGCGCAGGGCCCTGCTCGCCTAAATCCGCCCGGTTTTGGGCGGATTTAGGCGAGCAGGGCTCTGAAAATCTACCCCTTTATGTGCACTTGCTTGGATCTGACGTACAATGCAAGATATTTTCTGTTTTAATTTCTAGATTTTCCTGGGATTGTGTCATGAAAATGAGTGAAAACTTAATAAAATTTAAATTAAAAACCAAAAAAAGGCAGGAAACAGAAGGTAGGACTAAATGGTCAGTTTTCCGAATGGAGAACAGTCATAATTGGAGTGCCCCAGGGTCTGTACTGGGACCTGTGCTCTTTAGCATATTCATAAATGATCCAGAGAAAAGAATGACAAGAGAGGTGACCAAATTTACAGATGACACAAAAACTGTTTTGAGTTGTTAAAATGGCATTGGATTGTGAGGAACTGCAGAAGGATCTTGTGAGATTAGGAGACTGGGCTTCTAAATGGAAGATGCAATTTAAAGTGGTCAACTGCAAAGTAGTACATGTAAGGAAAAATAATCCAACTACAAGTACATGATGCTGGGTTCTGTGTTAGGAGTCCTTATGGACAACACCTCGAAATCTTCAGTTCAGTGTGCGGTGTCGGTCAGAAAGGCAAATAGAATGTAGGAATTATTTGGAAAGGAACAGAGAACAAAGCTGAGAATATCATCGTGCCATGGCGCGACGGCATCTTGAGTACTGCATGCAGTGCTGCTCACCCCCATCCCCTAAATAAGACATAGCAGACATAGAAAAGGTGCAGAAAGAATGGGGAAAGCTCCCTTTCGGAGAACGGCTAAACAGATTAGGGCATTTTAGCTTGGAAAAGAGAGTACTGAGAGGGGGATACGATTGAGATCTATAAAATCACAAATGGGATGGAACAGGGGAAATAGGGAACAGTTATTTATTCTTCCAAATATAGGACTAGGGGACACTCCATGAAACCAGCAACCTTAAGATTTAGAACAAATTGTAGGAAGTTATTTCTCACGCAGCACACAATCGCGCTATGGAATCTGTTGCCGGAGGAAATTCACATAGTGGGGTCGCCGGAGGAAATTCACGTAGTGGGGTCTAAAAGAGGACTGGACAAGTTCCTGAAGGAAAAGTCCATAGGCAGTTATTAGCCAGGTGGACTTGGGAAAGCCGGCATTTATCCCTGCGAGTGAAATACAAGAAGCAGATCAACTATTGGGGGATCTGCTGGGTACTTGCGACCTGGGCTGGCCACTGTGGGAGACAGGGTGCGGGGCTCGATGGATGTAGGTCTGACCCAGAGTGGCGCTTCTTATGTTATTAAATCCAGCAAACACCAAGCGCCACCACCTCCCAGGACAGTCTGGGGCAGGGCTTTCGAAATGGACGTCTCCCAGCTCCAGTGCTGACATCTGCAGAAAAGCCCAGCACTTAATTCAGTGGAGATTTCCATGGGCTCTGGCATTTATCATAAATCATAGCTCCTGGAAATTAACAGCACTGTAGCTATGCCTCATTTTTTACGTCTTCAAAGCAGGATGAAATCAGTGGAAAGTGACTGGCAGCTCCATGAGAAGGAAGGTAAAATTCTCCCAAGCTATGCCTCGGCTTTGTCTGGACAATTCAAGGGTTCTTTCATGCTGCTCGCACAGAGCACTTCACAGCACCCGTCTTTTCCTCATAGCTCTTTCCTCCTGCTTTTGGTATTTTTTCTTACTTTTTTCTCTTACTGTCTCCCTCCAGAAATTCCCTTGCTTCAAAAGAGGATTAAGTGCACACCCATAAACTGGACACTTGGCAGAATGCAGGTTAATGCAACCATTTTTCCATGAACGAAGAATTAACGCAAGCAGGTTCTTCCACTCTCTTGGTTTTCCTGCCCAATGGCTCTAAAAGGGCAGCGGTGGGTCCACCATTCGGGAGCTTGGGGACGTAAGAGAGCATCTGACAATCCCGTCACCTGCCAACCCAGATGCAGGAAGGGTACAACACAGGGAGGGGGACCTTGTGTGATTCCAAAAAACAAAAAGCTGACATTGTCTACCATGGGCAAAAGCATGGTACAGTGCCGTAGGGCGACATGCTGTGTGGAAGTCATGCACATTCCTGTAGTACAAACAATTTCTCTGCTGCTGCTGCCGCATTTTGTCTATGCTGTGCAAATAAACGCTGTCACCGAGTGTCACATGAGCTCCGGCAGGGCTGGAAGAGGCAATTAGTGGTACATCACATATTTACAATTTATTTTCCCTTTCTGAGTTAATTCTACACATCATGCAGCCAGGGGAAAGGGGGGGGGGGGGGGCTCAGAGCAGGCTCCAGGATGGCAATTTGCAGCCATTACGGTGTACGGGCCACTGTACAAACTTGCAGGTCAATACTAGGGCTGGGAATTTTTTCTGGCTGAAAATATATATGTTACCTTTTCCATACCTCGATTGCGGCGTAGAGGGCTAATGCTCATAGCGAGAAAAGCACTAAACATAAAATTAACTCCGATAAATATCCCTCAACCTTATAAAATTGTTCTTTTCTCTTCAAAAGACCTACAAGTGTGTTTATTATACTGTCCACCAGGCCTACTAGAACATAATATTTCCCCAATAATAGTTATTTGCCAATGAATTAAAATTAGATAAACCAGCAATTATATTAGGTGGCTTTAACCTTCACATAGATATTACCCCCAGATCGACTGCATGTAACACTCATTGACTCAATACCTGCCTTAGGATTTGAACTAATTACAACTGGTCCCACCCATAAAGCAGGTCACACTCTTGATTTAATGTTTACTAATGTTAAACCCGATTCCAACCCCATAGTAGAATGTACTAAAGTACCATGGTCAGATCATTTTTTAATCCAAGATAACCAGGCGCTAAAAAAGGACTTAGTAACAAAACATGATCCTCCTGACCCCTTTGCACTGCGGCCTCCAATCATGATTAACGAAATCGAAAAAGAAATTGAACAAAATATAACTAATCTTCAACTTCTACACAACGAGAATGCCACCAACTCCTGGTTACGGTTTGCCGATAATATAGCGGATAAACTAACTCCTCAGAAAACAAACAATCACAATTAACAAAACTAATAAAAATCATAAACCTTGGTATACCAATGTAATTAGAGAAGCCAAAAAATGCCTAAGAAAAAAGGAAAAAGAATGGAGAAAAAAATTCTACTACACCCAATCTAACATCCTATAGAACTCTATTGGCTCAATACAAAAAACTCATTAATACCAAAAAAGAATTTTTAACTAGGAAAATTCAGAATTTTCTACATAATCCTAAGACTCTTTTTTTCTACAGTACAGAAACTTATAAAAGATCCAAATGAGGTTAACTGTGCTTCTTCTGAATTAAAATGTTCTGATCTGGCAAATCTTTTAAAAAACAAGATAAGAGACTTACTAATCGGAATTGAATCTGAAAAGAATCAAACAATTAAATTAAAGCATGAAAGAATTTCCCAAATGGGAAAAATTGGATGAGATCTCCCCATCTGAAGTCGAAAAATTGATTAAAAACATGAATCCCGCAACACACCCTCTAGATAATATTCTAATCACTGCTCTCAAAGCCACAGCTCATCTAATCTCTACAACAATATCAACAATTGTAAATTTATCAATACAGGAAGGCCATTTCCCTCAAACACTTAAAACTGCTATCATCAAACCTATATTAAAGAAACTGCTTAATCCAAACCTTCCGATCAACTATCGTCCAATC
This sequence comes from Rhinatrema bivittatum, assembly GCF_901001135.1. Classification (NCBI taxonomy): domain Eukaryota; kingdom Metazoa; phylum Chordata; class Amphibia; order Gymnophiona; family Rhinatrematidae; genus Rhinatrema; species Rhinatrema bivittatum. The sequence goes on from NC_042623.1 coordinate 184,460,750, forward strand.
TACCCTTTCTCGCCAAAATGATTGAGAAAGTAGTCCAAATTCAATTAACAAAACATTTAGAAATAAATAATATTTTGTTCCCCTTGCAACATGGTTTCAGAAAGCACCATAGTACAGAAACCCTTTTCCTTGCTCTAACTGATTTAGAGGCTTTGACAATCGCCAAAGCTTCCTACTTATTTTGTTAGACATTTTGTTGTGTCCGGTCGCAGACGGCTGCGACCACTCTGCCTAACCTCTCTTCTACCCTTTTCCTCCTCCCCGGGAAGAATGGCTGCCTCCGCCATGCTTCTTCCTGAGGCCTCCTAGGCGTGCGCGCGCACGCCACCTACGCTTTTGAATAAGTCACGGCGGGAACCTCGGGGCCGTCCCCACTGCATGACGTCAGTACCTCCGGGTATTTAAACCTCCGCTCCACTATATCCCGAGTTAGCAAGGACTTCGGTTTTGCTACTCTGACCGCTTCTAAGCTACTCGCTTGGATTCCTCTCTACCCTCCAGGGTAACTCGCTCCTACGGAAGCTCTGGGTACCTGCTCCTTGGGGGCCTCTTGCTTCTATCTGCCCTTCGGGGTTCAACTACTAACCTAAGACACCCGCTCCTCGGGAGTCCTATCTACTTTCCTTCCAGGATCCTTCAGCGCTCCTATGTACTCGCTCCTCGAGGGCCTAAGCTGCTCAGGGAATCCTGCACCTCGGACCTTGGGTCCCTCTCTCCATTCTTCTACCAAGGAAGTTACCAGCACTGCGACTGAGTATCACTACACTCCAGCTCTCCTTATTCCACCCTTCAGGTTCGGCTTATCCTGCGCTTCGGAACACTACCCAACCTTTCTACATCCGGGTGAGACCATCATCTATAGAGACTGTCTGAGCTTACTGTGATATCACTGGCCTACAACACTATCCCTTCCTTGAAGCAAGATTCAACTTACATCAGCAGTACAATAAAGCTTTCTTCCCTCAGTGTCTGCTTACTCGAGTCTAGCCTATCACTGTGGTTCCCCATGGGGCCCCCTCCCCGTGGGAGGAATCATCGCCACTTCGACCAAGAGTCCAAAATATGCCACAAACCCAACACATTTCAGCAGCTTCTGACATGGTGGATCATAAGAACATAAGAAATTGCCATGCTGGGTCAGACCAAGGGTCCATCAAGCCCAGCATCCTGTTTCCAACAGAGGCCAAAACCAGGCCACAAGAACCTGGCAATTACCCAAACACTAAGAAGAACCCATGCTATTGATGCAATTAATAGCAGTGGCTATTCCCTAAGTATAATTGATTAATAGCTGTTAATGGACTTCTCCTCCAAGAACTTATCCAAACCTTTTTTGAACCCAGCTACACTAAATGCACTAACCACCTCCTCTGGCAACAAATTCCAGAGCTTTATTGTGTGTTGAATGAAAAAGAATTTTCTCCAATTAGTCTTAAATGTGTTACTTGCTAACTTCATGGAATGCCCCCTAGTCTTTCTATTGTTTGAAAGTGTAAATAACCGAGTCACATTTACTCATTCAAGACCTCTCATGATCTTAAAGACCTCTATCATATCCCCCCTCAGCCGTGTCTTCTCCAAGCTAAACAGCCCTAACCTCTTCAGCCTTTCCTCATAGGGGAGCCGCTCCATCCCCCTTATCATTTTGGTTGCCCTTCTCTGTACCTTCTCCATCTTTTTTGAGATGCGGCGACCAGAATTGTACACAGTATTCAAGCTGCGGTCTCACCATGGAGCAATACAGAGGCATTATGACATTTTTCGTTCTATTAACGATTCCCTTCCTAATAATTCCTAACATTCTATTTGCTTTTTTGACTGCTGCAGCACACTGAGCCAATGATTTTAAAGTATTATTTTACAAAGGTAAAAGCTTTATAACAGGTGTGGACTGATAAAAAATACCATCTTAGAAGCATAGATCAGATGTATTCCACGCATTAAGAAAGTTGGCAGGAAGGCAAAACGATTACCGGCATGGTTAAAAGGTGAGGTGAAAGTGGCTATTTTAGCCAAAATATCTTCATTCAAAAATTGAAAGAAGAATCCAGAAAATAGAATAAATCATAAGCACTGGCAAGTTAAATGTAAGACATTGATAAGACAGGCTAAGAGAGAATTTGAAAAGAAGTTGGCCGTAGAGGCAAAACCTCACAGTAAAAACCTTTTTAAATATATCTGAAGAAGAAAGCCTGTGAGGGAGTCAGTTGGACTATTGGATGATCAAGGGGTAAAAGGGCACTTATGGTAGATAAGGCCATCGTGGAAAGATTAATCAATTTCTTTGCTTCGGTGTTTACTGAAGAGGATGTTGGCGAGATATTAATTCCAGAAAAGGTTTTCATGGGTGATGATTCAGATCAACTGAACCAAATCACAGTGAACCTGGAAGATGTGGTAGGTCTAACTGACAAACTGAAGAATAGCAAATCACCTGGACTGGATGGTATACACCCCAGGATTGTGAAGGAACTAAAAAATTTAAAACCTATTTCAATTAATTTGTAACCTATCATTAAAATCATCCGATGTACCTGAAGACTGGAGAGTGCCAATGTAACCCCTATATTTAAAAAGGGATCCAAGGGTGATCTGGGAAACTATAGACCAGTAAGCCTGACTTCAGTGCCGGGAAAAAATCATGGAAACTGTTATAAATAATAAAATCACAAAACATTTAGCTAGGACACAGTCAACATGGATTTACTCAAGGCAAGTCTCGCCTAACAAATCTGCTTCTTTTTTGAAGGGGATAATAAACTTGTGGATAAAGGTGAACCGGTAGATGTAGTGTACTTGGATTTTCAGAAGGCATTTGACAAAGTCCCTCATGAGAGGCTTCTAAGAAAACTAAAAAGTCATGGGATAGGAGGCGATGTCCTTTCATGGATTACAAACTGGTTAAAAGACAGGAAACAGAGAGTAGGATTAAATGGACAATTTTCTCAGTGGAAAAGGGTAAACAGTGGCGTGCCTCAGGGATCTGTACTTGGACCGGTGCTTTTCAATATATTTATAAATGATCTGTAAAGGAATATGACGAGTGAGGTGATCAAATTTGCAGATGACACAAAATTATTCAGAGTAGTTAAATCTCAAGCGAATTGTAATTAATTGCAAGAGGACCTTGCGAGACTGGAAGATTGGGCATCCAAATGGCAGATGAAATTTAATGTGGACGTGCAAGGTGTTGCATATAGGGAAAAATAACCCTTGCTGTAGTTACACAATGTTAGGTTCCATTATTAGGGGCTACCACCCAGGAAAAAGATCTAGGTGTCATAGTGGATAATACTTTAAAATTATCGGTACAGTGTGCTGCAGCAGTCAAAAAAGCAAACAGAATGTCAGGAATTATTAGGAAGGGAATGGTTAATAGAACGGAAAATGTCATAATGCCTCTGTATTGCTCCATGGTAAGACCGCACCTTGAATACTGTGTGCAGTTCTGGTCACCACATCTCAAAAAGGATATAGTTGCGATGGAGAAGGTATAGAGAAGGGCTACCAAAATGATAAAGGGGAATGGAATGGCTGCTCTGTGAGGAAAGGCTAAAGAAGTTAGGGCTGTTCAGTTTGGAGAAGAGACGACTGAGGCGGATATGATAGAAATCTACAAAATCATGAAGACTTGAACAAGTTAATGTAAATAGGTTATTTACTCACTCACAGGTCGATTAAAAAAAACCCTCAGGAGAGCCGGCACTCCATGTTGAGCATCCGCTCTCCCGACGCGTGCCCAGGCACCTCTCCTGGACACGCAAATCTCTATTTAAATTAGGGCGCGTGCTAAAATGGAGGCACTAGGGACAATAGCGCGTCCCTAGCGCCTCCTTATTAGTAGAAGAGGTGGCTTAAGGTTATATTGCAGGATTTGACAGTGCAGCCTGTGAGGCTAGGGGTGTCGGAGGGGGAGGACGGGTGTGATGGAGCCGGAGAATCGAGCAGAGAGTGGCGGCCGATCCGGCGCAGGTGCCGTGGCGAGAGTGGGCTTGGAGATGAGAACAAAGGGGACGGAGCCATGCAACCCGGTGCTCCTTTAGGAGCCTCCGCAAACCCAGGTGAGACCCTCACTTCGGTTTACCTCCAGCTGCAGCCAATCGCCACCCCCCTGCTAGTGCAGCCTTGGGTCCCCAATGTTTCCAGGGTTGCTCAGATTTAACGCCTGCCCTTGTGCAGGCGTTAATTTCTGAAAGTAAAATGTGCGGCTTGGCCACACATTTTACTTTCAGTATCCCGTGGGGATAACTAATAGGCTCATCAACATACATTTGGATGTGATGAGCACTATTAGTTTGGTTTTTTTTTTTGGGGGGGGGGGGGGGGGTTTGGCCACGCATTTCCCATGCACTATTACTACCCCTTACAGTATAAGGGGTAATAATAGTGCGTCTAAAATGTGCATTCAAACGAGGGCTAAATGGTGCGCTCGGCTGAGCGCACCATTCTGTATTGGCCTTTCAGATAATAGAAGGACCAGGGGGCACTCCATGAAGTTAGCAAGTAGCTCATTTAAAACAAATTGAAGAAAATTATTTTTCATGCAGCGCATTGTTAAGCTCTGGAATTCATTGCCAGAGGATGTGGTTACAGCAGTTAGTGTATCTGGGTTTAAAAAAGATTTGAATAAGTTCCTAGAGGAAAAATCCATAAACTGCTATTATGGTAATTAATAAGCAATAGTAGCTTGTGATTTATTTAATGTTTGGGTCCTTGCTGGGTACTTGTGACTTGGATTGGCCATTGTCTTAGGGTAGTGAATGGATATGGTTTTTTGGGCTAGTCTTGCTTTGAGTACTGTAGAACGTCAGGGGTTCCCTACTGGATCAATGAATGCCACTGCAGGGAATCCTGACCTGCCATCTTGACCCCACAGATTCTCTGCACCATGAGTTCTATAGGTTCATGGGAAGATACACAAGCGAAAAGGGAGGAAGAAACTTAGAAGCCATGAATTAAGGGAAAAACCTAGACAGTCCTGCATCTTATTGCCCTATCTCCTTGCTTAACTTAGATATAAAAATGTATGCCAGACTTTTAGCTAATAGATTGAAACACGTTTTACTACCCTTAATATCTACTGAACAGTCCCGTTTTGTTTATGGTAGGCAATCTAATGCTAATATTGGCTGTGGAAGAGAGTTTGTTTACTAAGGTCTTGACCCGCTGGTTGTAAGCTTTGACGCAGAGGGTCCTGGCCTTTCCCTCAGTTTGTGTTGGGAGCATTTGGATTTAAAGGGCACATACTGGTGTCCTCTCATGCCTTTGTTGTTCATTTTGACTCTGGAGCCTTTGATACGAAAATCAAGCGGGACGAGCTTATTAAGTTGGCCCTTTAGAATCTAAAATCAAGCTCTTTGCAGATGATATCTTAATGGCTGTTAGAGGCACAATCTTCCTTGCCACAAAGTATTACGGCTGATTACAGTTTTTGGGAACTTTTCAGGGTTGAAACTGAATTTCAATAAATCTGAGGGGTTAGATTTAATAGGGAACTTGAAAGGGGTTTGGACTGGATTTCCGCTGTGTTGGGCAGTAGAGAAATTCAAATATCTAGGAGTTATAGTTCAAGGGGATTCCTAGCAGTGGTACAAATGTAATCTAAACCTTTAATAAAGGAATTTCAATAGGAGACCAATGCTTGGGTGGAACATCCCATTTCAACTCAGGGTCGTGTGGTCCTATTACAAGTGATATTAATTCCGAAATTACTTTATATTTTGCAAATGGTCTCCATTATATTGAGACAATCATCAAAATGGTATAATAATGCATGGATAATGCCCGTGCTAAGAAAAAGGGGCGTGTTATCGAAGTTTTAGAATTACTGCACCACGTGATAACATAGCGCTTTGCATTGGTAGTATCGCGTGATGCGGGAAACATTTTGCACCCTGTGATAATTCCTATTTTGTGGAGAGAGAGAGAGAGAGAGCCTATTTATAAGGCCCTCATAGCAGTCAATTATTTATATCTCTATAGGAGGACCATCTATAGCTCGAGGTGAGTTGGTGGTGGTGGTTTAGGGACCAGTTTTTCATCCAGAGTGAGATGTACAAACAGCACAGTACACCTCGGTGGAGATTTGATGTCATTTGGAGTGAGGAAAGTCTCACAAAGATGACATTTCTACTATGTTCTCTCACCCTAGCTTGATGGCCTTTATAACAGGGTACTCAATCTTATTATTATTGACTCTTTAAATACCTTGTTCATAAAGTTATTACGCCTGTTGTTATGCCTTTTGTTATCCACCCTTTTCTGCTCCTCAGTTACCTACTTATGTAATTTATTTTTCTCTCTGTTACATGTACACCGATGTGATGTTCTTCGAACATCGGTATAGAAAAGCCACAAATAAATGAATGTGTGATTCTTCTGGTACAATGACCACGATCAGAGAGTAGCACTGATTCTATTAAATTTAATTTTTCTGAATGTGGAATAATATTCTCATGAATACAATTTTTTGCAGACATGGACCTGTAAATTTTCAAAGCGTTACACAAGGTTCGTATGCCTAAAAACGAGAGATACAAGCGTGTATATTATTTTACAAACTTCCAACATTGCGCATAACTCTTAATGGTGAAAATAAGGCGTGGTCTGGGGGTGCAAGTTGCTATTTTGTAAGCGAGAGATGCGCATGCATTACCGAGAGTCCCCGCTTACTAATTGACCTGCACAATTGAAATTGGACTTGACAGCAGTTTTTTGAACGGGGCTGAAGTCTGATGAAAGCATCTGCAAAGTGGTGATTCCAAGCACGCATGCAAGCACGTATTTGTGGAACAGGATAGGAGCAAACATCACAAAATACCTGCCTCTGCCTTTAATCCTGGGTTATCACATGTTCATTGTTACAATTATTTCACGCCTAAAATATACATGCATAGGGGTTTTTTTCGGCGCAGAAATATGGGGTATTTTATAAAAACTGTGCTGCTCAGAGTTTATAAAATGCCAATATAAATCTCCTTGCATCCATTTATATGTGCAAATGGTGCATCACAGACAGTTTTGAAAACTGGGCTGAACAGGAATATTCCTTTTATTTTAAAAAAAGAAAGGAACTATTTCTAGAAGCGAATTAGTTACCTCTGCTCTCTCATTATTCCACATATCTGGCAGTATAAATATCCGCAGACTGATGGTGACTGAACCCATGCTCGGGAGCCTTTGTACGAGTCCACGGAAAGCATTCTCTGGGCTTTTACTGACACTTTGAAAAGTAAACCTTGTTTTTTACTGACTGTCTACAAGCATTTACTGGCAGAATAATCAAAGGAAGAACTGAGCGGGGGTTCAGCCAGAGAGCTTTAACAAACCCAGGACGTTGTCAAGTGCTGTCTTTGATGCAAAGGTTGGCAGCCAACGTGCGTCAGCTCTCTCGGTGCCCGGCATTCCTCCAGGCTTTTGGATCGCGACCAGTTTTCAATGTCATTGCCTCGGACCGCCTCATTGATGGGCTAAAGAGAGCTGCTGGGCCGAATGCATCAAAAGACTTGCAGAAACACAGCTACGCCCAAGGATGCCCGGGACGCGCAACTCAACAAACCAGGTTGCAAACTGAATGTGCCGCTGTCAAAACCAGACAGGATTTGGAAGCAGATAGGTTCCGAGGCACAGGGAGAAGAAGTGGACTAAGGGTTAGAGCCTTGGACTATGAGATTCAGGAGCCGTGCCGGGGCACGAGATGATGACGCTGTTCCACTGCTGGCTTCCTGCAGAACAGTGGTTAAGTCTCTTCGGATCAAGTGTACTGCGGCTGTTGTCTATTTATTTATTTATTTATTGTTTTTGTTATACCGAGTTTCATGATAGGCATCACATCAACCCGGTTTACAAACAACAAGGAGTGTAAAGCATAACGTAACGTAAAAAACAATATTTTCAATAAGAACCTTGAACTTTAAATACAGTGAATCAGAAAAAGGGAGAGGGAAAGTTACAAAAAACAAGGAAAATAAACTTGGGATGGAAGGGGAGAAATTGAACAGCACAATATTTACATTTCAGCCTATTGATACATTAGAATAGCAAGTGAAAAATGAAACGGTACATAGGTACCGTTTCATTTCTATAGGAAAAACACTCAGTAATGTCTGACCCTTTATCTCCTAGCTGAAAACAGAGAATTTGAGAGGTTTACCTTGTCAATAGGCATACAAAGAATGGATTCCGGACACAGTCAGACAGGGCAGCCTTGAGGGGCAGAGTAATTAAGAATTAGCAATGTGCATAACATGGCATTCAATGAGGTGGCCATTCCACCTTGTCGGAGATTGGGGATCGAGGCGCAGGCTCTGCGCGTGGCCACCTCTTTTCTGAAAGATCGTAGGGCGTCAGTAATTACGAGGGGGGGGGTCAGGTTTTAGAACCAGTGGGGTTGGAATGTGTGTGTGTGTGGGGGGGGGGGGGGCGCAGACGTCTTCGTTCTCTCCACTTTTCTTTAACATATTTGTGCAGCCTTTTGGGCATGGACATTATCTATGCTGATGACATTTTAGATTATGTGTCCAGTAAGTGAAGATACGGGAAAGGGTTTCTCTTCATTTAAGGCCTTCATTGCTCACTATTTCTAGTTGATATCGGAGCAACAAGTTGGTCCTTGGTGGAAAAACAGAGATCCTGTTGGTGGGGAATTCGGGTCTTGTAGTGAATCTACCCTTGGTAAGCACGGGGTCCAGTATGGCTTCTGTATAGGATCAAGTGAAATCACTGACAGTGTGATTTGATTCTGCAGTGTCTTTGGAGGGACACGTTTTGCATATAGTCCAGAGCAGACAATGGACTTCAAATTATGACTGAAGAGTACTAAATCACCTGGACCTGATGGTATACACCCCAGAGTTCTGAAGGAACTAAAAAATGAAATTTCAGACCTATTAATAAAAATTTGTAACCTATCATTAAAATCATCCATTGTTCCTGAAGACTGGAGGATAGCAAATGTAACCCCAATATTTAAAAAGGGCTCCAGGGGCGATCCGGGAAACTACAGACTGGTTAGCCTGACTTCAGTGCCAGGAAAAATAGTGGAAAGTGTTCTAAACATCAAAATCACAGAACATATAGAAAGACATGGTTTAATGGAACAAAGTCAGCATGGCTTTACCAAAGGCAAGTCTTGCCTCACAAATCTGCTTCACTTTTTTGAAGGAGTTAATAAACATGTGGATAAAGGTGAACCAGTAGATATAGTATACTTGGATTTTCAGAAGGCGTTTGATAAAGTTCCTCATGAGAGGCTTCTAGGAAAAGTAAAAAGTCATGGGATAGGTGGCGATGTCCTTTCGTGGATTACAAACTGGCTAAAAGACAGGAAACAGAGAGTAGGATTAAATGGACAATTTTCTCAGTGGAAGGGAGTGGGCAGTGGAGTGCCTCAGGGATCTGTATTGGGACCCTTACCTTTTCAATATATTTATAAATGATCTGGAAAGAAATACGACAAGTGAGATAATCAAATTTGCAGATGATACAAAATTGTTCAGAGTAGTTAAATCACAAGCAGATTGTGATAAATTGCAGGAAGACCTTGTGAGACTGGAAAATTGGGCATCCAAATAGCAGATGAAATTTAATGTGCATAAGTGCAAGGTGATGCATATAGGGAAAAATAACCCATGCTATAATTACACAATGTTGGGTTCCATTTTAGGTGCTACAACCCAAGAAAGAGATCTAGGCGTCATAGTGGATAACACATTGAAATTGTCGGTACAGTGTGCTGCAGCAGTCAAAAAAGCAAACAGAATGTTGGGAATTATTAGAAAGGGAATGGTGAATAAAACGGAAAATGTCATAATGTCTCTGTATCGCTCCATGGTGAGACTGCACCTTGAATACTGTGTACAATTCTGGTTGCTGCATCTCAAAAAAGATATAATTGCGATGGAGAAGGTACAGAGAAGGGCGACCAAAATGATAAAGGGGATGGAACAGCTCCCCTATGAGGAAAGACTAAAGAGGTTAGGACTTTTCAGCTTGGAGAAGAGATGTTCTTCCGGAGTCAGGCGGCCACGGTTGATCTGCATTGGTTCCTCGGGAGGTTGAGGAGCCACTAGTAAGGCCTTCAATCGGGGGCTCGCAGAACGGGGTGGCCATAGGGCAGTGCAGTAAGCTAATGCATCAGGAGTTAAAATGTGCAGTCAGCACAGCACATTTTAACTCTGGAGGAAAGGGGCTGAACGGAAGAGAGCAGTAAGAACGTAACTTTTCTCGTGCTCTTAATTTAGGAGAAAATCTCTAGTACGCCTAACTTAGGAGCAAAACTTTTGTTGTGCTTCTAATCAGCTATCTGGCCAGAGTTAGGCTTAAGAAATAAATGCACTATCAAGCCCCTGTTGCCTGTCCTTGGGGGGTGGGAGGCAGCCCCGATGGAGGATCCAGCATTAGAAACTTTACTCCACCTCTGACAAAGTGTAAAGTTTCTAACTATCTCCATTTCGGTTAGAAAACAGTGCTCAGGAGATCACCTAAGCAAACATCTGACTAAAGAACTAAAGAATCTTGACCTCACAGACACCAACTCAGCTACATCTTCTTGGTTCAACATCACTAACAAGGTCGCCGATCAAGTATGTCCTATGAAAACAAAGACCATCAACCCAGACAAAGACAATAGGAAGCCATGGTTCACTACAGAGCTAAAGTCACGCAAACACGAGCTTAGAAGCAAAGAAAACCAATGGCGAAAAAACCCAACTAAAACATCCCTTCTCAACTACAAATCATGTCTTAACACATACAGAACCGAAATCAACAAAACCAAGAAAGAATTCTTTTCCAAAAAAATACACCACTTCTCATTTGATTCTAGAGCACTCTTCGCCTATGTTTCAGCCCTCACTAAACCACCTGGACCGTGCATCCCAGACGACCAAGCTCTTACAAAAGCCGATGAGCTGGCCAACTACTTTGACAACAAAATTACCACTCTCGTTGCCCCTCTCAAAGGGACACCCCCGCACACTAACGTCACCAGCTTCCATAGCTCTCAAGCATCTACAGCATCCGCTCTTCAACCCAACACTCACACACCAGAGCTCACATCCCTCGAACCCACGTCCACCATGGAAATAGCAAACATTCTTAAGAAGATAAAACCATCTTCTCACCCCTTGGACCATATCCCATCAAACCTCCTGAGCTCCATCCCTGACATCGTAGCCAAGCCACTCACAGATATCATTAACTGCTCTCTCGCCCAAGGCCAAGTTCCCAATCAACTCAAGTCTTCAAGGCTCAAACCTCTCCTCAAAAAACCCAACCTTCCCACAACAGATCCTGCTAACTACAGACCTATAGCAAACCTTCCTATGTTAGCCAAAATTATGGAGAAAGTGGTTAACCGACAACTTTCGGAATTCCTCGATGACAACAATATCCTCACCAATAACCAATTTGGATTCCGGAAGAATAAGAACACCGAATCACTATTAACTACTCTAGCTGACACCATCATCTTCAATCTTGAAAAAGGCCATCCTTGCCTTCTCGCACTCCTGGATCTCTCAGCGGCGTTCGACACCGTGAATCACACTAGCTTACTACAACGACTCACAGATATCGGCATCACAGGAGCAGCATTCAACTGGTTTAAATCCTTCCTAGAGAACAGAACATACAGAGTCAAAATAAATAACAAGGAATCTCATCCCATCCAAGCCAATATGGGAGTACCACAGGGATCCTCACTCTCCCCCACCCTCTTCAACATTTATCTTCTCCCACTCTGTCACTTACTCTCCAACCTCAAGCTTACCCATTTCCTTTACGCGGATGACATTCAAATTATCATCCCCATAACCGACACCTTACACAAGACCATGGCCTTCTGGAATAAATGCCTCTCATCCATCAACGAGCTGTTAAGCAGCCTCAACCTGGTTCTGAACACCAACAAAACAGAAATCCTGATAATAGCACCGGAAAAACATACCTCACAGACCTCAAGCAACTCTCCAGACACCTCAGGATACACCACCTCACCACAAGTCAGAGATCTGGGTGTGATATTAGACGACAGATTCAACCTCAATAAATTCGTCAACAACACCACCAAAGAATGCTTTTTTAAATTACAAGTTTTAAAGAAACTAAAACCACTTCTACGTTACAGAGACTTCCGCACAGTACTCCAAGCCATCATTCTCCCAAAACTAGACTATTGCAATTCACTTCTGCTGGGACTTCCTGCATGCTCTACCAAACCCCTCCAGATGGTGCTGAATGCCACAGCAAGAATTCTCACCAACGCCAAAAAAAGAGACCACATCACCCCGATCCTCCAGCACCTTCACTGGCTCCCCATTAAATACAGGATACAGTTCAAAAGCAGCATGATGATGCATAAGGCCCTTCATAACATATCCCCACTCAACTTAACCTTCAAGCTGCAACTACATACTTCGGACAAGCCGACTAGAAGTGCATACCAAAACAGAATGATTACTCAGCCCGCAAAATCCTCACTGAGAAAACGCGCGCTATCAACCGCGGGCCCGTCCCTCTGGAACTCCCTACCACCAGACCTCCGCCTGGAGCCGTGCCACACCACTTTTAAGGCGAAATTAAAAAAACTTGGCTCTTCCTGCAAGCATTCCCAGAGAGCTAAGAACTAACTGATATAACAACCCATAATTACCCTGATCCACTGGTTCTAATGTATTTTTTTCTCTGCACTACTTAGCTAAGACTAAATTGCCTTACTTATATGTTTAAAGTTTGAAACTAGTTAGTTGGTTTGCTTATTCTTCTCATATCAAGTTCTGATTTGTTCCAATGAAAAAATTTGTTCCATGTAAACTGCCACACGGCAGTAGTTATTACCGTTTAACTGTGAACCGGAGTGATATGTAATGTATACAGGAACTCCCGGTATATAAATCCATAAATAAATAAATAAATAAATAATGCTAAGAAAATGTGTCGCAGCCAGCACGCCACTCTGCATTGGGAGGGAAAGCGTAACGCCCTCATTTGCATGGGATTTCCATGCGACTGTGCAGTGACCACGCATTTCTGAACACTCATTTTGTGAGTGTAAAACTCCTTGCTGCATTGTAGTAAGGTTTATGCTCACAAAGTGTGCATTCAAGAGCAGGTAAACTTGTGTGTTCACGTGAACACATACCCTTTCTGCATCGGCTTGTAGGTTTTAAAGCAACGCGCTTCAAAATTCTCTCTCTGAGATCCAACAGAGGAATGACTGAACAAAATAAAACAAACAAAAAAAAATTGACGACATAGAGCTGCCAAATGGGATAGGCTGGTTTAAAAAGTGATGAAACAAAAGTCCTTCTATTTCCTAGTCCCATCCCCAACCAGTTCCACTCTGTCTGGCTTCAAATTCAAAAAATACACTGCTTTGCTTTAATGAGATTGGAATGAACGAGCCATAAAGGATTTTAAATTTTCAGAGAACTGTACCCATTTGGTTCAGTTGTCCTGAACCAAACATTTGACTGATTTATCGCGCTTTTTGTTTTCGGATCATCCACATACTTACTAACTATATAACCTTAAAGAGCAATATAGAAAGCAGATGGCAACGCAAATGCAGAATATTTCTGCTCCATTGTTTCCGACTCCTCCACTCTTCCCTTCATCAGTGGGATGCAGACTACAGAGAGTAATGGAACTCACCGTACAGGAAATGTTTCTTGGGCAACTGTACTCTGAAAATGGTTTAATTATCCATGAGCTGAGACCTATAAATGATACTTAATCTGGAAGCTGAAAAAGTAGAGCGCAAAAGACAGCCAGTGTGGAATCATCAGCCTGAAGCTCGGTCACCGAGCACGAGACAGCCAGTGTGGAATCATCAGCCTGGAGCTCGGGCACAGAGCATGAGACAGCCAATGGGGAAGCATCAACCCAGAACACGAGACAGCCAGTGTGGAAGCATCAGCCTGGAGCTCAGTCAGTCACCAAGCACGAGACAGCCAGTGAGCAATCATCAGCCTGAAGCTCGGTCACCGAGCACGAGACAGCCAGTGAGGAATCATCAGCCTGAAGCTCGGTCACCGAGCACGAGACAGCCAGTGTGGCAGCATCAACCCAGAACACGAGACAGCCAGTGTGGAATCAACTGGAGCTTGGGCACAGGGAGTGAGACAGCCAGAGTGGAAGTATCAGTCCAGAGCATGAGACAGCCAGTGCAGAATCCTCAGTGTGGAGCTTGGGCACAGAGCGTGAGACAGCCAGTGTGGAATCATCAGCCTGGAACTGAGGCATAGAGCACGAGACCAGCCAGTGTGGAATCATCAGCCTGGAACTGAGGCATAGAGCACGAGACCAGCCAGTGCAGGATATCAACTGGAGCTTGGGCACAGGGAGCGAGACCAGCCAGTGCAGGATCATCAACTGGAGCTTGGGCACAGGGCGCGAGACAGCCAGTGCAGGATCATCAGCATGGAGCTTGGGCACAGGGCGCGAGACAGCCAGTGCAGGATCATCAGCATGGAGCTTGGGCACAGGGCGCGAGACCAGCCAGTGCAGGATCATCAACTGGAGCTTGGGCACAGGGCGCGAGACCAGCCAGTGCAGGATCATCAACTGGAGCTTGGGCACAGGGCGCGAGACCAGCCAGTGCAGGATCATCAACTGGAGCTTGGGCACAGGGCGCGAGACCAGCCAGTGCAGGATCATCAGCATGGAGCTTGGGCACAGGGCGCGAGACAGCCAGTGCAGGATCATCAGCATGGAGCTTGGGCACAGAGAGCGAGACAGCCAGTGCAGGATCATCAGCATGGAGCTTGGACACAGAGCACGAGACAGCCAGTGCAGGATCATCAGCATGGAGCTTGGGCACAGAGCGCGAGACAGCCAGTGCAGGATCATCAGCATGGAGCTTGGGCACAGAGCGCGAGACAGCCAATGTGGAACTATCAGTTCAGAGCATGAGACAGCAGTGTGTGCCACGGTCTCAGGATTGGAGCTTGGGCACAGAGCACAAGACCACTAGTGTGGAAGCATCTGCCCACAGCGTGAGACAGCTAGTGTGGAAGCATCAGCCTGGAGCTCAGGCACACAGCATGAGACAGCCAGAGTGGAAGTATCAGTCCAGAGCATGAGACTGCCAGTGCAGAATCCTCAGCATGGAGCTTGGGCACAGAGCGTGAGACAGCCAGTGTGGAATCATCAGCCTGGAACTGAGGCATAGAGCACGAGACAGCCAGTGCAGAAATATCAGCATGGAGCTTGGGCACAGGGCATGAGACAGCCAATATGGATGCATCAGCCCAGAGCACAAGACAGCCAGTGCAGAAATATCAGCATGGAGCTTGGGCACAGAGCGTGAGACAGCCAATGTGGAACTATCAGTTCAGAGCATGAGACAGCAGTGTGTGCCACGGTCTCAGGATTGGAGCTTGGGCACAAAGCACGAGACCACTAGTGTGGAAGCATCAGCCAGGAGATTGAGACTGCCAGTAGGGAATCATCAGCATGGTGCTTGGGGACAGAGCCCAAGACAGCCAATGTGGAAGCATCAACTTAGAGCTCGAGACAGCCAGTGCAGAAATATCAGCCTGGAGCTTCAGCACAGAGCAAGAGAAACCCAGTGCAAAATCATCAGCATTAAACTTGGGCACAGAGCGTGAGACAGCCAGTGTGGAAGCATCAAACCAGAGCGTGAGACAGCCAATGCAGAATCATCAGCCTGGAGCTCAGGCACAGAGCATGAGACAGCCAGTGTGGAAGCATCAACCTGGAGCTCGGGCACAGAGCACGAGACAGCCAGTGTGGAAGCATCAGACCAGAGCGTGAGACAGCCAATGCAGAATCATCAGCCTGGAGCTCAGGCACAGAGCATGAGACAGCCAGTGTGGAAGCATCAGACCAGAACTCGGGCAAAAGCTCGAGACAGCCACTGTGAAGCGTCCACCCAGAGCGTGAGACAGCTTGGAATCATCAGCATGGAACTCAGGCACAGAGCACAAGACAGCCAATGAGGAATCATCAGCCCACAAATGAGTCTAATTGCATGTACATGATTTCCCTGTATGAATTCTAATGTTTACAAAAGTGAAAGGCAAATAGTGTGGAATACATTTTCCCAGACACCCAGTCCACA
This sequence comes from Rhinatrema bivittatum, assembly GCF_901001135.1. NCBI lineage: Eukaryota > Metazoa > Chordata > Amphibia > Gymnophiona > Rhinatrematidae > Rhinatrema > Rhinatrema bivittatum. The sequence goes on from NC_042623.1 coordinate 184,476,834, forward strand.
ACTCAGTTAATAAACCTCAGTCTTGATCTGGAGCACCAGTTATTTGGTTACATGATAACCACATGGTTTAACCTCTGCCAATTCATCTGAAGCCTGCCCTACCACATCTTCTGCTAATCAGTCATAACACCTTCACAGCTCTGCCAATGCACCTCATTCCTGCACAAACTGCCAATGCACCTCCTTCCTGCACACACTGCTCTGCCAATGCACCTCATTCCTGCACAAACTACCAATGCACCTCCTTCCTGCACACACTGCTCTGCCAATGCACCTCATTCCTGCACTGTAGTGCTCTTACCCCTTGTTAATCCAATCCTGAGACCGTGGCACACACTGCTCTGCCAGTGCACTTCAATCCTGCCCTGCAATTCCAGTACCGAGACCCTCCCTCACACACATCTCTACTAATGCACCTCATTCCTGCCCTGCAGCACCCCCTGCCATTCCAGGACCGAGACTTCTAGCCCCCCAGCCAAGGAGAACTCCCCTAGAGAACAGAGGGAGGGAGAGTATGAGCAGGCTCCAGCAGCAGGCAGTGGGATCCTCAATGCTGAATTTTCCAGCGTTAGCTCTGCTGCAACAGGTTTTCTTCATGCAAATATTTATTCACACCTTCTTCTTTCCTTAATAACTCCTATCCGTTATATCTGACTTTACTAAAAAAACATCCTGAAGTTGTTTGTTTTTTTTGGATAGAATTTCTCTCTCAGTAATTTGCATTCCTGGGATGTTTCAGCATCTATGCAAATTTCCGCTGATCCTGGGTGCTGATGATTCTCAATGAAATGTAGTCTGGCAAGCTTGTGAATGTCGGCAGGCGGGCTCACAAAAGGAAACAGAGAATTAGGAAGCGAACGCTTCCGAAAACCTCCCCCGAACGAGACCCCTGGAAATCGAGTGAATGAACGGCTGATACACCTGAACGCATCAGGGGGAGGGAGGGAGGAAAGCTCCATATTTCAAATGAGATCAGCTGCCCCAGTTCGGGTTTAATTAATTAAGCCCAGGCATACCGGCCCATGCCAGTCGTTAAGCACTCTATTAATTAACGGCAATGGAAAAAGCCCACTTGTGGCCTGTTCCAGGATGGCAGGAGCCGCCGGCCAGCTGTAAACAGGAGATGACATTTGAAGGATGCAGGAGCTGCCGACACCAGAACAGCAAGTTTTTTTTAATTAGCTCTGGCTAAATTGGTCCACTCTGGTTCATTTCAAAAGGCGCAGAAGGGCCGAATTGGTGCAAGTTTGAAACTTGGGCGCCGTAAAATTCAGGAGCTTGATGTCGACCCCTTCAAGCTGTCACAGCCCCGAGGGGCGCGGCCCGTGGCTTTTGGCCAGCAATGACGACAATAATAACCCAGCGCTCTGAGGGCTCTGCTACAGCCAGGCTACCCCCTGCCACACCTAAGGGCACGACCAGGGGAGAGGAGACGCGTGCCCTCCTGCCCAGGGCGAGGAGCACGGCAGAGGCTCCGCCGTCTCTACTACCCCCACCCCAAGGGTGGATCTGCACCATTAGGCCGTGTCTTAAAGGAACTGAAGGCAGATAAACTTTCCGGGGAGAGGAAGAGTAGAAACCTAGGGCCTTTCCATGTGATTATACGGCCAGCTGGAAGTTGCTAACAAGCAAAACACGGACGATTGCCAAAGACAGAATACGTTTTCACAGGCTTAAAAACCGAAAGATGCAGACAAAAAAAAAAAAACTGAACTGGAAATCCCCAGAAGCCGGACTCCCTACACAATGCAACATCCGAGACACAGAAGCAGACATGCATGGGTCCTTTTGTGCTGTGCAAAAGGAAGAGAGCAGAGGCTGAAAGAGAGAGAGCCTTGCCAGACAAGAATGAGCAGGAAAACTCAGTCAATATAATCCTGTGGGAAAGAACAGAAAGAGCAGGCAGAGCAGCAGAATCTGTGGGGTCCTGTGATCCGAGCAGCACCAAAACCCTGTAACTTTACAGTTACTCGTTTATAATTGTGTTCCTCCTCTTCCCTTTTTATTTGAATCAGTCTGGGCTGAATTTTCTAAAGAATCTCTGTGCATAAAGCACGGTTTAGTGCACACAAATGGGGTTCAGCAGATTGCCTGGGGGAGAAGTCCACGCAGGAGCGATTCCGGGGGGGTGTAGCTGAGGGCGAGGAAAGCATTTACGTGCCTGCTTTTGAGCTCTGGAATAACGCTATGGAAATGTGCTCACCTAGATTTATGGCTGCTAATGTGCATCTCTCACACTGGGTTCCCCAAGCATCAGATCTTTCTCAGGGGGAAAGTCCACCGACCGCTGAAAACTGCCCTCCTTGTGGTAAGGTTGACGCCGCACGTAAAACCGTCCTGCCACTGACCGGCTCAATTCTTTGGTTTTTTCCCTCTAGAGCATGAGTTCTCAACCCCCAACCAGTCGGGTTTTCAGGATATCCACCATGAATATGCATGAGAGCGACTTGCGTGCGGTAGGAGCAGTGCATGCAAATATACGTCCAGGTTAATATTCAAAAGCCATTTAGACAGATAACGCACAAGTTATGCGTCTAAGCAGCTAAGTCAGCTTCTTATCCGGCTGTAGTTTAGACACATAAACAAGGGGTGTTTTCATGAGGGGCTGAGATATCCGGCGAACCTTAGCCGAACGTCGGGCACATCTGGCAAGGTCAGCCGGAGAAACTAATTTACACCTGTTTCTGAGTAGATCTGGAGTTGTCTGGGCCAGATATCTTCAAAGATAGCTAAGTTAAGTACTAGTGCTGTCGCCCAAGGGACCCGCAACCCGACTGTCAGCCCTTCCACCCCTCATACCAGGCCCAGCACCCCACACCCCCAAAACAGCAACAACCCCTCCCCCTCCACCCCGCTGCAATCTTTGGTTTCAAACAAAAAAATGGGAACCCCCAGACTTAACACCCCCCCAAACAATAAACTGGCTCACTCCCCGCCCCCGTTTCTAAAACCGATCCCTCCTGGGAGCGAGCGTCTTACTCCAGTGCTGGAAGCAGAAGCCAATTTATTCTCTGACCGGGGGATTAAGTCCAGGGTCATCTTGGGCTCCGATTTTTGTATGAAACCGAGCAAAGGTTACGGCGGGGGGGGGGGGGGGGAGGGGGAAAGACTGACAATTGGGCCACGGGCCATTGGGGTTTTTTTTTTTTTTTTAATTCTTGGGCGCCGGCGCTACGTGGCCGGACATCTCTGAAGACAAACGTCCCGCTGAATACACCGGCTTCAAAGTTATCCGGCCGCACGAGGTGGGGAAACTCGAAAACCGAAACCATCTGGCTGACCCTAGCTGCGTAACCTGTCCACTAAAAAAAAAACCAAAAAAAAAAACCGGCCCTACCGACTATTGCACGTTCGTGGAGGCTATCCCGAGGTGCGGCTTGAGATCCGCTGCCCTGGGGGGAGAGCCCTAGCTGGAAACCTTATTCCTATCCCTTCCTCTATCCAAGCTGATGCGTCTAGACGGAGAGCGAGGATGCCAGCGCAGCAGCGCCCCTAGTGCACCGCGGCAGCCATTTGTGAGCACGGACTGGAGGAGTGCGGCGGGAAAAAGAGGAGAACGGCAGATACAGGTAAGCGAGGGAGCACGGCCCTCCAGCAGAGAGACTGCCCTGCTGTGCACCGCTGCAGCTGGCTCCGGTTAAAAGATCAAAAAAGGACCCACCCAGCTCAACCGGGATGTCCGACAAATCTAAAAACGACAGCGTTTAATTAAACAGGTAGCCTGCCCTACTGAGGCATAACGCTTTAAAATCTAACCCTTACCCCGTCCCTGACTGCAAGCCCTCGTCGCGAGAGCTCATCGCAAACAGACAAACGGACAGAAAATCGTAAAAAATGGATTAGAAAGAAATAAAAAGACTTCCACTTAGGAAGGGCTGGCGAGTGAGTGCTGACGTCCTCGGTGCAGCGTCAGCTGCTGGGACGGTGGGGGCTCAGGCAAACCCGTGAAAACCGGAGCATGCACGCGAACCGAACGACAGTCACCCGAGGCGCGCCCGCGCCCCCGCCCAGCGCCACTTACCCGGATGACGTATCTGGAGGAGTTCTTGTCGTCCAGGTTCACCGTCAGCGAGAAGAGCACGGCCGTGCTGTAGACCCCCTGCGTCTTGTAGAGCAGCTCGCCGAAGTCCCACCGGGCCTCCTTCCCCCCCTCGCCGGGCAGGTCCCAGCCGCCGCACTCCTCGATGACCTGCAGCATGGGCCTGGGCCCCAGCCGGTCGATCTCCCTCACGTTCAGGCAGGACCTGAAGAACTCCTTGACCTTCCTCTCGGCCGAGCCCCGCTGGCCGCGCCTCACGGGCTGCATGAGCAGCAGCTGCAGCTTCTCCTCGTTCTGCTCGCCGACGGCCGCGATGAGGCCGTAGATGAGCTTGTCCTCGGGGATGCCGTGCCTCCTCAGCCACCCGCCGCAGGCGAAGGAGTAGAAGTCCTTGCAGGGGTCGATGGTGGGGTCGATGTTGCCGGCGATGAACCTGGAGGCCCGGCCGAAGGCCTTCTTCTCCGGGCAGCCCTCCAGGCAGTAGGCGTCCTTCTCCAGGGAGATGTACTTCAGCGCCAGCATGCAGCCCAGGATGACGCACAGGCCGGCGGCGAACACCAGCCCGGACAGGAGGCAGACCTCCCTCTTGCTCCAGCGGGGAAGGCCGGCCCCCCGCGGCTTCTTGGACCCCAGGTGGAGGTCGAAGCCGTTGGACAGGGTGCCGCTCTTGTACTTGCTCAGGTATTTGACCTCCTGAAACTCGTCGTAGTGGGCCGTCAGCGAGTAGGTCTTCTCCGTGCCCCTGACCCCAGCGTCCTTACAGTGGTGAGGCATGGGGGGGGCCTTAGGAAGGCAGCTTCCCCCCTCCCCTTAACCCGGCGTGGATTGACGCTTTATCGCCCCCCAAGTCTAACAGGGCTTTCTGGCGAGTGCCCTCTGAGGGGTGAGGGAGAAGAAAATCCTAGCAGCCAAAGCCCGTGCCAGGTGTAGGCAGGAAGGAAGAGCACAGAAGGCCATCTCTCATGGTTCCCTTTTCCCTCAGATTTCTCCTCCTCTTCTCAGTACTCGGATGAAATTAAGACCTGCAAAAAAAAAAAAATAGACAAGAGAGAGAGAGAGGCATTGAACTGAGGGGGCTGCAGCGCCGATGCCGGTTTGTCACAGGGCTTGTAGAGGATTGGCACAGATGCCAGCAGCGAAGTGGTTACAGGTGGCAGCCTCTCTCCTAGCAAAACGCTGGTTTCCTCTGGCCCCAGTTCCTTCAGCTGTTTACAGTGAGGGAGGCTTGTCAGAATGATTCATCACTGGACAGCGCAGGCTATTTTAACAGGAACATGATTTGTACAAAAATGTACTTATCTGTTTCACTGTCTAATTGCCAATGGAAAAAAAAAAGGACTTCCCAATTGCTTAATCACAGTGGCAGACAAAAATGAGTCTTGTGATCCTACCCCAGGCATTTCGGGTTTGCTTGAGTTCCCCCCCTTGTTCCTAACTCAGGAATAAAAATATAGGGCTTTTTGTGGGGGAGATGGGGTGGTTCATCAAAGCAGTAGTACCCTACCAAAGCAGACCCCTGACACCGATACCAGCGGGTTCTGGTCCGCCTTAGCCTGCAAAAGCAGGGCAAGACCAAAATGCACCGGGATGGGAACCTGAAAGCAGACTCAAAAAAAAATGCACCGGGATGGGAACCTACCCATTGTGCGGTATATAAGAATTGTAAATAAATAAATAAATAAATAAACCTGAAAGCAGACTCAAAAAAATGCACAGGAATGGGAACCTGAAAGCAGACTCCAAAAAAAAAATGCACCGGGATGGGAACCTGAAAGCAGACTCCAAAAAAAAATGCACCGGGATGGGAACCTGAAAGCAGACTCAAAAAAAATGCACAGGAATGGGAACCTGAAAGCAGACTCAAAAAAAATGCACAGGAATGGGAACCTGAAAGCAGACTCAAAAAAAAATGCACAGGAATGGGAACCTGAAAGCAGACTCAAAAAAATGCACAGGAATGGGAACCTGAAAGCAGACTCAAAAAAAATGCACAGGAATGGGAACCTGAAAGCAGACTCAAAAAAATGCACAGGAATGGGAACCTGAAAGCAGACTCAAAAAAAATGCACAGGAATGGGAACCTGAAAGCAGACTCAAAAAAAATGCACCGGGATGGGAACCTGAAAGCAGACTCAAAAAAATGCACAGGAATGGGAACCTGAAAGCAGACTCAAAAAAAATGCACAGGAATGGGAACCTGAAAGCAGACTCAAAAAAAAAATGCACAGGAATGGGAACCTGAAAGCAGACTCAAAAAAAATGCACCGGGATGGGAACCTGAAAGCAGACTCAAAAAAATGCACAGGAATGGGAACCTGAAAGCAGACTCAAAAAAATGCACAGGAATGGGAACCTGAAAGCAGACTCAAAAAAATGCACAGGAATGGGAACCTGAAAGCAGAGTCAAAAAAAATGCACAGGAATGGGAACCTGAAAGCAGACTCAAAAACAATGCACAGGAATGGGAACCTGAAAGCAGACTCAAAAAAATGCACAGGAATGGGAACCTGAAAGCAGAGTCAAAAAAAATGCACAGGAATGGGAACCTGAAAGAATGCACCGGACGCTTCTGCTTGTGACCTTAGAGTGCATTTCAATGTTTTCTATTCTCAGCTCAGAAATTTGCAGCCTTGCCTCGGCGATGCGATCCGCATCAGCCCCCGTGGCCTTTTCTCTAAATACTGGAAACTTTCTTTTTTTGTACGAAAAATCCTTACCCGAGGGAAGGCGCTGCCGTTCCGAGGAGGTCACTGCTGCCCCGGCTCCCTTCCCCCTGGTTCGTCTTTCCCCCGCTGCCTTTCAGCCGTCTCTCGTCCGGCAGTCATCGCCCCCACCTGGGGAAGGTAACTTTTGTTCTGCGGGGAGGCAGCGGCGCCCGCCTCGCACTGCAGGGAGGGCCGGGGGGAGGGAGAGAGAGAGAGAGGCACCGCTTGCGCCGCCAACTTGGGCTCAAAATCCGAGCGGAAGCCTCTGCCCGTCCAAGCGGCGAGAGGAAAGGAGGAGGCGGCCGGAATGGATCGGCAAAGAAATATGGGGATGGGCGGCGATGGCCCCGGGACCCAGCTCTGCGCCGCCGGGCTAGTACAGGGAGGCTGCGGGCTACCGGCTCCCCTCCCCCACACATCCCAAAAAACTTCTGAGTAAGCCAAACCCCCTCCCCCCAGCAGAAGATCTGCCACTAATGAGAGTCCTGAGTGGGAGCAGCTCCCTGCCCGGGAGGAGGCTGTCGTTTGCCTTTTCGGCGAGTGACATTGAAAGCGAGCCCCGGAGGGATCTGCGGCGTCACTCGGTGCCAAGGCAAGGTCGGGGGGAAGAGAGGCGCTGCCCCCTCCCCGCTCAGGCAAACTTTGGGGGCCTCCTCTCCCCCCGGTCGCCCTGCCCGCTCTCCGCTTACCTTTCATGCGGGGCTCGCAGGCGGGCGATGCCCTGGAAATGGGGAAACTTCCCCCGGCGCGCAGGAGGCAGGGAGGGCTGGGGCGGGGGCAGCTCTGCTTACTGCACCTGCAGGAGAGGAGGGGGGGGGGGCGTCTGTGCCGTGAGAGGTGGGGGGAGAAGGGAGGGCTCACTCTGTGAGTGTGTGGGAGAGAGGGAAGAGGAGCAGTACGAGTTCTGAGGGGAGGGGGTGGGGGGAGAGTGCATGGAGTGGCCCCCCCTCCCGTAGTCCCCCCTAAAGCCCGTGCCCAGGAGCCGAGGGCTTCGCCCTGCCTTACCTCCTGCTCCCGGTTCCTGCAATGAGGAAGGGAAAGGCAGCAACACGCGGGAGAGCTGCGGCTTAACCCTTAGCGGCCGGGGCGGCATCGGACTCCCTCCCGGGCTGCTTCTCAGCTCTATACAGCGCCGCCACCCCCCCCCCCTCTTCTTATACCGCTCAGGGACACCTGGGACCGGGGGAGTCTGCCGGTTCTGCAGGAAGAAAGTTAGAAACGGCGGACGCCCCCCTTCCCCGCGCTTCCTCATTTCTCGGGACCCCCAACAAAGCAGTTTCCAAAAAATGTTTGCATCCTGTACACGTTCCTGGTCGAAATCAGTCCCGGCCGTTTCCTGGGTCAGAGCCGTGCACGGATAACAAATAGGGGGGGGGGGGGGGGTTCTCGGACGAGGAGAGAAGCTGCAAACCGACGTGCGCGGCCCGATCTGTCCCTCCCCCACCCTGCTCGGCCTTTCCGTGCTCGCGGGTGCGGGGGGGTCATTTTGTGCGAAGAACCTGCTGCACAAAACCTCCAGGCCCGGAATGTGCATCCCCTCCGATTCAAACCACCCGCCCCGATTCACCTTTTGCACTGAGCCAAAGTCAGGAAGAAGCGGGTGCAGGAAGATTTCCTCAGGCCCCCGTCGTTTGGGGCGCGCTAGACGACTAACCCCATGCAATAAGGAGATTAGCGCTTCCAAAACCTGCACCCAAAGAAACGCGTAGCCAATCTAGCGCTCATCACACCTACTTTCCATGTAGAGGAGGCTATTAGCTAATACTGCTCTCCCCCCCCAACCCCCCTTTTTAACACAACAAAATTAACTCCAGCCCCGGAGATTTCCTTAAGTCAATCCGTGAGTCAAGAGCTCATGAAAAATACAAAAAAAAAGACAGTCCTCTGTGGTTCCTCCATTAGTATTGATGCGATACTTAAATGTTCTGCTTGCAGTCTGGAAAAATAAATGTATATCGACTTGATTAAAAAAAAAAAATCCAGAATGCACAATTTAGACGCCCATAGACAAGGTGCGACCTCAGCAAAATCGGCCAGGATTGGGTTAAAACGGGCGCTCGTATTGAGCACACGTTGAAACTATGGGCGCCCGATGCAGCTGAGCTCTGGGGACACACAAATCTCCCCTAGTGTGGTCCTTTTTTTTTTTTTTTTTTTTACACAGCCCCTCATTTAAATACTGCATGGGGTACCCAGAGGGATGTGGTCACTCAAAATGAGCACCTGCTTTCAACGCGTGTTTTATTGCGTCGGCCCCAGCAAGGAGGTTTGTATGCAGGAAATGTGTCTACCTGCATGGGCGTACGGTTTAGCGTCCTGGCACGGAAATCCCTTGCAAACGACAGCATTAAGCAGAGCTCCCGGATGCAGAAAGGACTGCGTTTGGCCAGCGCACCTTTCTTAGTGCTGGAAACTTAACCCTTGGGTCAGAGTTGGCACAAATAAAGGAAAAAAACAAATGAAAAAAAAAAGTTCAGAATATTCTCCAGGTAAGCAGCGGCAGCCGCTGCCACCCAGATAACTATTGACTTATCCGGGATCTGACACGGTTCCTGGCTGGTTAGCCAGTCGGGGGCCGGAATTTGGATTAGATACGGCGATGCATGCATATGTACATCTCCCAGGAATGGGAGAAAGAGAAAAGGACGAGATGACAAAAGCAATTTGTAGAGAGTGGCAGTACAACTGTGTCAAGCTCGCAAGGTGAAGTGTCAGCTTAACCAGCAGAGCGCTGGTAGGGCTTCAGCGGCACATTCTCGAATATAACTGGAGTGAAATGACAGGGTGACCGGCAGAGCGCTGGTAGGGCTTCAGCGGCACATTCTCGAATATAACTGGAGTGAAATGACAGGGTGACCGGCAGAGCCCTGGTAGGGCTTCAGCGGCACATTCTCGAATATAACCGGAGTGAAATGACAGCAGCAGAGTGCTGGCAGGGTTTCAGCGGCACATTCTCGAATATAACCGGAGTGAAATGACAGCAGCAGAGTGCTGGTAGGGCTTCAGCGGCACATTCTCGAATATAACTGGAGTGAAATGACAGGGTGACCAGCAGAGCGCTGGTAGGGCTTCAGCGGCACATTCTCGAATTTAACTAGAGTGAAATGACAGCAGCAGAGTGCTGGTAGGGCTTCAGCGACACATTCTCGAATATAACTGGAGTGAAATGACAGCAGCAGAGTGCTGGTAGGACTTCAGCGGCACATTCTCGAATATAACCGGAGTGAAATGACAGCAGCAGAGCGCTGGTAGGGCTTCAGCGGCACATTCTCGAATATAACCGGAGTGAAATGACAGCAGCAGAGTGCTGGTAGGGCTTCAGCGACACATTCTCGAATATAACTGGAGTGAAATGACAGGGTGACTGGCAGAGCGCTGGTAGGGCTTCAGTGACACATTCTCGAATATAACCGGAGTGAAATGACAAGGTGACCGGCAGAGCGCTGGTAGGGCTTCAGCGGCACATTTTTGGATAACACTGGGCTGAAGTGGCAGGGTGACCGGCAGAGCACTGGTAGGGCTTCAGCGGCACATTCTCGAATATAACTGGTGAAATGACAGGGTGACCGGCAGAGCGCTGGTAGGGCTTCAGCGGCACATTCTCGAATATAACTGGAGTGAAATGACGGGGTGACCGGCAGAGCGCTGGTAGGGCTTCAGCGGCACATTCTCGAATATAACTGGAGTGAAATGACGGGGTGACCGGCAGAGCGCTGGTAGGGCTTCAGCGGCACATTCTCGAATATAACTGGAGTGAAATGACGGGGTGACCGGCAGAGCGCTGGTAGGGCTTCAGCGACACATTCTCGAATATAACTGGAGTGAAATGACGGGGTGACCGGCAGAGCGCTGGTAGGGCTTCAGCGGCACATTCTCGAATATAACTGGAGTGAAATGACGGGGTGACCGGCAGAGCGCTGGTAGGGCTTCAGCGGCACATTCTCGAATATAACTGGAGTGAAATGACGGGGTGACCGGCAGAGCGCTGGTAGGGCTTCAGCGGCACATTCTCGAATATAACTGGAGTGAAATGACGGGGTGACCGGCGGAGCGCTGGTAGGGCTTCAGTGGTGCCTTTTTGGATAACACTGGACTGAAGTGGCAGGGTGACCGGCAGAGCACTGGTAGGGCTTCAGTTCCTTCTGAGTCAATGCTGGGGTGAAGTGAGAGGGTGACCAGCAGGGGTGGCATGCAGATATCACGTAGCGCTATAGAAATGTTAAGTAATAGTAGTAATAGTAAGATTTGGCCACTCTCCCCAGCTAACTGTAAAAAGACTAAGGAGGGGATGACCAGAGAGGGGGCAGACATAGGAAGGGGCGACTGGGTGAGCCGAATTTGATGGTTCTCTCGTTTTTATAGCTGAGGCTCACGCCTTCTTTCTCCTTTCAGCATGCTGCCCATTTACTGTTCTTTCTCTCAGCGTCCAAGAGAAGGGGACGCACCAGAATTTGGTTCCCTTGGCGTTATTATTCCAGTACACAAATGAATTTCAAAAAAATGCATCAAAACCGAGGCTAATATTAAGCTGCATTGCAGATGAACTGAAAGATAAATAAAGCTGGGTGCTGGCGTTCCAGCGTCTTAATTACAGCAGGATTTCACTCCACTTTCCTCGGTAAATCAGACACGTTTTAGTCTCTCCCTCTTAGAAGGGAAAAGCCTTGAACAAAGCACAGACCACTTTTCCTGAAATTTCCTTTTGCAGAATTTTATTTGAACAATCTGTTAATTTTCATAGATTATTATCAGGCATAACACAGGCAGGTAGTGCTCCTGCATGCACTGCTTAGGCATAACACAGGCAGATAGTGTTCTTGCAGACACTACTCAGGCATACCACAGGCAGATAGTGCTCTTGCAGACACTGCTCAAGCATAACACAGGCAAGTAATGCTCCTAAACATACACTGCTCAGGCATTACATAGGCATGTAGTGCTACTGGATATACTGCTCAGGCATAACACAGGCAGTTTCCCATGAACACTACTCAGGCATAACACAGGCAGGTAGTGCGCCTGCATGCACTGCATAGGCATAACACAGGCAGATAGTGTTCCTGCATGCACTGCGTAGGCATAACACAGGCAGGTAGTATTACTGCATACACTGCTCAGGCATAACACAGGCAGATAGTGCTCTTGCAGACACTGCTCAGGCATAACACAGGCAAGTAATGCTCCTAAAGATACACTGCTCAGGCATTACATAGGCATGTAGTGCTACTGGATATACTGCTCAGGCATAACACAGGCAGTTTCCCATGAACACTACTCAGGCATAACACAGGCAGGTACTACTGCATACACTGCTCAGGCATAAGACAGGCAGGTAGTGTTACTGCATGCATTGCTCAAGCATAACAGGCAGGTTCCCACATACACAGCTCAGGCCTAACACATTCAGTTGCCCATGAACACTGCTCAGGCATAACAGGCAGGTTCCCACGTACATTGCTCAGGCATAACATAGGCAGGTAGTCTTCCTAAATATACACAGCTAAAGCATAACACAGGCACATAGTGCTCCTGCATACACTGCTCAGGCAGGGCCAGCACAACCCACTGTGCAAGCCGTTCACTTGCAACCGGGGCACCACAGTCAGCCCCAAGATGAAGACAATGCGGCTGTCGCCGCCACCACTGGGCCCCACTAGGAAGCCAAGAATAGGAAGAGGCTGCTGCCGCTGCCACAGTTCCCAACCTGCTGCGCGGCTGAGCAAAAGGAACTGAGGACCGCCCGGTGCTCCCAACCTGCCGTGTGGCTGCGAGCAAGGAGCTGCAGGTCTGCCCAGCGGACCCAACCTGCCACGCGGCTAAGAGGAAGGAGCTGCAGGTCTGCCCGGCGGACCCAACCTGCCAAGTAGTCAGAAAAAAAAAAGTCTGCAAAGTGATTTCCAACCTTCCCCGTGGCAAGTGAAGAGGAGGAGGCCCTGTGGCTGCCAGGAGAGTCATTGGTATGTGTGTGAGAGAGGGAGCCAATATGTGTGTGTCTGAGCATGTGTCTGAGTATATGTGTGTGAAAGAGAGCATGCACATATGTGTGTGTGTGAGCAAGGAGCTGCAGGTGTGTGTGAAAGGGAGCATGCACATGTGTGTGTGTGAGCATGTGTTTGCATGTGTCTGAGTATATGTGTGTGAAAGGGAGCATGCACATGTGTGTGTGTGTGTGTGAGCATTGTTTGCATGTGTCTGAGTATATGTGTGTGAAAGGGAGCATGCACGTGTGTGTGTGAGCATGTGTTTGCATGTGTCTGAGTATATGTGTGTGAAAGGGAGCATGCACATGTGTGTGTGTGAGCATGTGTTTGCATGTGTCTGAGTATATGTGTGTGTGTGAGCATGTGTTTGCATGTGTCTGAGTATATGTGTGTGAAAGGGAGTATGCACCTGTGTGTGTGTGTGAGCATGTGTTTGCATGTGTCTGAGTATATGTGTGTGTGTGAGCATGTGTTTGCATGTGTCTGAGTATATGTGTGTGAAAGGGAGTATGCACCTGTGTGTGTGTGTGAGCATGTGTTTGCATGTGTCTGAGTATATGTGTGTGAAAGGGAGCATGCACATGTGTGTGTGTGTGAGCATGTGTTTGCATGTGTCTGAGTATATGTGTGTGAAAGGGAGCATGTGTGTGTGTGTGTGTGTGAGCATGTGTTTGCATGTGTCTGAGTATGTGTGTGTGAAAGGGAGCATGCACATGTGTGTGTGTGAGCATGTGTTTGCATGTGTCTGAGTATATGTGTGTGAAAGGGAGCATGCACATGTGTGTGTGTGTGTGAGCATGTGTTTGCATGTGTCTGAGTATATGTGTGCGAAAGGGAGCATGCACATGTGTGTGTGTGAGCATGTGTTTGCATGTGTCTGAGTATATGTGCATGTGCATCAAATCTATCATCAAGGAATGCTATTTCAAGCTCCAAACCATAAAAAAACTCAGACCACTGCTACACTTTTCTGATTTCCGCACTGTACTCCAGTCTATCATTTTATCTAAGGTAGACTATTGTAATGCACTCTTTCTAGGCATTCCCGCCACCTATACCAAACCCTTACAACTACTACAAAACGCTGCCGCTAGGATACTATCAAATTAAAAAAAAAGAGATCACATCACCCCCACACTTATCGAACTTCATTGGCTCCCTATACACTCCCGAATTCTCTATAAAGCCCTTTCCATCATCCACAAAAGTCTGTTGAACTCTAACCTCAATTGGATTAACCCCCCACTCCTCCCCCGTACCTCGAATAGACCCACACGTACAGCCCTCCAAGGAACCCTACGTGCCCAACCCATCAAATCTTTCAAATTATCATCTACCATAAGCAGAGCTTTCTCTCTCGCTGGCCCCTCCATATGGAACTCCCTGCCTCCCGATATACGCCTGGAAACATACACACCCACTTTCAAGAAAAAACTGAAAACATGGCTCTTCCAGCAAGCTTACCACACATCACCTGCCATTACATAAACCCCCACTGTTTAACTAAAAATTGAGTAACTAAGAATTTGCTACATGACTAGGAATCTATTTCTCGGAATATGTCTCATGCCCATCGATTTTGTACTTTGACTCGGCTACTTATGTAATTAGCTTTTGTAAATAGTTGTGATTTTACTGATTTTGCTGTATCTATTTATTGATATCACGGACGCTCGCGGCATAGTCAGCTCTATACCCTATCCCACTTTTAACCACCTTGTTCTCAGTTACATGTAAGGGCCCTGCCCAAAAGTTAACCTGTTTTTTCAATGTTATATGTAAGGGTTCTGCCCATTTGTTCCTTTTTAACTGTAAACCGATGCGATGTGTAAACGGTCATCGGTATAAAAGAAACTTTAAATAAATAAAATAAATAAATAAATGTGTGTGAAAGGGAGCATGTGTGTGTGTGAGCATGTGTTTGCATGTGTCTGAGTATATGTGTGTGAAAGGGAGCATGCACGTGTGTGTGAGCATGTGTTTGCATGTGTCTGAGTATATGTGTGAAAGGGAGCATGCACATGTGTGTGTGTGAGCATGTGTTTGCATGTGTCTGAGTATATGTGTGTGAAAGGGAGCATGCACGTGTGTGTGTGAGCATGTGTTTGCATGTGTCTGAGTATATGTGTGTGAAAGGGAGCATGCACATGTGTGTGCATGTGTTTGCATATGTCTGAGTATATGTGTGTGAAAGGGAGCATGCACATGTGTGTGTGTGTGTGTGTGTGTGTGTCTGAGCATGTGTTTCTGAAAGACAGCATTGAGACCGGTGAAGAGACCAAGCTCTAGGGTTGATGGAGTAAGAGGTCTAAATGGTTCTTTTTGAGCAATAAATTCTGCAGTTTATATTAGGAAAGGTTGTGGTATCCAAGCATAAGTGGGTTCTCTGAATGGGTGGGAGTAGTCCAGGCTTGCCACTTCTCTCTGTGTGTGTATCTAAGCATGTGTGTGTGTGTGTGTGAGTGTATCAGCATGCATGGGGTGTGTGAGAGAGAGGATGTATGTGTATGTGTCTGAACATGTAGGTGTGAGAGAGAAAGGGTGTGTGTATATGTGAAAGGGAGCATGTGCATGAGAGAGAACATATGTTTGTATGTTTGAGTGTGTGTATGTATAGATATATATCTATATCTATGAGAGACGGAAGCGAAAGCTTGTACATCCCTCTCGCACTAATTTACGACAATCCCAGGGTGACTGGAAATAAAAACATTTCCAGGTATGGAAAGCATGAATTCTTATCCTTATTAGTTATTAGTTTTAATTTTTGGATATTATTTGATGTCTGCTATTTTGAAATATTTTATTGGTATTTGGGCAATTTTAAACATTGTTTGAGTTTGTAATTATTGGATCTTCCATTCATCAGCCGTTTTGAAAAATTATTTTTATGAGTTTGTTTATACTTTTATGATTAATGTATTTATTATATTTCTTGATTTTATTGTTTAATGGTTGAGGATTAGTGATGGTTCTGTTTTTCCATTGTTGCACTGCATACAGAGTCTGGCTTGTGGTTTCCAATTCAGTTTTTTCCTGCGCTTCTATTTATAATTTATGGTTTCTTTTTTTCTGTATTTGGGGAGGGTCTGCATGTGTGACTGAGGAGAGGTATTCCGCTAGCATTTAGGGATCTACAGCAGCTTGGTTTGTTCTGTTTTCCTAATAGGAGGTGTATTGGTGTTTTAGGGCCTGGTGTAATATTTGCAGTGCTGCCTTCTCATTGATGGGGTTCCTTTTTTTTAAGTGCTGGCCGTTAGTGCTGTTTTGGTATGGGAGGTTTATTATATTTTCATTGTAATTTACTCATTGCTTTCTGAGAGTCAAGCCCACATCCAGCATGTGTTACAGTAGTCCTAATGCCATATGGGTTCTAAGTGTCTTCTTTTGTAGGGTTTTCTGGTGGGCACCAGAGCAGTGCATGTAAATATAATATACATGTTGTGATATTTGTTTTATCTCAGTACTTTGAATATTCATTTTCATGTAAAATCTGTTGTTATGAATGCATATTTTTAACTGTGTGGAGAGAGGGTGGGGGTGGGATGCAAGGGTATACGGTTCACCTAGGGCATCTAACACTCTTACACTGGCCATGGTTTCCAGGGGAGGGGGTGAAGACCCGGAGGTGGGGGAGGGGGGGGGTGTGTGACAGTTTTTAAAGTTTAGGCTGCTGGAAGGAGCTGGGCCCAAGACAGAAACGAAATGAAAATGCAGTTCACACAGGGTAGCAAAAAGGCCTAGCACCGGCCCTGTGCTCAGGTATAACACAGACACAGCTCAGGCGTAGCACAGGCAAGTGGTGCTCCTGCAATCACCGTTCATGCATAAAGCAGGCAGGCAGGCAGGGTTCTCACATAGACTCCTAAAGAAGCCCACAGTCCTTTTGCTAGATCTGGATTCCTCCCAGTGGAGGAGACATTGTGGTCGTCGGAGCAGTGAGTGGCTATGGCACGTCCCTCTAGGAGCTGCTATAGTGGAGTAGCCCAGGGTTTGGAGCCTAGAGAGAGATCTCTGCAGGGCTATGGGGAAGGGTGGGGGGAAGCTTGTCTTCTGCCCCCAGCGTCTTCAGAGCCGGCAAGGCAGAAAAACGCCCGGAGTGGTGCTTTTGATACTTTAAGTAGCCACTGCTGAGGGATCCATTTGTGATGTGGGGGGAGGATCCCCCGCTCTCTGCCAGCAAACCTCTTATCCTGGGGTACAGGAGACTCTGATCTTAAGTGCGTGATTGTGCAGGTGCAGATGTGCCCAGGAGGAGGAGGCATGAGTGCCATCTGCACAGGCAGGGAGCCGCCCAGCTGGTGCTCTGAGCCACCGAGGCAGGCGTGCGAAGGAATCCAGTAGAGGGGAAAAGCGTGCGGGAGGAATCGGAAATCCGTCACCAAAACCAGTTCCTTGGCAGCCAGGGAACCCAGCATCTGTCCAGAGGAGCCTGAGCCCCCAGAAAAAAGGAGCGAGGGCATCCTGGAAGAGTGCATCAGCAAGGAGGGGCAAAGCCCTTGCAAAAATCTCAGTTCTTGTTGCAGCTTTCTAACTCTGAAAACTATTTTAGTAAAGGCTTTTTATTTTGGAATATAAAGACCTTGGGTCAATTACACGCATTTCAATGCCTTGGGTCGTGAAGGAAATCCTTTCCCTTGTTGGAGGATCCATGCCATTGTCAGGACTAAGTCCTACTATTGAGTGTGCTTCCCTAGCTTAAAGGTATATTTAGAAGAGGAGCTAACACGCATTTAATGCCGGCAGGTATGGCTCCTGTGTACTCACCTCTGCTTGTGGAGCTTTCAGACCACAGCTGGATAAATTGCTGCTGCTGATGTGCAAATCTTTGTGCAATCCATAGCAATCTGAGAAAGGCTCTTCTCTCTGGCCGAGGTATTTTGTGTCCCAGGCAGACACGACACAGATGGCTGCTCTTCTCCCAGTCATGACTCCCAGATGTTGGCAGTTGTTGACGGCCTTCTCCTCCTCTCACTTCCATTTTCGACGTCGCTTGTATACAGATGTATTTTAGTCTTTATTAGCTTTTAATCATTAACATGAATAAAGCAAAAGGAAAAAAAACATAACATTTTTCAGGCAAAAAACTTAGAAACCTATCATTTTAGTAACTCATTTCAAGTCCTTGTTAAGGAAGACTAAGGAAAGAAAAGTAATATCTAGGGAATCCCGAAAGAACTAATTAAAAGGACACATCCTCCCAAAAAAACCCATCTCCAGCTAATTTCCAGCAGGCGTCTTATCTGTAAGAGGCTGTTCCAAGTGACTTGGGTCCAAGAACACAAATTTATTACCCGGAGACCGAACTAAGCACTTGCAGGGAAATTTTAAAGATAAGGAAACTCCCAGGTCGAGAACTTGGCTGCTTTAGATTAAGAAAATGTTTCCGTCTTGCCTGGGTTGCCTTGGCATCATCAGGGAAAATTATGTACCCTCTGACCACAAAAAAAAAACCCTCCCGCTTTATATTTAAAAAAAAATTGCCTCCTAACTAACTCCTTATCGACTTCCAGTACAAATGAAACCGTAAGGGTTGCCCCAGTGGTAATAATATTCTCTCGTTAAGGACCGCAAGAAGTCTGATAATTCTGTACTACTGGCCCATTCCTCCCTCTTCCTCATCAGAAACTCCTTTTTAGATCAGGAACATAAGTAACATTCAGATAAAGACATTTCCTTATCCTGAACAGTCTGCAGTATCTCCACAGTAAGATTTTTAAACAACTCAATAGGGGACAACAATCTGACTTTAGGATCGCAAGTTCTTTGATTTAATTTTCAAAGGACTGCAATTTATTATGGAAAAATGACTGATCTTTAATAGTAGTTACTTGAGTAGCTTGTAGAGCACCAGATTGGTCCATCCCCTGAAAATGCTGTTCAAATTCTTGCAATTTAGATGAAGCACCTGATGAAAACTCACGCAGGTGGGATGTAGTCCGCACCAGGGTATTCTTGGTCCGTGTTGCCACACACCAAATGTTCCATAGAGAAATGTTAGTCAGTTCAGCAGAGGCATCTCCTACCTCCACCTCGTCTAGGGCCTGGGGTGGAGACACAGCAACTGGATACGAGCAAACCGCACCAGCGAGTGTAAACTTGATGTCTGGAGCCCACAGAAACCTGCTGCAGATGAAAACTGTAACGGGGCAGCGAGCTGGAGTCAGGGAGCACCCCTGAAAGAAACAGTGTGGGACTGTAGGGCTGGTCTTGGTCTGGTCTGTCTAACCAACCCCCTCCCCTGTAGTTTGAGCCCTTGGGGTCATGGGGGGCCGGTAGGAGTTGTCTCCAGCATTGCATCATAATGCAGACAAGGACTGGGAGCTTCTGTGCACCCTGGGAGCTGGGGTCAGGCACTGGCTGGAAGCGGAGGTCAGGCAAGGCTGGATAAAGGTACAGACTGAGAGCTGGATACAGAGCATAAACTGGAGCTGGACACAGAGTATAGACTGGTACTGAATATAGAGCACAGACTGGGGGCTGGATAGAGAGCACAGACTCAGGGCTGGAATTAGGGACTGGCTGAGAACTGGAACCAGGTGGGCAGGCAGGGTGCTGGATACAGACAGTGACAAGAGCAAGGACTGGGAAACGGTCAAGGAACTGGACCGGGCTGCGCAAGTCAGAACAAGGACTGCACAAGGATAGGGCTTAGACAAGGACTGGACAGGACAGACAGCAATAAACAGGGAAGCCCAACAGGGCATAAGGCTGGCTAGGAAAACTTAGCAGGCCCGGATGCCATAATGTATGGTAGAGAGGCCCAGGAGGCTACAGAGTAAGACGAGGAGGCCTGTGAGGCCACAGAGCAAGGCAAGGAGGTACAGGAGGCCGCAAGGCGAGGCAAGAGGCCAAGATAGGCCACAAGGTGAGGCAGGAGGCCTGGGTAGGCCACAAATCAAGGCAAAAGGCCCAGATAGGCCACAAGGCAAGGTAGGCTAACCAACAAAGAGTGGCCAGGTCAGAGAGCCAAGGCACTGAGGTATTAAGCAGGTTGGGTTAAGAAGGGTTGTTGCTGAGATGTGTTGTGTCCAGTGAGGAGTGTGAAGATGCTTCTCTCACTATTCTTGATGTTCAACGTTTTGCAACTAGGAAAGAGGAGTCCCGCTGGAAATTACACCGAGCTTCTTTAGTGAAAGGTGTGGGCTGGATTCGCTCTGATGGGTGAAACTGTGACAAAAACTCAGACCACCTGAGGAGGAGATGGTGCCCGTTGAGTGGGGCTTAAAGAAATTTCAGCCCCATCATCACTCAAGTCGATAGGAGGGGGCAGATGGGCAATGCCCATGAGCATTCATTGTGCCACTAGTCGGGGCAGATATTGGAGGTAAATTAATAGATTTTACTTTCCTCTTCCTTCCCACTAATACAAAATAAGAAACCAATAAAGAAAAAACTGAAATAAGGGCGAGCCCCTTTGACGCACGGCTTCAGTTGCCTGTCACAGTCCCATCATTGAAAGAGGGGCTCAGAGGGCACCGGGTGATTACATCGGCACCGCTGGGGGAAGAGGAAAGAACGAAGGAAATCCCTGACGCCTGCCCGTAAACTTCAGCATATCCACAATGAATATGCATGAGGTAGATTTGCATGCAATGGAGGCAGGGCAAGCAAATCCACCTCATGCATATTCATTGCGGATATCCTGAAAACCTGGCCTGTTTGTGGCTCTCGAGGCCCGGAGTTGGCCTCATTACTTTTTATATATAGTTTCCCATACTTTTTAGCTAATGGAAGTCTATTAACGCTCTGCCTTTCTGATAGGAGCACGTGTTAACGACCTTTGTTGTCAGATTTTATTTTGTTTTTCTTGGGAATTTATCAGTGTTTATTACAACAAGAGCAAAAATGGGAGAATTCGGTGTTGGGGGGGAAAAGACTCATCATTTTCCTGGGTAAATATAAATTGGGGTTTTTTTTTTTAAATAAACACTGATAAATTCCCAGGAGAAATAAAATAAATACTGAAAACCAAGGCCCCTAGTTCTATTCATCTGCCACTGTCTTTCATCTCTTTCTGTGTTCAGGGTTTTCTTTTCGGGGCTGTCTATTTCTTGCTCTTTGCAGAGGACTCTGGAGGTTCAGGAGTGCTCCAGGCTACAATTCCCCACCTCCACGCTCTTCGTGTTACGGTGCCACGTGCATGGCGGGGTGGCTGCAAGGTACACCAGTCTTCCTCAACCGTTTCATCTTTCTCTTCGCCCAACAGAACAGATAAAACAGAAAGATGTACAATAAGACTTGGAGACTAAACCTTGGTGCCACTAATGCAGCCTTTCAAGCAGACCACGCCCAGCAGAAGCATTTTCCGGCAGGATCTCTGGCCCTGCAAAAAAAAACCCAAACAATGCAGTGCAGCGCTGCAGACCACAGGAGCCTCAACAAACTACTCTCGAAGGAGACAGGAGAAGCTTGGAGCCGGAGGAGCGCTGTCGCAATGGGGGATGGATGAAAGAGAGAGATCCTGGTCGGGAGAGAAGGGGACCTGCTAGGCAGAAGAGGGAGGTAGAGACAGGGATACTGCTGACTGGGAGGATCTACTTGTTTTATTGTCCTGGCTTCTGTCCACCAAAATAAACTCCGATATATTCCTAGAAATCTAATGACTCGCATTTTTCTATTGATTTTTCTCCTGGTTTTCTTCTTGTCATAATAAACCCTGATAAATATCCGGAGCGGAAAAAAAACCCCCAAGGTCCCTATGGATGTGTCAATATTTTAAATGTGCTCCGGAAATCAGTAGCACCTGTGATGGGGGACGACATCTGCATAAAGAGATGGGGAAGTTTTAGAGGTTGCGTGGTCCAGTGAGGAGTTTGATGAGAAAATTATACTCTTCACTGTAAGATTCATAGCAAAGTTATGGATTAATTAATGGAGGACTCGGTTACAGTAAAACACCGAGCGCAGGAAGAAAGAGACTCTTCTGCAGCACGAACCCAATAAACTGCTGAAAGGTGAATTCTGAAAGCCCGACGCGTGCATTCATTAGGGGGATGCTTGAACAGGTTGGGCTTGCGTGCGCCGAGCAGTTTTTAAAAGCTGCGAGCTCCAGGCGCATCTGTTACAGTAAGGTTTTATTGCATTTTGTGAAGGAGAGAGAGAGAGAGAGAGACACTAGCTGTAATGTCCTCTCCCTAGATAGGTATTTGTATCCCTATAGGTGGCCCACCTAGTAACTCAAGGTGAGGTTTAGGTATTAGTGTAAGGGGTTAGGGGCCACTTTGACATTCAACGTGAGACGTACGAACAGAACAGTGGTCTTTTGTGAAGATTTGATGACCTACAGAGTGAGGAAACTCACCCAAAGATGAGATTTGTGCAATGTTCTCTCCACCTAGCTAGATGTTACCCAGGTAGAGAGTCCAAGGATTGGATTGCCTCTGGTCTAAGCTGCTCTGCTGCTTCCCAGCTGCCGCAGGAAGCTCTCTCTGCCCTTCGGGGTATTTCTTCACTAACCTGGGTACCCGCTCCTCGGGGGCCCTTCTGCTTTATTTCAGGTACCTATCTTGGGAAACTGGGTACTCGCTCCTCCAGGGCCTGCTCTCCCTAATCTGGTGCCTGCCACTGAACAACTTCTGCCTGCCAGGATCTTCCACTATACAGCTTTCTGCTTCAGTGAGTACTAACCCTTTCAGTCTGTCTCACCTTCAGCTTCAGCGCTCTGTGTTTACATCTGGGACCTGTCCCTGCTACGCCGCGCTGCCTATCATCAGCTCGAGTGCGAGACGGGTCTCCTCTGCTGAGGACCCCTGGACTACTTCTGCTGGGTTACCTTCACTGCTGCCTGCTCCCCGGGCAGTACCATCGAGCTGTACAATAAATACAACTTCTCTGTGTCTGCGTGCCTAGAGTCCGGCCTAGTACTGCGGCTCCTCACGGGGCTCCTCCCCATGGGAGTGGCCATCACCGCAGTACCCAAGAATCCACTCCCTCATAACCATAATACCCCCCCATCGCTTAGCTTTCCATGTTCCCCACTCGCTCAGCTTCCTTTCCTTTCCTTTCCCTCCCCTCCCCTTCTTTCTTACTGAGAAGGGAGGGGAGGAAAAGGGAACTGAGCTAAATAAGTGGAAGGGAAGGGGGAGCGTTGTGAATAAGGAGAGATGTGAGTCAGAGGGAAAAGAAGGAAAGGGAATGGAAGAGGAGTGACTGAGAGGAGGGTAGTAATTGAAAGGAAGGAGGAGTGAATGAGAGGGAAAGTAGTGAGAGGAAAGAAAAGGTAGTGAATGTTGGGGGGAGGGAAGGGGTGAGAGGGGAGGGAAGGAATTGAAGGGAAGGAGGAGGAATGAATGAGGGGGAAAGTAGTGAGAGAACTTGTAGTGTAGTAGTGAGAGAGTATTCGTGTTGCTGAATACTGTCGATGCTCCCCATGGTTGCATGCCAGGGTTACGCCTCAATCATAGGCAACCTGGATTCGCTGCACCAACTCTGTTTGAATGAGTATTTTCACGCTCCCAGAGTCCACTAATGCTTGGGTTGGATCACCATCTAGCTCCACCGAAATCACAAAAGCAGAAACTCCCTGGCTGGAGACATCCACGAAATTACAAAAATGTGGGGTCTCAGCATTAATGTCCATTGGTTAAGTCTCCCTTGCGGGGACAATCTCTGGCAAAATGGCCCCTTTCTCCACAGCAGAAGCATGGTGGTCCGACTAGGGTATGCAAGTGAAGTAAAAAATCTGGACGGGCCTGAATCACTGATGGTCAAAACCTCTGAGTCTTTATGGCTCTGCCGTCCTCTATCCAGATCGAGGGGCTTCTTCCGGAATCGTGGTAACTCGCGCATGGTCTGGGCCTGGTAATAGGCCTCTGCCACTTCCAGGGCCTTTTCAACTGTAAGGCTTGGGTGTTAGCAAACCCCTTGCCGCATGGACCGTTCGAGGCTGTCCAGGAACTCTTCCAACAGAACTGCCTTGGCTGCCTCCACCCCGGTTTTCCCTTCCAGTTCCAGGCAACATCTTTAAGCCCATGGAATAAGTTCCTGGGATTTTCTCCAGCCTGCAGAACTCCCCACCGAAATCGCTGGCGGTTGGCTTCTGGGGCGAGTCTCGCTCTCTCTTGAGAATGGCTGCTTTTGCTGCCTGGTAAGTGGCCTTCCCTTCCAGATTAGCTGTTTGGAAGGCATCTTGACTACTCCCGGTGAGTAGATTCCCCACATGTCCTCTGACCAGCCTGTTAGTTGTGCTGTACATTCAAAGTTTTTCAAGAAGCCATTGAGGTCTTTTCCGGGGGTTATCTTAAATAGTGTCAGTGACACAGGAGGTGGACTGATGACAGCCATTTGCACAACTTGGGCCATCTGTGTTAGTATCATTTGCTGCTGCTGCACCTCCTGCTCTTGTAATGCCTCCTACTGATCAATTTGTGTTTGCAGGATATTTTGTAATTGTTGCTGCCTTGCAGCAAGAACCTGGATTATCTGCTCCATTTTCCCTGCTTACTGAGCTGCTTCCAACTCTCTGGGGATAGGAGAGTAGGGCAAAACATTCTGCTGGCCTGTCCAGCCCTTACTTACTGCTTGACCCCTGACCATACAGATGGGGATAGCCCCCCTTGGTCTGTTGTGCAGTAGCTTGATGAATATAACTGGGAGGCCCCAGAAAAAAAATGAAAAAAAAAATCTGCAGGGATTGTTTGTTGTTGTTGTGGCTGTGGGCTCTTGACTGTGCTTCCTGCTTAGGCAAGAAATCCCACTTCCTCCACCATATGTGGTAACTCGAGTGGTAGTGGCTTGGAAACAGCCAGAGGAAAAAGGAGGCAGACTCTGGTCATTCCTTCAGTTTATTTACAGTGAAAACAAAGCTCAGTGCAAAGCAAAACTAACAAATTAGGTGGCTAACCTTGAAGTTCAGGTATCTCACAAATGCTGGGTATAATACATAACAGATCTTAGAATATTCCTGGTTCCTGCCTGTTCCCTGTGGCCTCTCTAACCCTTCTGGGCCCTGCCTGCCAACTTATGTGGGCTGAAGGGATCCTCCCTGGGCCCAGAATCGCTTCTGGGGCTTGATCCTTAAGGAAGACCCAGCTAGATCTCTGTGGCCAGTCCCTTAAGGTAGTATGAGGGTGTTTACAATATACTCCCTCACACCTAGGTTTAAGCACAGGCAATATAGGCAATTGCCTAGGGTGCCAAATTTCGAAGGCGCCAAATATCCAGGCCCAAAAAATGCAGCTGTGCAAAGGAGAACTCTGCTCCAGCAATCCACGTCAAAGGGGCACTGCTATGGCACTCTGGGACCTTTAGCGGTGGCGGAGAGAAAGGGATTCTCTCATTTTCCAATCTCTCCCTCCCCACCACATTTGAACTCTACCTATGGGGCACAAAACCCTTAAATCCAGCTCTGCAAGTGTGTGCTTTATTCCTTATTTTCACTGGCAGGGTTACTGACCCATAAATCTTTGTTTATTCCCCTCATGTTATTTGTAAACCGATCTGATATGAATTTCTTTCATGAAGGTCGGTATATAAAAATGTTAAATAAATAAAATAAAATAAATAAATCGGAGATTTGCAAGCACATTCATGGAACCAGACAGAAGATGGTAACTGGTATTTGTGGTCTGCCTCTGTGACGTGGAGTGCTGGATTGTCTTGGCCTGTATATTTTGGGTAATTAATTTAAACTCGACAGTTCTATTATTCGTGAAGATGGGTGATTGTACCTTCATTTAACTTGTTTCGCTAAAAATGTACATTGTTTATTATTTGAGTCGTACGAAACAAGTGAAAGCATTTGCTTTGATGCTTTCCGTTAATGATATCAATACTGCAGGGACCGATTAACAGTAATAAAACACATAATCTGAAAAATCAGGTGGCATGGCTTCTTCAGTCAAACCTCGCCGTGTGGCCTAAATTCGGCTGGGCCGGGGGGAATCGTCAGCATTCCCTCTGCAGGCGCTGTTCTCATTTTCTCTCACGGGGGAAAGCTGGGCATTTTGGGGCGAGGGGTGTCACGGATTCACAGCAAACGCATGAAAAATAAGAAAAGAAACAATACAGTAAGACGAGCGTTGTTATCCAGTCTGACAGCTGAGCCTGATACGTTATTGTAAATCAAAATTTCATTACCTGTTAACTACCATCTAACTATGACATGATAAAGTGATCGCTTCTCACTCAGCTCATGAGAACAGGATTTAGCATCTCTCCAGCAACTCTTTCCTTTGTATTATTTATATACGAGGACCGGCGTTTTCGGTGCTTATTTTACGTTCTCAGGGAATTTCTCAGTGTTTATTACAGCCAACTGATAACAGAAAATCAGTGGGAAAAAAAATGAGCTGTTCCTCCAATGATGCTTCTCCCCTTTTTTTGTTTTTTGTTTTTTTTATAATAAATACTAATGAACTCCTGGGAAAAAAAAATTAAAGCTGAAAACAAAGGTCCCTGATTATGTAAGGATTGGAGGCTCTTTCCTCTTGAAAGCCGCCCGGCCTCAGGACAGCAGGAACACCACCAGATCCAGATGCCGTGCCGCTGCGACCAGCCTCTCCCGTAGGTGCGCTTGCACATGCGTATAACATGCGCTCAACGGCAGGAGGACCCCAGAGTGGCGCCTCCAGATGACATCATCAGCCCAGGCCCCACAGCAGTTCCTCACCTCAGCAACAGGTCTTCTGGTGTGCTTCGCTCGTCGGTGCGTGTCGCCTCGTTCCTGAGTCCCTGCCATGCCCTGCTCAGTCCTGTTCCTAGCCTTGCCGTTCCTCAGTCTTGTATTCTCCTGTCCTGTCTTGTCTCTCCCTCCCTCGGCCCTACTTCTTGGATTCTGACCTCGCCTCTGGACTTTGACCATTCCTGTCTGCTGCCTGCCCTGACCATTGCCCCGGCTTTGGATTCTCGCTCTTGCCACCGCCCTCGGGACCTACCTAAGACCTGCTGGCTGTCAGAGCCCAAGGGCTCAACCTGTGGGGAAGGCGGCTGGTATAGGTGAAGCTCCAGCCAGTCCTGACACAGGGTGCGTCCGCCAGCTGATAGGGGTGGGCCTAGCGGGTTCGCCTGTTAAGCTGCACCAATTACCCCTCGGCACCAAGGGTCCACCATTACCAGATTTGTTGTTGGCGTTACAGATAATATATATATAAAGCTTTTCCCACAATCACAAACAGGCCAATACAGCAAAATCGCGGGACAGTGGGCGAGCGCCAGCTATCCCGGCGCGGGCACAGGCCACTCTCCTGTGCGCGCGATTCAGTAACTTAATTTATTTAAATTAGGGCCTGCGGTAAAAGGAGGCGCCAGGACACTTGCGCGTCCCTAGCGCCTCTTTTTCGGACAGGAGCGGCGGCTGTCAGATGGGTTTGACAGCCGACGTTCAATTTTGCTGGCGTTGGTTCTCGAGCCCGCTGACAGCCACGGGTTTGGAAACCGGACGCCGGCAAAATTGAGCATCTGGTTTTCAACCTGTGAGCCGCGGGCTGATTTCAATTTTTTTTTTTAACTTTTTTTTAACTTTCGGGACCTCCGACTTAATATCGCCATGATATTAAGTCGGAGGGTGCACAGAAACGCAGTTTTTACTGCTTTTCTATGCACTTCCCCGGCGCCGGCAGAAATTAACGCCTATGGCTTGGCTGCACATTTTACTTACTGTATTGCGCGGGAATACCTAATAGGGCCATCAACATGCATTTGCATGTTGATGGCCCTATTAGCCTTGGGGGGGTTGGACATGCGTTTTTGACGCGCTATTACCCCTTACTGGATAAGGGGTAAAGCTAGCATGTCGAAAACGCGTGTCCAAATGCCTATTTGGGAGATGAATGTAAACAGAGAAAACAGATTTTACTGATGGTTACCCAATAGACAACATTTTAAAACATGTAAGTAAAAAGGAAACCAAATCTTCTTTGGGTGCTATAAAAGAAATAAAAACATAAGACTTATTCCTTCTACCTCCCAAAGCTGTATACACCACTGCATGTCGGGAGGAGCTTCCCCTATTATACATAACCTGAAAGCAAACAAGACATAGCACAGTTTACATCCAGACACTGTACTAGAGCACACAGCCCAGTGACCAGGATTTTGCATAACCTGCAAAGAAATACGAAGAAGTCTCAATCCTTGTTCATTATTAAACATAAAATGGGAACCAGGCTTCTAACACTAAACATTCAAAAAGGAGTCAGAGTGGCTTTTAAACTACATCATGGGGGGGGAAAACCGATAGCTGCTGAGGAGTGCATGCTTCAGAGTGAGGGATCTCCTAAAAATACTGTCAAAACAGAGTATGCCGACAAGAGAGACTGAGATAATGGCTGAGGTAGCTCAGGTGGATTTAAACACAGAGCAGACAAGTACAAACGATTCCAAACTCCCTGTATCCGCTGCTAAAAATAAGCAGGTCGTCAACAGAAATAAAAATCATACTATCAATCTTCTGTGTGCAATGCAAGGTCTAAAAAGATAATACTGGAGAGATTTATTTATTTAAAATTTTTTGTATACCGACATTCGTTAAGCAAACATCACATTGGTTTCCATGTAACATAAAACTGGCCAACAGGGCTTTACAATGAAACTGATAAGGGAACTGGGAGGTGGGAGGAGGGGGGAGACAAAATGGAAAATACTGTACAATTATATAAGCATAATAACATGGTTAGATATAAGCACTAAAATTATATACAAGTATTATATACACGTAAATTATTTACAATAAAAGTTCTGGGTTTGAGGGGAGAGGAGGGGTTTGGAAAGAATGAGTAACAAGCAGGGGGGGTTCATGTGTAGGCTCGTGCGAAAAGCCAAGTCTTGAGATTTTGTCTAAATGTTTTGGGGCAAGTCTCATGGCGTAGATGGGTGGGGATAGAGTTCCATAGGGAGGGTCCAGCTAGGGAAAGCGCACGTTGTTTGGTGGTTGTAAGGTGGTAAAGTTTGGGAGATGGAGTGTGAATATTTGCTGTGTAGGGTGTTCTGGTGGGTCTGGAGGGGAGATAGAAAGCATGGCACTAAATAGAGATATAGATGCAGCAGGAGGCAAAAAGGATAACTCCAAGGCACAAACAATATCGGACAGATCAAATTGGGGGAGAGTGGCATTATATGTTAAAGATGGAATAGAGTCGAGCACGATCCAACTGAAGAAAATAGGAAAAAGCATAAGCATTGTCAAGTTAAGTGTAAAACATTCATAAGGCAGGCTAAGAGAGAAATTGAAAGGAAGTTAGCTGTGAAGGCAAAAATTCATAATAAAAACTTTTTTTTAAATATATCTGAAGCAAGAAACCTGTGAGGGAGTTGGTTGCACCGTTCGACAACCAAGAAGGTTATTAGGGAAAATAAGGCCATTACAAAAAGACCAAGGGGGTCGATTTTAAGACCTACCTGCGTGCGTTCGTCCAAGTGCGCATGGTTTCTGGCGTCGCCACGTGCATGTTATAAAATATGATATCCATGCGCGCACATGTGCAGGTGGGTGTCCTCTAACGGTTCCGGAGATGGTTTTCAAGGGTGAGGAGTCAGATGAAGTGAACCAAATCACTGTGATCCTGGAAGATGTAGTAGGCCAGATTGACAAACTAAAGAGGAGAAAATCACCGGGACTGGATGGTATGCATCCTAGGGTACTGAAGGAACTAAAAAATGAAATTTCAGATCTATTAATTAAAATTTGTAACCTATAATTAAAATCATTCATTGTACCTGAAGACTGGAGGATGGCCAGTGTAACCCCAATATTTAAAAAGGGCTCCAGGGGCGATCCTGATAACTATAGACCAGTGAGCATGACTTCAGTGTCAGGAAAAATAGTGGAAAGTGTTCTAAGCATCAGAATCACAGAACATATAGAAAGACATGGTTTAATGGAACACAGTCATCATGGACCTCACAAATCTGCTTCATTTTTTGAAGGGGTTAATAAACATGTGGATAAAGGTGAATGAGTAGATATAGTGTATTTGGATTTTCAGAAGGCATTTGAGAAAGTCCTTCATGAGAGGCTACTAAGAAAACCAAAAAGTCATGGGATAGGTGGTGATGTCCTTTCATGAATTGCAAACTGGTTAAAAGACAGGAAACAGAGAGTAGGATTAAATGGTCAATTTTCTCAGTGGAAAAGGGTAAACAAACAGTGGAGTGCCTCAGGGATCTGTACTTGGACCAGTGCTTTTCAATATATTTATAAATGATCTAGAAAGGAATACGACGAGTGAGGTAATCAAATTTGCAGATAATACAAAATTATTCAAAGTAGTTAAATCACAAGTGGATTGTGATAAATTGCAGGAGGACCTTGCAAGATTGGAATACTGGGCATCCAAATGGCAGATGAAATTTAATGTAGACAAGTGTAAGGTGTTGCATATAGGGAAAAATAACCCTTGCTGTAGTTACACGATGTTAGGTTCCATATTAGGAGCTACCACCCAGGTGTCATAGTAGATAATACTTTGAAATCGTCGGCTCAGTGTGCTGCGGCAGTCAAAAAAGCAAACAGAATGTTAGGAATTATTAGGAAGGGAATGGGGAATAAAACGGAAAATGTCATAATGCCTCTGTATCGCTCCATGGTGAGACCGCACCTTGAATACTGTGTACAGATATAGTTGCGATGGAGAAGGTACAGAGAAGGGCAACCAAAATGATAAAGAGGATGGAACAGCTCCCCTATGAGGAAAGACTAAAGAGGTTAGGGCTGTTCAGCTTGGAGAAGAGACGGCTCAGGGAGGATAAGATAGAGGTCTTTAAGATCATGAGAGGTCTAGAAAAGATAAATGTGAATTGGTTATTGCTTAAAGATCTTCACTGACTGCCAATATTCTACAGAATACAATACAAGACTCTCTAATTCATAAAGCGTTATATAATAATAAGACTGACTGGATGAATTCAACAATTCTTTTTCAAATCTCAAGAAGATCTTTGTGCTCCACAAATACTGGACTCCTTGAAAATCCATCTTCTAAATTATTCCGTCTCACTTCAACAAGACAACGTGCTTTTTCAATACCTGGCCCAACTTTATGGAACTCTCTCCCAACAGAATTAAGACTTGTATCTTCTTTACAAACTTTAAAAAAAGAATTAAAAACTTTGCTCTTCCTAAAAGCTTTTCCAACATGTTAACAAGAGTTATCTCTTTAATTTGATTGTTTTTTTTCTCTTTCTATATTTATTAATTTTCTTTCTTATCCTGTACAATGCTTTTGCTTCTACTTTTCACATTGTATTTTCTAGTTATTATGTGTGAACCGATGTGATGACTATTGTTGAATGTCGGTATACAAATAAAATAAATAAATATTTACGCTTTTGGATAATAGGACTAGGGGGCACTCCATGAAGTTAGCAATTAGCACATTTAAAACTAATCAGAGAAAATTATTTTTCACTCAACGCACAATTAAGCTCTGGAATTTGCTGCCAGAGGATGTGGTTAGTGCAGTTAGTGTAGCTGGGTTTAAAAAAGTTTTGGATAAGTTCTTGGAGGAGAAGTCCATTAACTGCTATTAATCAAGTTGACTTAGGGAATAGCCACTGCTATTACTGGCGTCAGTAGCATGGGATCTACTTAGTGTGTGGGTACTTGCCAGGTTCTGGATTGGCCACTATTGGAAACAGGATGCTGGGCTAGATGGACCCTTGGTCTGACCCAGTATGGCGATTTCTTATGTTCTTAGGATATTCTGCAGGAAACCAAATGCACTCTGGAATCTTTATGGATAGAAATTTCATATGTGATGTTGCAAGAGTATAGCAGTGGGGATATCATCCCGCCTTCCTAGCCAGAATGAAGAGAAAGACAGTGAAATGCTAACAGAGACTAGGCAAGCTAAGAAAATTGCCAACACGATAATAATGGGAGATTTAAATTACTCCAGTATTCATTCAGAATATGTCTCATCAAGATATGCTACAGTGTTTAAATTTCTAGATACTATAAATGATTGCTTCATGGTCCTAGAACCGACAAGTAGGGGAACTATTTTATATCTCGTTCTCAATGGAATGTTTGCTTTGACTGTCACAGCACACTGAGCCGATGATTTCAATGTAATAACTAGGACACCCAGATCTTTCTCCTGGGTGGTAACTCCTAATATGAAAAATGAAATGAATTTAAATTTGGTTGTTACCATGGAAGATCTTGGGAAAACACCCATAAAGTAATGATATTTGAAGATGATGAGTCAGAAGAACTAACACAAGTAAGTTTGAAACTGGAAGATGTAAGAGTGGAACCTACAAACTAAAGATTTACAAATCACTAGGCACAGATGGTATATTCATGTTAGAGTTCTAAAATAATGGTAATGTTAATCTTATTTTGTTATACCAATTTTTTTTTTAATTCTTTATTTATAACTTTTCAAACATACAAACTCTATCAAATGTTTGCATAGAGAAATATCATGAATTAGTAAGAATTACAATTACATATCATATTAGCAAGAAAATTCAAATATTTAACCAATCCATTCAACATAACAGACAAAATGGAGAGTGCTCTGCCTAAGGACAGTAATCAATAGGAGATTAATCAAGAAAAACCATCATATACTAGATTTCATAGAGCAGCATCCATTTCCAATTTATTAGTTGTTATTAATTAATTAGGCACTGGGGATGAGGCTGGTAATTGACTCTGCTCGAGAAAATTTTTTAACTGATCAGGTACAAAAAAAGATAAATAGATCTTCTTGTTTTTTAATCATCCATTTGCATGGAAATACCAATTTTATATAAAATTCAAAATGTTCACAATTAAAGTAACAGTAAATTACATATTTTACAAATAAAAATAAACTGTTTCAATAAAATAATAAATTATATTTAAAATAGTCATAAACATAATTGCAGTACAGACAACTGATACATTGGTCAGCACAACAATACAGTATGTTAACAAGGTATAAGAGGTTAAAAAATAGAATCAGTAGTAAGAAAAATTAAGTCTTATTCTTCAAAAATCATTGAAAAGATCCAAGCTTTAACTGACCTCCTAAACTTCAAATAATCACTCTCAGTATGTAAATCTAAGGGCAACGTTTTCCAGATAGAAAGTGCCTGGAATTGAAAGGTCCTTTCCCTATTTTCTTCAAGCCTAACTTCGAGGTGTGGGAATCCTTAGTATTTCCTTCTAAGCAGATCTTAAAACTCTTGTAGGCCTATTCGGGAGTAATAAATTGGCCAAGTAATCAGGTTTGCCCCAAGTTATAAATAAGACAGAATATTTTGTACATAATTCTGAAATGAACTGGAAGTCAGTGTAATTCAAATAGCAATCTGTAACCTATCATTAAAATCATGACTGTGCCTCAGGACTGGAGGTGGCCAATGTAATGCCAGTTTTCAAAAAGGGCTCCAACAGTGATCCGGGAAACTTCAGACCAGTGACCCTGATGTCGCTGCTGAGAAAATGAGTAGAAGAACAAAATTACTGGTTATATGCACAGACATGACCTAATTGGAAGAGCTATCATGGACTCAGCAGAGGGAAGTCTAGCCTTACCAATCTTTTCAAAATTTTGAAGGTGTAAATAAACATGTAGCTAAGGGCAAGCCGGTCAATGTAGTGTATCTGGATTTTCAGAAGATGTTTGACGAAGTGTCCCATGAAAGACTCCTTAGAAAATTTAAAAAAAAGTTAAGAACTAGGAGGCAGTGTACAACTGTGAGTTGGTAAATGGTCAAAAAATAACACGAAAGAGAGTGTTGAACTAAATGGTCAGTTTTCCAGATGGAGAAAGATCATTAGTGGAGTGTCGCAGGGGTCTATACGGAGACCTGTGCTATTTAACATCATCTATAAATGAGGTGATCACATTTATAGATGACAACGTTATTCAGCTGTTAAAACATGAGCAGACTGTGAGAAACTAAAGAAGGACGTTGCCGGTTTGGGGAACATGGCATCTAAGTTGCAGATGAAATTTAATGTGAACAAGTGCAATCCTAACTACAGATGCACGATGCTGGGTTCTGTTTTAGGAGTTAGCACCCAGGAAAAGGATCTTGGAGTCACTGTAGACAATACATTGAGATCCTCTGCACGGTGTGCAATGTTTCATTAATAATGGACATCAACAGTAAAAAATAAAAGGAACACAAACAGGAATAATTCAGAAAGAAATGGAATGCCTCTATATCGATCCTTGGAGTGTGCAGTTCTGTTCACCCCATCCCATGAAAGATACAGCAGAACTAAAAAAGGTACCGAGAAGGCAACAAAAATGATAAATTCGATGGAAGAGCTCCCCTATGAGGGAAGAATATACAAGTTTGGGCTCTTCAGCTTGGAGGAGACCCTAGAGAGGATACGGCAGGAGGTTATAAAATCTGGAGCAGGGTGGAACAGGTCTAGTTAT
Organism: Rhinatrema bivittatum; assembly: GCF_901001135.1. Lineage (NCBI taxonomy): Eukaryota > Metazoa > Chordata > Amphibia > Gymnophiona > Rhinatrematidae > Rhinatrema > Rhinatrema bivittatum. The sequence continues at coordinate 184,510,882 of NC_042623.1, forward strand.
CCTTTCAAACACTAATAAGACTAAGGGCCACTCCATGGAACTAAATGTGAAATAGTGTTTTTCACTCAATGCATAATCAAGCTGTAGAATTTATTGCTGGAGGACGTGATCAAAGTAATTGGAATAGTTGGGTTTAGAAGGAGTTTGGAAAAGTTCATAACACAGTATTAGCCTGATAGATTCGTGAGAAATCCACTGCTGGGATGTGCTTTTGATTTTAACAACACAGGCAATGTCGTTTTGTACAGATTCAAAATTGAAGTGATAGTTTTTGTTCATGAAATGTTGTGGGATTTTTTTTAGTTTTCCTTTTAATGTGCGCTATAAGTCCATTTAGTGTGCAGCATTGCAGCTTGAATAGTGCAAACTAAATGGAAGCAGTGCACACTGTAAGGTGGATTTTAAAAGCGCTGTGTGTGCAGAGTTAGTGATGCGTGTGCATATAGGGGTAGATTTTAAAAAAGTGCGCCTTCGCGTACTTTTGTTGGCGCACCAGGCGCAAACAAAAGTACGCTGGATTTTAGTAGATACGCGCGTAGCCGCGTGTATCTGCTAAAATCCAGGATCGGCGCGCGCAAGGCTGCCGATTTTGTGCAGCCGGCGCGCGCCGCGCAGCCTGCCTCCATTCCCTCCAAGGCCACTCCGATTTCGGAGCGGCCTCGGAGGGAACTCGCTTTCGCCCTCCTCTCACCTTCCCCTCCCTTCCTCTATCTAAACCCCCCCTCCCACCTTTGTCGGGGGATTTACGCCTCCCGGAGGGAGAAGTAAATCCCCGTGCGCCAGCGGGCCGCTAGCGCGCCGAGACGCAACCTGGGGGCGGTTCCGGAGGGCGCGGCCATGCCCCCGGACCGCCCCGGGCCGAAACCAAGCCCCCGGGTCCGCCCCCGAAACGCCACGTCCCGCCCCCAAAACGCCGCGCCGATCGGCCCCGCCCCCGACACGCAGAGCCCCGGGACTTACGCGAGTCCCGGGGCTCTGCGTGCACCGGCAGGCCTATGGAAAATAGGCGCACCGGCACGCAAGGCCCTGCTCGCGTAAATCCGGGCGGATTTACGCGAGCAGGGCTCTTAAAATCCGCCCCATAGCACTTATTCATGCCAGAATGATTTTATAAACTTTGCACTTTCGCGCACAAAGTACCGACGCGCGAACATTTAGGACAAGCATAAAAAGGAGGGTTCCAGGATGTGGCCAACATATTCATGCAGAAGTTGCGATTTTATATCCTGTGAACATAGTGCGTGTATGGCTCTTCCCCGCGCATTTCTATTTATCAGGTGTAAGTCTGAATATGACAATTTATAGCCTTTTATGGACTGTGTGAGGGGTCTGGGTAAACTGGGTGGAGTGCAGGCCAAAGGACCAGGGGAGTCTTGATGACCTAAAGATAGACTGGGCAAACTGGTGGATGAACTGGTTAAACTGATCATTTCCTTCATGCAGGCTTGTTATAAATATTACCTCACTTGCACCTGAAAAAGCAGACAATGCCTATGGAAAATGAGTGATTAGCAGATGCTTATGTAAATGCTTAAAATTAGGTGCACATATGCGCATATGTTATAACAGGAGCACGTATTTGCATGGCCCATATATGCACACTGCTTCCATTTAGTGTGCATATATGGGCGGCATGCTCGTTTTAAAGTGACTGTCCCTTATAGGCACGCTGCGCACTAAATGGAAACAGTGTTCAAGTGTATGCATTCCCCAAACTCCCATTAATTTCTGACATTCCAGTAAAAATCCACCGCTTATGGATGTCCTGCAAAAATATGACCACCTTTCTTGAAAGGAAAAAACAATCTGCCCTTGTCATACTCAGCCCTGCTCTACTCTTCCATTTAATTTCTTGGCAACCCGTTTTCTCAGACTCTTTTGCTGACAGGTTCAAATGAGACAGCTCTGTTTGTCTGGTAGATGTCCCGGAAGGCTGCTGCTGCTGCACTGTTCACAAACAGGTACCTCTTTCTTTCTCCATTTTTGTGGTAATAATTTGTACTCCCACACTACAGACGTACAGACACATAAAAGGTAGATAAACCAAGCCATCACTGAAGCTTTTCCCCCCCAGTAAGAGACATAGTCGGAGCCGCACATTCGATAGAGACAACTCATTACGCTCACAATAACTGCGTGCTCAGCAGAGCCAGGAGCGGGCCATTTAAAAATACTAGAAAATAATTAATCTGCTGCACTTTAAAATAAACATTTTAAACATTTGCATGCCAAATGGAAAACTTTTTAGAAAGGTGGCTGCTCTCCGCGCCATCCAAATGCAGGCGGCAACGTGAAACTTAAAACATGACTCGGGTGAATCCTTTTAATAAAAATTCACAGTTTAATACAAGCAGAGGTGCAAAGAGGAAAAGGAAAACCAGGTCCAGCTCTCTGCATGACCCTCACCCCATTAATGAACCCCAGCCCTGCCCAGCTGCTTTCCCCACACACACACTGACCACCTTCAGGTCATGAGAGGTGCTGACTCCCAGGTCTGGCAACTGCTACCTCTTCCCCTCCCAAATAGTGTTTTGCCCTCCTGTTTCTCATTTTGGAGGGGGGAAGATTAAAGTGCAGTTACTGGACCCAGATCATTCTGCAAATGTTTTGTGTTTTTTTTACGTCATCATCTTTCATTTTATCCATCCTCCTGTGGCAGGGCTGCTCTTGTTGCTGGCTTTCATATAATATTCCCAAATGGGCATGCATTCCCTTCTAACCCTTCCCCTACGTCCCTCGGAGAACCGTCTAGTGCTCGCTTAACCTCTTCCTCATCAACAAAGTGGCTTACAGTTAAACATAAAACAGAATAAAACAAAGCCCAAGAATGCAATATTAAAAGCAAAACACCCCATCCTTACGTTGTACACACAGTCCTTCCCGCTAAGCCTCCTCTCCGGACAGAGCTTGATCACCCCCAGTAAGTGGTCATAGCTAAAATACCATCTCTGAGCCTCAGCACTCTCATTTAAAATGGCCCAGCTGTAAAAGCTGGAAGCGGAGAGCCAGTGCTGATCCCTGCGGTCACCTTCCCTTCATCCCCACTCCTCCCTGAGGCTCCTTGCGCTGACCTGAGAGGAGCACACAACCTCTGAATTCATGGCAGATTGCCGAGAACATTTCAAAGGAACTGTCCTTGGAGTACGATTGCACCTCTTCCGAAAGGTTCTGGTAAAATGCCCCCTGGACACGTTTGCCGAAGACTCTGAGTTAATTTGTGAGGACTGCTTCCTTCTGAAAGTTATTATCCATTTCTGTCCCTACTTTGTTTTTACCGAAGTCAATTCAGGGTGGATCTCTCCGGCAGTGCAAGATCAAATTGAAAACTAAGGTTGGCACAAGTCTTGCAAATCTGCTTTGTTTGAAATGTGCGCCAAATAGTAACTTCGGGATCTGTTGTGTAAATGTAACATCCCCCTCACAAGCTTTTAGGAATCTGGGTTATTTTGTAAACATGTCTGGTCTAAATAATTTCAGCGTCTTTTTCAGTCATGCCTATCTGACCCTTTAGCGCATGTTTAGATTTGTTTAATTATTTAAATATGATCAAGGGTGATGTCAGGTCTAGAAAAAAAAAAACAAAAAAAAAAAAAAAAGACGACATTTGGTAACCTTTGAACCAGACTCCACCTAAGCAAAGGCCTGTGTTCTGCTAATGAGGCCGCAGATTGCCTTAAACTGAAGTAGACCAGTGTTAGCCCAGGTGCCCCCCTCCAAAAGGATCCAGAGGTTCAGGGGCTGCTGGCTGGAGGTCTGCTGGCCGGAGCTGAAGGCAAAGCTCTGCCTGGGCCGGAGTCCTGGTGAAGCGAGATCCAGCATGGGCAGACTTGGACTAAACCTTCACAGTAAGCAACGGGCGGCTGGAGGGAGTTCAGCACTCATTGTACTTGAAGCCGCCCCCTTGCATTCAAACTGTACTGTATCCCAGGGGGCCTTAACATGACCGAAAGGCAAACAAGAAAACAGAAAGCAAATTGTATCTCAGTCGTTCATTACAAATTTTATTTTTTTTTAGTCAGTTCCACATGATCCGTAACTTCTTTTCCAAATGTTTTTCTGTTACGCAAATAAAAATATATTCACTTTTAAAATGCACAAAAGCTTTGCTGGAAGGTCCCACATCCACACAGCTTATAAAGCTGAAAAATCTCACGGACAACCCCGTCCGTGTTTCGGGATATCACTTTCTCTTGGCGTTTCTCTATAGGAACAAACACTGCTGTTATTTGAATGTTCAAGCTCCAATCAGAACTGATGTGGCTTGTTCCTATTGGCTATGGAAGATAAAACTGCTAATGTTACCATTGGTTGGGATGTATTTCACAGCAATGTATACTATTCTGGTCTAATATTTAACCCTTTTGGTCTAACGGTTTCTAAAGCATATATCCAGTACTGCTTACGTTCATTCAGTGCTGCCTCCCTATTACCCCTACGCCAAGAGCCTGGTATGGGCTCTATCATGTGCCACTTTAACGTCCCAGTACTGAACTATTGGTGCACTCAACTTCTTGGTAGCAACACAACTCCGATGTTCATTGAGGCGACTTTTAATTGCTTGTCTAGTTCTCCCTATATAGAGTTAATCACAAGGGCAAACAATTGATCCTCCGTGATCGCGGGAACGTCCCACGTAGGACCCTCTATTGTTTGTGTACAATGTGTACAACCACCACATGCAAATGTCTCTTATCTTTCTGGATTCACTGAGACAACTCCTCAATGCTGCCCGAGGAACTTGTTCTTTCACATTCTTACTTCTAGTGAACATGAAACATTACAGCTCCTCAAAGACTCTGTGCAATGTCACCACATGCGTGTTATGATCCTGCTCGCGGAACCCATCCCGCGAGCAGGCCTCCACTTATCCCAGACCGCCAGCACACATCTTTGCAGCATAGGCCTGACCCCGGACCGGGCCGCTGCCACCAACTTCCTCTGCGCGGCTTAGTGCCGCTACTGCCGATGCCGCTGAGACCCGCGGTAGTCTGCCGTCAACAGCATCTTCACTGAGGCCCTATGCCGCTGCCAGAACTCCGCCCCTGTGGCATGGAGCTGCTGCTGAAATCTTCCCTGAGCGGCAGGGGGAAGCTGCTGCTGCGACGTCCTCCTCGAGGCCTGGTGCCACCGAAGCCTGCCTGCTCCTTCTGTCACTGTCCGTGGTCCTGTGTTCTCTTCCTGGCCCTTCCTAGGCGCTGGCGCATGCCTCTAGAAAGCTATTTAAAGGGCCAGCTGTGGGAAAAGTCCGCAGCCCCACCGGAAGTCTTCATATCTTCACTTCCTGGTTCAGCCATATATAAGGGCTCATCTTCAGTCACTCGAGGCCTTCGGATCGGGTTTCCACAGTTGTCTGTGCTCTGTGACAAGTCCAGGTCCTCCGTGGTCTTCATCTGTGTAGATGGCTTCGTGTTCGATGTTTTCCTGATGTTCCGTGATCCAGTCCTGAACCTTGATCCTGAGTCTTCGTCCAAGTATCCATGTCTTGCCTGGCCTCCGTCCAGCCTGCCGCTTCTTGCTGTTACCCAGCGGCAGGTCCGAAAGGGCTTGGAATGGTCGGAGGACCATTCATTGATCACCATTGTGTTGTTGGTCTTCTTGTAGCATGCAGGTCTGGTGGAGGGTCAGTACCTTCAGTCAGCCTTGTCTTCGTTCTAGCCTTGTCCCTGTCCCGGATAATCCTCGCCTTGTCTTCGCTCCATCTGTGCTGGTACCAGCTCACCTCCAGCGGTATGTTTTGGGGCTCCTCCCTGAGTCATGCCGAGGCTCAAGGGCTCACATTCCTCTCCAGATGGATCGTGCTTCCGAGCTCCTAACCGGGCCTGAAGGCGTGCTTCACAACAATGCCGATGTCTTTTTAAACTATCTCTTCTGATCGTTCCGGGTGCCTAAGAATGCATTTCAACCAGGCTTCTTCTCTTCTTGGCTGATATGTTAACAGCCACTGTCTATTGCCAAAGCATGTGGATTGTGAAAACTGGGTAACCCTGCTGTACCAGTCTGTCAATGTCTGCGCTGAATTTTGAAGCAGTGCAGCCTCAGAAATTGCCTTATATGGAGACTAAGATGTTAATTAATGTTTAATGTTTCTGTAATAAATGGCTTAATATGGAGAACATATTTAAAGTTGGTTGCAGAGGACTTGAGAAATTTCTATATATTTAGACTCTGCTGTAGGACTTCATACAATATTGAGTAAAAAACCCAAAACAGATGTAAGCAATATTGTAGGTAATTCAAAACTGTATAAATAGGACTAACAATATGCTGAT